>NC_092015.1:12270700-12607367 GCF_042242105.1 Pempheris klunzingeri | reverse complement strand
GAGCAATGGCATCTCTCTGCTTTATTAATAGCTAATCAATGGGCTCTCTGGGATGTATAGGATGCCTCGAGGACTCCCACAAGACATATGCCAGTGTGTCAGCACACACATGGACATTTCGCCCCGCACACACACACACACACATCAATAGCTCATAGAAGGCAGTGGAGTATAACACATGTAAAGGTTATGTTGCCTGTATAGTGGTTTTAAAGTTTTCATTATGTTTTTATTTAGCCACTGCGACAAAATGATGCAAGTAGCTGTGATCTATTGTAGACAGTTTCAGATTTGTCCTTCATGTTCCCCTTTTCGGTTTGTTTTCATCATGAATGCACTCTCGCTTTCTCACTTTCTCTTTTACCTCCACCTCCTAAGGTTCTCTTACTGCCTGACTTGACATTTATTCCTCTCAAGTGCTTATCAGACCCACCTGACCGCCTCTTGTTTTGCATCATTATTTTCCTTCCCTTTCTGCTATTTTCAGCGTGCCTGCCCTCTCCCTATTCTTCCCTCACCTACTTATTTTCACCACTCTGCTCTCACTTTCTGTACCTTAGCGCTTGGTATTTTGAAAGTGCAGGGGTTTTTTTTTGGCTGTTTTGTTCATGTGCATAGCCATTGTTTTACAATGCCCAGGGCAATGCAAGTTTTCTGTTCCTCTCGCTCTGTCTCACTGGAGACATTGTTTGAAAACGGCGATGTGAGTTTCAAACATGTCTTGTGAGGAACCCTCCATGTTTTTTTTTTCTTTTTACCTCCTTTTCTCCTCTCCTAATGGCTCACTCCTTACTCACTTCCTGTGCTTGATGATCATGACATCAACACAGCTACAGCATTCCTTGCCCCCAAACATAAGTTACAGCTAAATTACTTGTCTTAAAATGGGTTTGCTATGTGTTCATTTCAGCAAAGATGAGCCTACTGATATTCTGTATTTTTGTTGTTGTTAACAAATCCCAAGAAAGGACTAAAACCAATAACATGTTAGCCAGTCTCGTTGCAGCCCCAGGGCCCATTTGTTCCTACCAAAGACACATATCTTTAGCTATGGGTCACAAATGTATATTTTGATGTTTAAAAAACACAATACTGAATGACTGAATGATTTCCTTAAACAGCTGAGCACTGCGGTTCTTCGGAGACATTTTTCAAACAAGATTGACTTGCGCATTTGTTCGTGATCGCCACAGATTTGGTGCAGTACTGAGTAGCAAGCAGGAGGACAGTGTATGTGGGATTGAGTCAAAATAAACTAAAGAGCCAATGTTTGTGGTGATGAAGGAACATGTCATCCAGCGCAATAGTGTGACTCATTGATCTGTTTGTGTTTTTAGTCAACAATGGAGGTCTATGGCACAGAGAACAGAGCTGTTTCAGGCTTTGGTCTAAACAAATAACAATCAACTTTTAGTAACTTCCCAGTTACTACCTAGTGTCTCCACTGGCTGCCTGGCTACGACAGGCCTCTAGGACCAGGCATATTCTATAGTAAACTATGTAAATGCTAGTATTTACTACAAGTGTTGCTGCTTTTTTGCCTTTTCAGGTTGACCTCAGCTACAAAGTCGTCTGTATTACGCCCAGGCAAGAAATAGTCCGACGCATAATCAATGTTAAACTACAACTTTAGAGGTGCAGGTAGATGGATTTTGTTGCTGCTGGACAGAACCAGGCTAGGTTATGCTAAGCTAAGCTAACAAGCTGTTGGTGGTAGCTTCACATTTAACTCATATCTCATATATAAGAATGGTAATGATCGTCTCATCTAACTCAAGCCTTAATGCCGAACTATTCTTTTACCTGGAATTTCTCCTGTATTCATACCTATATCCAACTGCCCTTTGACTAAGAATGTGTGTGTTTTTGTGTGTGTGTGTGAGAGAGAGAGACAGAGGGAGAAGAAAATCTTTTTACATCTGAGCTTAGCTGACTAAGGCTCCCAGAAGACAAAGAAAGGGGGAGAGGAGTGCGGAAAGGGAGAGTACTGTATAGAGGAAAAAGAGAATGTAATTTGAATCTCATATACATTTCAGTTGAAAGTCGTTCTAGCCTTGATACATTTTCTCTGGAGTCGGCCTCACACACACTCACACACACACACACACACACACACACACATACACCCCCCCCACCCTCTCGCGGACAAAGCTCTTGTGTATGAGCCCAGATTGACAGTTGAGTGCTCGCACTACAGCTCATTCATCCTTGTTGACTACATCTCTGCTGCCAAGTTGCAAATACAATGTATGTCAGTTGCAGCCTCTCTACAAAATAAAATGTATTGTAATGCTTACACACTTTAACACCCCAAATACATCATTAGAAGCTGTAGAATAGAAAGAATGGAAAGAAAACACAAACTGCAGGCACTAAACTGATTTGTCTTGTCGCTCTTTTCTCTCTCCAAACTTATGTTTCTTTTGTCTAGGGAAACGTAATGCTCCAACCCCATCTCCTAAGAGGAACGCAGCTGTTTGTAAACTAAGTTAGATTCCCAAGCGTAATCACTTGGTCTCAAAGAATCCTACACATGTCACTGTACAGTTTTGATATGTTCCTTACATGACAAGAAAAATATCTGGTCGTGTGCTTTTTTGTAAGTAGTGGAAGTAAGATTCATAATGCTTGTAATTTACTGTAATTTAGGCCCACAGCCATACAAAGGTAGGGCTACGTATCAAGTGTTCTGACATTGTCAAGAATATACACACACAGTTTTTTTTTTTTTTTTTACTTGCATCCCTCTTTAAGCTCCCCCACTCACCAACAGCACCCATCTCCAGATTTGCCATTTGTGTGTGTGTGCATCTGTGTGTGTGTGTGTGTCTCTGTTTTCCTCTGCATAAACAGTGTGCCCTTCTCTTGCAGGCTGACAAGTGAACGCCTTGTTTATTTCTGTTGAGGGGAAAACAGACGGGTATTTATTCCATCGCTCCCCTACCTCCAATTCTTTCTCTTGCTCTCATCCACCGTCTTTCTGACATGTTCAGACAAACACAGAGCCATAGCAGAGCATCATACAGTAATGAGCTAATATTTCATCCAGGTGAGATTGTTTGAGTGAGGACAGATGAGGATAAATGACCTTCAGGTCTAGGTTTATATGTAGCTATGCAGCTAACTTAATATTGTGACAGTGTATATAGATTAGGCATCGGTATGTGACATTTTGGACCAGGAAGAACACATATATTTGTCCAATATGGTGCATTTTGTGATCTATGTCTCTCCGTTATATGCGGGCACTTGCTGAATCACTGACTCCAAACCTCTCTGTCTCCTTTAGGAGCCTGCCTTCTCTCTGTGACTTACTTATTTTATGTCTCACTAAAACTTTGGCACTGATTTCTGAGTCGGTTGGTATCTTCCTAGGCCTTTGGGACACAACAGCACTGTAGGGGGCACACAGTGTATGTTTACTCAGGGTCATTGTTGTGTGAAGATGCAGTTTGAAATTTCATTGTGTATTACGATAAGAGAGGGTGTTATTATTGAGCTAAATCATGTATGTAAATGAATTGTCGTCCAGTATGCCTCCAATGGTGCCAGATATTAAAAAATATTCATGTTATGCTCATGTTACACCATATTATCACATTTTTAGTATAATTTGTCTTGCTATATGCCTACTTACATTCCCTCTCTTGTTTAAACTGCTGGTATTGTGAATCATATACATTTACCATCCGTAACTTTTGCAATTTATAAACATAATCGAATCTTGTCTGTAAACAAAAAACACTTTATCTCTGCTGCTCTGGCGTCCAGCATCAGGTTAGCATCAGTTGCTATGGAAACAGCATAAACTATCAGAGAACTTCTAGTTCCCACTGCCTCAAGCTGAACCTGTTTCTTCATATTTTTGAAGACATTTAATTAAGCTTATTTTCAGTTCATATCATCTCAAAGCAGTGTATTAAACAGCTGTGTGTCTGTAGCATGACGTCCTCAGATTTAAATCCTGAACTTGCAATAGAGGGAATAACTATTGTGACACTGCCTACTTGACTGTTTACTGACAAGCTAATGAGTGAGCTATCACAGAGCAGTGCTCCTAACCATAAACCAGCCAACTAACCACCAGTCTCTCTGGAGTGCACAGTCTGTAGTGGCACAAAAGCAGCGCACACAAGCAGAAGAGAATTTCTACTAAAGATTGAAACCGAGGAAGTGTATTAGCCACCTTTGAAGTCTATAGAGGGTTTATTGTTTGCTACAACATTTGGCAATAAGCACAGGCAAACTGAGTATTTGCTGTGTAAGTTACCTGAGGGTATGTTGCTTGTTAAAACAGTAGAGAGCCCAAGTACACAAGTGGCTGATATAGAAACTTGAGCAAAATAAGGACTTGGATGTTTTTCCTCTAGAGTCAGTGAATGAAACCAGAAGTGGAACATCAGCCTGCATTAGGTGGTCAGAAACTCCAATGGGATGTTTTTGCTGCTCTGTGTCTCCTAGATGTGTAATCAAGCAGCTCTTTTCACACAGGTTAACCGTAACAAGTTCTGCTTTGTCTTATTTATTTTTTTTACTGCTTCCTCTCCTTCACCACTTCTTATCTGCCCTTTTCCAGTGAATGCAGTTATCTCATATTGTTGCATTACCTTTGCAACTGGTTTAAGAAATTGCTGAACCTGAAGGCTAAACTGATCTTGTGCACATAATCGTGATCTCTTGGGGGTTGTCATTCATGTTCATGGACAGGTTTGTCCAGCATGTCAGAGTACCATGTTCCAGCTGTTGCAGTTTTTTGAGGTAATAGGTTTTGATGCTCCTATGCATGCTCCTTTTTCTTTTTCAGACATTCTTTCAGTCCGTTCACTACTGTTAGCTCTCTTTGACATAACATGAACACTCAGGAGTGCATTATGTTAGTTTTCATTTTTTGATCTTATACTCTCTTTAGGTTAGGAAAGATTTGATGTGTTACTCCTTCTTTCACACTGTTGTGCTGCCTTTTTGTCAGTGCATTGTGCAATACCCCGCAGTCTGTCTTCATCCTGAACAGGAATAAGTGGGTACAGAGAATTGATGCTTGGATGGATGAATGGGTGGATGGATGGAGTGATGTAGATGAAACCCTCCACTGTATAAAAGCAGTTGTGCCTAAAAAAGATTGGAAAAAGTGGTGGTGAACAGTTGATATTTCATGGTAGTATATCTTGTAGATAAATGTGTATCTGTCTGTACCAGTAACCAGGAGAATCTTTTCAAGGAGCAAGTCCTGAGCTTTTAGTTCTGTCTATTTAAGACCTCACAAGAGTCACTGGGACCTCATTTGCATCTGGAAGCCTCAGTTTCCATTTTTGATCCTCCTCTACCAATAGGAAGTGACCTAATTTTTCAATTACATGAATTCCTTGGATGTCATTATGATCATTATAGTTTCATATATGGAAGTCACCTCTCTATTATGCACACACTGTACTCGCTCTGTGAAGGGCTGGGTGGCAGGTGGAGGGGTGGGTAATTGTGGCATCAGTTGATAACCAGTGGACATGACTGTATGTTTTCCTCTCCAGAAGTCAACAGCGCGTAACAGTGTTCCACTAATAGGGAGAGTGGCTCTGCATATACGCAATGTGTTGCTGTGCAGGAGAGAACCATTCTGCCACTGTCAGTGTCTAGTGGTGTGTGTGTGTGTGTGTGTGTGTGAGAAGATACTGTCTGTGTGCGTGAGTTTGTACATTTATGTATGCATATTTATGGTTGTGTGTCTGTGTACATGTGCCTTTGCGTACTCGTTCATGCATGCTTGCATATCCAGTGTGTACACAGTTATATGTGTGACAATAATATTAGGGTTTCCTGACAGGTAGGAGACGGGAAAGAGATTGAGAGAGAAATAGGAAGAAGGGTGTGATGAAGTGATGAGAGAGATACAGCATAAAGAAAAAAAGAGCAAGAGCGCGTGAAAGACAGAGAGGTACTCTCCAGAGAGATGCACATGAGGACCAAAGACACATTCTGCCACCATAAGCATGTTTAAATTTTGAACAGGCACTTAAGAGGGACAGCACAGAAATGCATATTTCTCAAAGAGGTTCGGAGCAGGCACTTGTAGGTAAAGCAGTGATTTTTGTGCGTATGAGAGAGAGAAAGAGGTGTTTAAAAGAAGGGAGAGAGCAGAAAAGAGGAGAGAAGAGTTGGAGTAGAGGAGGGGAGCAGGGGAAAGAGATGCAGGCTTTCTTAATGGAGGTGTTTTTGCTTCACTAATTTTAGGGCCCATTTAACAGAGTGTGCTCCTCTCTCCTCTCCCACTGTCTCTGCCTGCCTCGCTCCTCATCCTTCCACCTCACCCTCTCGTCTCTCCCCCTACATCTCCAGTTAATTTAATGAAGGGTTGCCCGATTGCTTTTAGCATTAATATTCCAATACCAAGTGATGTAAATAATGAATGCAACCTCCCTCTATTCTCTCTCTCTCCCTCTGTCTCACTCTCTGGATGATGTTGAGCCCCATCTGTCGTCTCTGCGGTGGCACAGAGCACTCCCCAAGGATGAGCGGGAAAAGTGGGATAAGAGGACAGAGAGAGAGGAAGAGGGAGAGAGAAAGAGGAGGGTGAGGCAAGGTGTGTCTAGAGGGATAACACCACCATGTCTTCCGTTTAGTGTCAACACAGAGATTTGCTGGTTGTGGGTTTTTTCTGTCTGAGTGGGAGATTTAACTTTACACACGATTGAGTATCACAATAGATTAATAATAAACAATGTGGGCTTTAAAGGCAGGGTCTGTAATACTGGAGACACTAGCATGAGCAGCTCGATTGTGAAAGTATCCATGTGATAAAATCCCATCACCTCCCTTCAGGCCTCCCTCCGAAGACACTCCCCTAAAGCACATGAACGCGCGAGTCCACGATAGTGATGAAAAGACTTGCTACAGCTAACACAGCTCCTCGGCCAGGTGTCTCATTTGTTTTGCACACAGCTGCTGATTGAAAGTCAGTCTAAATTTTTCAGTCTGAGAAATAAACAACTCCGTTGAATGCTGCTATCATATAATCACAAGCTAAATAGCCGTCACCAATATAACTTACCTTTAGCTCATAGTTACTGCTCACTTGGCTCAGTGGCTAGCACTTGTGGAAGACTTCACTCATGCACAATGAGGTCATGGACAGAGTGTGCACATGTAGGCAGGTATGTAGGGTAAGCAGGCAGGTTGGCCATCTAACCATTTCGTTGGGGCCAAATGAAATGATTTGACAGGCTTATTACAGGTCTGCGACAGCCAGACATTTTTTTTGAGAATTTTCTGAAATCTGACAAAAACTGTCTCTAAAATAAGATCCATATGCTGTCATTAAGTGTCTCTAAGTACTGGCCCAAGTGCCTAATCTATGAGACAGTTCCACGTTTGTAATCAATTTTAGCATCCAACCCACTAATTATTTCTTTGCATTTTTCCATTTGGATTTTTTATCCAGTCTTTCACTGATTAACGATTTTCTTCAGATCACTTGGCCTCCAAAATTTCTCTCTGGATTTAGAGCTCAGCTAATTTCAAGAGAGGTGGACAATTGATTGGTTTTTGTGAAATAGGTATAAGGGAAAAAATAAAAAAAATTTTCTTCACCAAATGTTTAACTGTCTCCCTAATGGTGTGGGATGTGTAATTTCTGCAAAAACGATTCCTGGACTTTGTGAGCAGTCTGTGCTGATTTTCCCCAAACATCCCAGAGAGTACAGTTTCAACTGTACAGACCTTAGCTTTAAGCTAGCTAGCAACAAACACATCGGCTGAGTGTGTGTGCGCGTGTGTGTTTATGTGTGTGCAGCTCAGCCTCTGAATGATCTCAGATCTCACCAGGAAATACAGTTCTCTCTGTTATCCCCCCTCCCTAATCTCTGTACATTTATGAAACAGATTCATACTGCCTCGGGACAAGCATGAATTTTTGTTTAAGTTAAAAACATTTTCTAGTAGTGGAATGTGTCTTCGCCACAAGTTCGTACCAACAGGGCAAATTCATTTCTTTTTGCACCCACTCAAGTTTTTTTCACTGATTTTATGCACATTATTGCTGCCTCTAAGATGTGACTTCTGGACAGTGACCTCCAGATAATATTTTCAAAAGGTAAAAACTTGTTGGTTTACTTTTAGGTTCTAAATGGGAGCTTTAATTTCACACCTTTTAAAAAAGTAGTTTATAACAACAAACACAGTGGGCCTAAATCTAAGCTAGGAAGTTTTTTTTTGTCATGGGAGAGGGTGAACGAAGAAGAAATTGCAAGAAAGGGGAGTTGGAGAGCTGGTGTCTGGTCTAGACTGCAGGCCTCTTGCAAACTAATAATGAGTGGAGCTAATTAATTTAGACTCTGCCAACAGATGGCTAAAGCCACATGGCAGCCGCTAAGGGAGGTACTCCTCTTTCCTCTCACTCTCTCTTTCTCTTTTCCTTTAACTGTCCATCTCTCCAGCAGCACTCACTGTTGGGCCCTTTGCGTGTGTGTGTCTTCAAAGTTGTCTCCAGCAGCCAGAGTATTTGATCGATCTTCAGCAAGCAGAGGCCTCTGGGGTAGACATGGGAGCTCTCAGGCTATTAAACAATTACACACTCTCAAGGTGGTCACCTCAACCTTCAACACACACACACAGAGAGAGAGAGAGAGAGAGAGGGAGAGAGAGAGGGAGAGAGAGAGAGAGAAAGGTATGTGTTTGTTCCTGCAGGTGGAGGAGACTGGATGGAAGGATGAGAAAGCAGATGGAGAAATGGTGGAAAGGGGTTTCGGTATTAATGGCTACATTTGTCTGCAGCTTTGCTCGTTCCTGTAAACACCACTCCAACATCATATTGTGACCCCGCACTCCTCCTCCCCCAACACACACATACACACACATCACCACACGCATACACCAACCACTAACCACTTAAATCTCCTTCCCTTACAGCACTGCCACACAAACACACATACAGAAGCCATACTACAACCACTCTGGTGTTTCTGCAACCAAAGCCATTTCTGAGGAGTTTCCCTGAGTACTTGAGCGGGAAACGCATTAAAATTTAACTGGTGGAGGAGAGAAAGGAAGAAGGAATGAAAGAAAGGGGACATCGGTGTACTGTCGCACTGTTCTCCCCCCACTGCTCATAATCTGAATTAAGTTCTTTTTTTCTTTCCTTTCTGTCGAAATGGAAAGGTTACATGATATAAGGGACATGCAAGGCAGCAGAGGAGAGGAGAGGAGAAGAGAAATCTAATTATTAGAGTAAAGATGATGATCAGGTATTGGAGAGAATATTGATATTCAGTAATAAGCCCATCACACAACTGATGCATTGTTCTATTGCAAACTTCACATCATTGAGTAGGACAATCAACTGACAACAACTGCATCAATATGTTTTGTCACTGCAAAAGAATCAACAACCTCCTGTACAACACCGAATCAATATAAGTGGTTAAAATTTGTCTTTATTCCACCAATCTTTCCCCCTCTGTAGTGCTTTTCCCCTTTCCTGCCAAATAGCGAATGTCAAAGGGTGCAGAAACAAAAACAGATAAAATTGGAGAGGGGGGATAGGGAGAGAAAAGGGGGGAGAGAGTAGAGGACAGATGGGGGAGCTGGCAAGCACGTGGCACACTTTGCATGGGAGTGTGTGTATGTGTACGACACACAATAGTGGCAATTATCTTAGCCGTTGAGTGCACAGAGGGCTTGGCGGTATAGGGTATGATGAGGGGATGGGGGGACAGGCAGTCAAACAGTAATATAATCATAGTCCTTTGTGTGAGCTAGAGCAGAGGGCAGCTCAGTGTCAGCTGTTATTGAGTCCTTATCCCCTAACGGCCTCCCCTACACACACACACACACACACACACACACACACACACACACACACACACACAATGTATAGCCATGTCCATAAAATTGCACTATTCATACATTCATGCTCAGCCACTTTCACACGTCAGTTACACGCAAATCTGTCAGTCACAGGCGAACAATGTGCGTTATTTAAACCAAACACTGGCATGCCTAATCTGACATGCAGTGAAGGGTTCCTAGTGGTTTCGACAGGTGACAATTTGATCCACTAACACAAAGCCAAATCACTATAGTAACCTGTGTTAATGTTAGAGTTGCCTTAACTACAAGCAGTACAAATTATGTTCATTCATCATTTGTTATTTTATTTGCGACTGTTCATGCAATCACAAATTCCTACTGTTTGTGTAAAAGCCAACATCTCTGAAATGAAATAAATAAATAAAAAAAGCAAACCATTTGCTGATTCTGACATCTCAAATGTAACCACACATTCAGATTGAACATCTAGCTAATTTTCTGCCTTGTGTCATTTGAATGTGTCCCACACAGCCGATGAACAGGCTGTTCAGGCTTTAGCTGTAGCTACTGTAGCTAGCAATGTACACATTCACTGCTTGCGTGATGTGTGGCTGCGCGTGTGTTCACTCTCAAATCTCCCCAGCGAACCATTCTTTTCCCCACTTTCTCTCCTTCTCCCCTTGTCCCTGTACATTTATGAAGTGGGGTCAAAGGGCCTTTAGGTAAGCGCAGTTGTTGAGTACAAATCTTCACATGATCTTGGACTGAATAAATTAAACGTTGAATTCAAGAATTTAAAAAATATAAGAGATATAAACCCATAAAAATAAACCTTATGTAAATCCGTTTTTATTTCTTTTCCCAAAATGAGGACAAAGACTTAAGACATAGACATCTGGGAAAAGTGTGTGACAAGAGTCAAGGGATGGAGTTGAGTCTGGAACATCAAAGTTAGTGTAGTGAAGGGTTAAGCACACAGTGTAGTATGGAAGCCTGTTCAGGACTCATAAATAATTCTCTGGCCTGGTGTTGATCCTTCAGCCCTGAGGAAATCCCACAGCTGACCAGAGAAAATACACAGGACACATCTTAGACTTGACCTTCTACTGTATACTCACACACAAAACACACTCAAGCCTCTTTAGACGTCTTCCTTTCAACATGGCCTCTCTTTGTCTCTTGACCCTCACTTATACTCTCTGTCTCTCTGTCTGTCTGTCTCTCTCTCTCTCTCAGCTCTGCAGGGATCTGCTTAGCTTCTACACATCCTTGATGATAAATAAATGTTTCGCTTTGTCTCCACATCAATAATGCAGTCTTACTTTAAGTGCTGCTGTGGGGGCTTACGTTCTTTTGTCTTTTTCCTCTGTTGTTCTCTCTCTCGATATTTCCCTCACCTCATCTCATATAGGAGGGGAGGCGGGAAGGCGAGACATAGAAAAGCACTCAGAATCTCCTCCAGCCTTTCAGAGCCAACCTGTGGCTGTGGCTGAGAGAGTAGCATTGGTTTACCTGAGCAACAGGAGAGAGCAAAGAAGAAGAGGAAAAAACTCTGGATACATTTTTGATAATAAAAAAGTACAAAGTATAATTACAAACAATCTCCTGTGCTTGTTTACACATAGTGCATGCTGCTGTTGGATCTTCTTGACTGTCTGGACTGCAGGACGCTTACCTTGATTCTTTGATGACGTTGATGGATTAGTCTTCATGTCCACCAATGCCTTCAAGATCTCATGTATGTTGGCCATGTTGCAGCTCCACAGTAGTGAAAGAACATCCCATTTCAGCCAAATTGCTTCTTATATCCTCATTTATACAGTATTTAATGGCATTTTCTGATTGCTGTATGATCACAGGTGGTGTTCACGCTGCTTTTTATCATACTGAGCCACATATTGAAGCTTATTCAATTGTTGTACACACTGTAAGTCATTCCATGTAGAAGCATCAGCTACGTGTCTAAAGAGTGATTGCACTGTGTTAAATTTTCATACAAGAAGAAAATGAGACTGTTGGACTAATGGCAAGAGTCAAAAGAAAAGAGGGAGCAGAGAAAGTGAAGGCGTTTGCAGCATAAAGGAATCACCTTGATACTGCAGTGATACTGCAATGACACATTTGTATAATGTGCCTCATTGAACACGAGTGTATACGCTTGTGTGCAAATGTATTATGTGACAATCTACCACACTCTCAGACTAAGGTAGAGCACAGTTGTATCTTTCAGAATTCAAAAGCGTTTCGCCTTGGCATTACCCTGTACAGTACAAGTTTAGTGAGATAGCAAGGTAGTCTAAGGAAGCAAGAGCAAAATTAAATGAGCAAATTTACCAAATTATTATTACAGAATACTGAGCAAATCAGAATGCTACCTTTACTTTTGGTGTGTTTTTTTTCCTCTTTATCCCAATATATCCCATTGCAGTCCTTGTTGCTGCTCCATCCTTCTCTTGGTTTAAGGAAGGTGTTTAGACATTACAATGTAGATAGACCAACTACGACGAGTTGCTACCGATACAACAAGGATGTGATTCCTCGCCCGCCGCCAACCATCCCAACCCTTCCAATGTCATTCAGCAGATCCAAGCAAGAAACACTTCTGCTGGGAATTGACCCCTGATATGTAGCACCCAGGCCACCTCAGTTGATGACCTACCTTACTTTAGTAACTGTTTTTCAAGCTCAGTTGGTACAAATGTATACTCTCAATTATTTTGTATCTTTATGGTGGCTCAAAAAGTATGCAAGAGCTCTCATTAGTGCTCATTATATGCCTGTTATGGTACGTCTATGAAAGAATCCACTTCCATCTATGATTGGGGTTGGAGTTGTAAAGCATTTTGTCAAATCTGAATCCAGTAAAATCCAATTACAAGAGACAGGAGAGAAAAACAGTATGAGATTTGTCATGAATTATGAGGAAACAGAAGTGGGAACAGTATTCAGAACCTATACCTACTTAGCATGGTATGCCATCTGTAATGGTGTAATTTCAGAGACAACAGTAATATCAATAAAGTTATATTAAACATTTTATGGAAGTCAATAAGATAATCAGATGGGAATACGTATTTTAGAAGATTCCATCCTGTAAATTAAATAGTTGGTAAATCAAGGTATGTCATCATTGAATTAAAATCACATCAATCCTATAGACCCTTTTCATGGGAGTCCAAACAGTACAGGTGTAAATAAATGAAGGCTAAATTCAATTTAGCTGCTTCAATTTCAGATCCTAGGTATTATTCATGGTGACTCACTATCACATTGTCATTGCTTAGTGGGACGCTTAAATAGAACGGAGCCATTGTGAATGTTATCAGTAACCGTACTAAAAAACAGCCCTGATCACTAATTTACCACATTAATCCCAAACAGATACCAACGGGATGCCTACACTGGTGTAAACTATACCTGTAGCAAAGTCTGTACTGATTGACAAACCTCCACAATCTTATTGGATATATGGTCATATTTCCCTAAACTACCTCCACTGTATCATTTTTTCAGTATTGCAGGTCCATCCATGTTACTACATATCCTCTCAGAATACTACAGGACAATACTGTACATAGATATGTATGTGCGTGTGTATCTGGTAAAATGTAACCTGACAGTATAAAATGCCTAGAAGAGTGTGTCAGCATTTGGTGAGGCAAGCGACGGTATGTGTGTGTCATTGTGGTCCACATGTTTCAGGGTAAGGAGCTGCTGTGTATCTGATGTGATGTGCAGTGTATGTTATGTGTCACAGCAAAACAGCTGTTCCTGCATAGAGCTGTTGGGCACCTGTGTGCATGTGTATGTGTTTGTGTTGTATGTGTGTATGTGTGTGTGTGTGTGTGTGTGTGTGTGTATGTGAAAGGGGCAGACTGCCTTGTATCACTGTCACTCACAGAGACGGAGAAAGACACTGATGTTGTTTCACACTGACACTTATCTGACTCCACCGTCCTTAACTCTTACCCTGCTCCAGGCAAATATATGTGTTCTTGTGTGTGTCGTACAGTCACATCACATCAAACCATGGCACCCAAACTCTGGCCTAAAGCCCATTCCTCTCCTCCACAATCATTTTTCAGTTCGCTCACTACATTGCTCATGTTTCTTTCCGTCCTCTCCTTTCCATAACCCTTCAACAGTGTGGATTCATAAGTGGACACAAGTGGCTTTATTCCTGTTTGTTGTATGCCCAATCATTTATGTGTGTGAGCCTGTGAAATACTTGGTTGGTTGAATGCATTTTATCAAATCTGAATCCAGTATTGGATCCACTGATCAAATTTGAATCTTCTTTAGGTCTAAACATCAAAAACCGAGGATCAAAGATATAAAATTCAATCTTTCCAAATAGAATACATATATTTGATATTTAGATTAATAACTAGTTAAATGTTTTGGGCATTGTTCTTTGATATATTAATAACTAAAAGTTAGATGGATGAAATGTTGACTAACCGATTTGTTAGATCCTGAGTTTAATGACCAAACTTGGATTTGGACCCAAAATTGAAGCAACTTTTGGAAACAAACCCAAGTGTGTGTACAGTTTATATTTGGTCCACACAGTTGCTGTGTTCAAGCACATGCTTATTATTAGCCTAGATTGGATGGGTGCCACATCATTGCCACAAGACTGTAACCCTCAGCAGAGGTTTGTGGGTCACAGTCTTGTGTCTGGCTTGACTGTGTACTTGTATGTTTATGGTTCCACCGATGTCGTGAAAGTGGAGCCAAAAAACTCTGATTTATCATGAAAGAGGCGATTACAAGAAATAATGACTTTGGGCTAAACAGAGGGCGAGTCATCTGCCCTGCAAGTCAACCTCCTGGCTGTTATTATGAACTGAGTCACACGGAGGGTTTGATGTTTACCTGGAGTGAGCAGGCCTGCACAGAAATATTCTTTATTTTCTGCTCTAGTTCTGTTACAAAAATACTGTCTCTGATGTTGTTATGCTCTGAATTCATGGGGTTAGGCCATGGCACGCACACACACAAATGCATGCGCACACTCACAGTCAGCAGTCATGTTCTGCCAGCACTCCTTGTAATCCCTCAGACAAATTACAACGTCTTCTCCTCCTCCTCCTTTCTCCTCCTCCACCTCCCTCACTCTACTCTCTCCTTCCAGCTGCAATTGGATTTGGATAAAGATGGCTTTTCCTTTTCTTCTCTATTCTTCCCTGCTTTGGCTAAAGAGGGATTTGCCCGGGGAGATTACACACAAACACACACGCAGACACACATACATGCACGCTCTCAGACTGCAGCACGGAGACATTGCATTTGAAGAAAAAACATCTTCACTAACAAACAGCTCCCCCACCCCTCACCCACCACCCCTCACTCCCCCCCCCCCTCACCCACCACCCCTCACTCCCCCCTGCCTGCACTAAAGCGACGAGCTCCATAGCCAGAGGTCAACAACCTCTCTTGCCTTCGCTGTCTTTCACTGCTTTGCTTCTTCTACTCTCCCACACACTCGGTCTCTACGACTGTTTAACTCGTTTGCGCTACTTTCTCCCATCCTTCCCCTCCGTCCTCTTTGCACTTTGTTCTCATCACCCCCACCTCCACCCCACCCCCTTCATTCACTCCTTCTCTCCTCCTCTTTCGTCTCATTATTGTCCTCAGTGCACTCGCTCAGGTCAGAGGAGTTGGCCTTAACACAGTGTGATGTTAACTCCGAGCCCCCCATGGAGCACCGCTTTCTCAGAGAACAGGGGTTGACCTCCTGCCACTACTGCGAGCAGTTAAACTCATGTAATGGACAATGTGTGTTTGTGCTCCGTCTGTGGGTGTGTGTGTGTCACGTTGTCACGCAGTAATGTGAAGAAGGAGACTCTGACAGTAACAGATAACTCAGCCATTTTGCATAGCACGGTGTTGTATGCATAGTATTAGACTATTATGACACACTGAAAAAGGAAATACGCCCCCAGGGACTAATTTGTGTGTGTGCGGGGCGGGGGTGGTGGTGTTGGGGTGTTGGTGGTGGTCTGACTGAATAATTGAAGGGTGGAGGCAGCAGATGGTCTTTAACCCTGAACCCCAGACAAGACAACAATCAATATTTAAGCAGAGAAGGAATGATACACTAAACATATAGACACACACAGGCACATGTGCACTGTATATACACTCAGTTACACATTCTTGTGAGACAGTACATGGCTGTCAGTGTGCATGATATATGGGGTGTATTTTTCTGCATACTGAGGGAATTCATGCCGTGCGTGCAGTGTGGTAGCAGGAGTTTAGAGTAAAAACTTTGTGTGTTTGTGTTTTTTGTTACTTTAGATTGTCAGGTTTGTTTTTGCATGCTTGTGGCCAGCACGCGGAAATGAATGAAAATTGTTTTTCGCAGGCATCTTTTCTATGATAATAAGTCATGATAATATATGTGCGTGTGTGTGCACAGAAAGGGACGCACATCATGTGTTTTGACTTGTACAGGCGGTTGGTAAGAACCACAGTGTCTTCCATTTCTCCCCCCTTTCTCTCTCTTTCTCTCTCGCTTCCTCCCTGGGCCACCAGTAGTGGTAATGGGGAGGGACCTGTCAGCTCACTTAATGCAGCTAATGTTTGCCTGCGCCTGGGGACACGAGCACGGAGACACACACAGTCCTGACACACACAGTGCTCCACTCTCTCCCTCTGTCACCACTCTGTCACATTCCCTCTCTTCTGCCTCCCTCCCCCCTCCTCCCCTCGCTCTCCCACTCTCCTTCCCTCCCCGCATACCTCATTCTCTTCTAGCTTCTTCTCCCACACTGCACTGCACCCAGTCTCTTAATATTTTTCAGACTTGTTTTTCCTCCCAGCTTGAAGCTTTTTAGGCCATCGCTATCATAATCACCTTCACCTTCCATATTACTTATGCGCTCTTGATATTCCAAATGACTACACCATTTCAACAACAGCGAAGTGGTCTTTTTCAAATGAAATAGTCTTGTTTTCCATTAAAGAATAAGTCTTGCTTTATTCTGTGTTTTTCTTATTGTCAACAGATCCCCTGAGAGGACAAAAAACAAATAATGCATTAGCCCATCTCTCACTACCTAGTGACTTCTCTGCCCTGTCCATAGCACTCAGCCACAAAGCCATTCATTCCAGTGAAACATAAGGATTAAGCAGAGCTCTGTAATTATATGTTACTCAGACAGGAGTAAATTTGCATTTATTGAGGACAATTTCAGCTGTGAAGTAATACACATTTGGTGCATTAGTAAATATTAATTGCAGCAGGATAGTAATTGTGGGATTGACTCAAAATAAACAAAAGTGGCCATATTCATCACAATGAAGGAACATGTCCCAGTGCTATGGTGTGACTCATTTATGTGTTTTTAATGTTTTGTTTGTAGATGGAGGTCCATGGCACAGAGGAATAAGTAATATCAGACTTTGGCCACACAGACGATACAATACTTCAGTCTTTTCATGGGATTTGTTGATATAAAAGGAAATATACAATATCACCTGCCGTATCATTTAAGACCAATTGAAATTAAAGTAAAGTACATTTAGTGAGTTATAATCTCCTTCATAATTTCCCCATAGTCAAACCACAACAAATAATTAAAAAATAAATGAATGCAACTGTTTACTTTATGCTTGTAAATAAGTCTATGGGCATGCCCGTGTAACTGAACATAAACAAATACAAGCCAGTAGAGAGCACAGGAAATGGCTACAAGGACAGGCAGGGAAGCTTAATAAAAACAAATGGCTTATAGTAACAAAAAATACTTTCTTTCTCTCTTTTCCTTCCTCCCTCGCTGCTGCCTTTCCCCATCTATTCCTCCCCTACGCTCTGTCGCTCTGATGAATATCACTCAAGCAAATCAGAGATGCAGAGGAATCTCTCTTATTTCTCACCCCTCTTTCCCTTCTCCTTATCTCTCCTTTTCTCTCCACCCCCCTCTGTTTCTTTGGTTCCCCTGTCTTTCTCTCTCTCTACCCGATTTCCTTATCTACCTTCCGCCTTCCTCCCCCTTGCGTATGTGGATCTCATTCTCTCTCATTATGATGATTTGAGGTTCAGCTTCAGTTGCTGGCCCATTAAAACCAAGCAGCAGCAGCAGCAGCAGCAGCAAGCCTTGCTTTTCCTTGTACTGCAGGCAGACAGCTAGGCAGTCTCATAAGATGGCCCCTACTCTGCATACTGCATTATAAACTGAAATGCAAAAATGGCCCTTGTCTGCACTGTTCTTGTATCCAAATATTATATGCTGGAATCCTCTCATGCAGCTGAGATGGTGGCACACACATACAGACATGCTGGATGACCTTGGCAAATGCCACCTCTAGCCAAACTACCATATCTCTGTGCCAGCCCTTGATGAGACCTCCCACTCTTCAGGGAGGAATGTTGAGGACTGCACAGGGATTGGACAGTGGACAGAGACGGAGGAGGAGGGATTTCTGTTGTAAAAACCTGGATGTGGGTAAGAGGTGGAGGCATTAGCAGGGGCAGGAGATTGCCAAGGCTCGTTCACGCTATCCTGCTCTGTTCTACATGGCTGGATCCATGTGTATTTGTACTCGGAGAGTTCATCCACTGGTGCGTTTGGACTATCATTAACAGTAGACATCCGCAGTCACTCAACTCAAAAATACAATAAAATGTGATTAAGATCATAATGCAAGAAAGGGAAGAGCCATATCATGAGTGTGTTTGCATCGTTACGGTCTGTCCTGCATTGAGAAGAAGCTCAGGAACATGGAGAACTTCAACTACATATAATGCATGTTGTGTTCATGTGGGTGAATTTCATGACATGGAAGCTTCTCTTCAATTGAGATTAAACTGAGATTAATGGGTCTGTCTGTAGTTTGAGTTCAGGTGGGGTAAAAGATTATAAATAGGGGTTGAACTGCAGTAGTATGAGTTAAAAGAGTTTGAAGTATGTGAATATAGGACAGGATGGAGTTGCCAAATTGAGATTTAAGGAGCTGAGGATAAAAGGAGAATGAATGAGTGTGAGAGATGGATGCAGTAAGAAAGAATATATCTCTCCTAACCATAATTTACAAATACAGTTATAACTATAAGTTATAATTGTCATTGACATCAAGTAATACATTTAGCCGCTGTGTTGTGTTCTTCTGCTCTTCTGCAGAAGAGAACACAGTCAGGGAAGACACCACAAGTGGACACAATGCAGTGCTTTATTTTCATATTTAGCTTATAAGATCTTTCGGCATCGACCCTTTATATTATATCAATATAAAGGATAGTATGAACTGGTTTAATTTGGGTAAAAAGCCTTAGATTTGTAGTCAATTCAGGTGTCTTGCCTGGAAAACCTTCATAAGTGTCTCTTCATTGGCAAATAGCAGATAAGGTGATTTAAATGTCCTTCAGCTAGAGTGATCATTGGTTGATGGAACAGCAGAATTCATCTGATAATATCTGAGAGGTGGAGACATGGGATGAGGAAATTACTCTGATAATGGTCTTCCTGCTTGAACTTACTCTTTAAGTTTCATTAGGATGGTTCAACCTCTGAAGTTTGGATGGATGGGCATGAGATGAACGTTACTCACATGTTGAATGTGTCTACTTGTTTAGGGTGGAGTTTAGTAAAGTGTAGACTTGCATCCAGCACCCTGTTGTCACAGTGTGAGTGCTTCCTCTTTGGTAGCCATGTTTGGCTTTTTGTTTGACCAAGCTGTGCTCATTGAGTCTCTACTCAGTCAACAATTGAAGCTACACTTAAAACTGTATCTCTCAGTTTGGTACAGTAATAGTGATTGTGCTAACACAGTCTTCCCTGGTGCGCAGTCCTTAGAAGTTTTTGTCCCAGTGGGTCATATAATGTACACTTTGTTGTAAATGGTGCATGCTGCTTCCATTTGTCTTGTTGTGGTACTTTATCTGTATCTGTAAAACTGGTTACGCTGGTTGAGCAGCAGTGGTTTGTAATGATAATACACTATAATAATGGTAATCATACTGTCCTGTTTTCTAATCTGTAATTATCTAATTCTACCCTGCACACATATGACTCCGGACGTATGACTTCAAAACCCATCACGCTGTCTGAATGTTTGTCCCTTTTGCTGAATTCTCTTATTTAAATGTGGACCAAACACTTAATTGCCTCAAAGAGCAATTCATTTGATTTCTGATTAAAACATCTGGAGCTAAATTATCTTCAGAGGTCAATTAATTTGATATATCCTGCATGTTCTTTCACTCTGTTCATTTGGAAATAAATCAAAATCAGTTTGGCGAGTACATCCAGAACTTCATTCAGGGTCACTCGTGCCTCTCCGCTCTAAGACTGATGTTGTCCTTGTATGTTGTCACGGTTGTTTCTTTTAACATGTTTCACAGTTCGTTAAGTTGATCAAATTTTGTCTGCTTACAGGCCGGTAGCAGTATAGCAAATACTACCTGAGCTTACAGTCTACAGTAAGCCATTTGCTTCACATGACCTTTGAGTAAATAAAAAAGCGAAGGGAAGTGTTTGCAAAAGACAAAGCTCGCAAGCTTGATAGGTTTAACTTCTGGTAGTCATGACAAAGATTAGAGAAATAGACTGATAGCGACAAATCCGTTACTCTCTGTAAACCCTAAACCCACAGTCCCCATCAGCTCTAGTCTCTGTTGCAGAAAACAGAGGGCTGTTACTTTATCCTCGAGTCCTGAAGTGTCATCAGGTGCTTCTGAATGTGCCTCTCTTCTAATGGTGTCTAATGGTGACAGTTACCAACCTTCTTTAATCCCTGCAAAGGGAACTCCACCAAAAAAAGCATATAAAGGTATATTTACGGATCTTGGGGAGTGATGCTGCATATGTGAACGTTTTGTAAAGCCTTTTGTGGCCTCAGAGGGAGCTGGCAGTGTTGTAGGAGTGTAACATAAACGTGGTGGAGTACTCTATTAATAACTTTATTGTCTTTAATTTATTTTCCACTACTATCACCCCAAAACTTTGTATCCTTATTATGATTACTTGCTGTAATATGAAAGCCAGTGATGAATTGTGTGTCCAGTGGGCTGCAGCTATCTGTAATGGTAAGTGGAATGAAGGACAGTTAACAAATTTAACAGTATCAAAAAACATAGTGAGAAAGAAACATGGTGTTTATTGAGCCGTTTTGAGTGTTGTACTGCCGTCCTGTTAGGCATGCTTATCTCCAAGAATCACACATCACCATGCCATGGGACGCTGGATCAGCTGACAAGACCACAAAGCACGCCTCACTAGCCTCTCTGTGTGTGTACGCAGGTTCGTGCAAGAATGTGCCTGCACATACATGTATTTGCGGCGGGGACTTTGTGCCTGACTGCTTGTGTAACTTATGCTGAGTGTGGTATGTGTGTGGGACAAGTAGACAAAAGAATTCCCAGCCAAGGGATTGTGAGAGAGGACGAGAGAGAAAATCGGCATGAAATGGCACCTTAGCCGGACTCCCCATCCTCTCCTCCAGCATCAGTGTTCTCATCATTATCATCATCATCCCTGGGATCATTCTTCCATCTTTTTCTTTCAGTCCTCAATCTGTCTTTCCTCTTTCTCTCCCTCTTGCTTTCCTCCTTCTTCTCTCTCTCCTCTCTTTTTTTTTTTTAATGTCCCCTCCCCCTTGGTCTGGCAGTGACATTGGGCTAAAGTGGGACAGAGTGTAGGGGGGCAGTGAGGCAGAAGAGACAGAGATACAGCCAGGCAGGGAGAGCTGCTGCTCTGCTGTGGTGCCCCCCCCCCCGCCGCCCTCCTCTAAGCACATACCTCGGGCACTCCTGGCCCCTCAGGCCTCCCCACAACGTCTGGGGGACCCGCTTTTAGCATGTCACCACTACTCTACTCCAATCTGCAACATCTGTCTCTGCAGCTCTTTTGCCTCCTATCATTCCTCATTTCGTTCTCCTGCTTTGACTCCTCCTCCGTCTCCTCCTCTTCATCCTCTTTTGGGTCTCTGTCGCCAAGATGCCCAGCAACAGTGGTGAGGGTGCATCATCACGGTGGCGCAGGCGAACGAGGGGAGCCAGGGAAGGAATGCGTAGGAGAAGTGTAGGCCTTCTCGCCCCCTCCTTTCCCTCCCTCCTTCCCTCGCTCCTCACATCCGCCTGCCATGGAAGGTGCACTCAGCCGCACACAGGCCTTGCTCCCCGGTGACCCCCTGCTCCCTGAGATTCAGTATTTGTCACTGTGGTGCTGCTTGCATGCTGTGGCAGTGTAGTACTCCCACTGAGGACAACATAGCTTTACAAAGGGCAAGGCTTTATTGATTTGTGTGAGAGTTTATCACATGTGTGCCGGTGCTCTCCCTGTCTCTGTCTTCCTCATACGCACAGACTCTCTTGCGCAACAGCAGCGGCATTGTATTTCTACAGGTATCATTAGCTTGCCAAGTGGATGGAAGATGGAAGAATCAAGTTCAACAGCAGAGAGTCAACGTGCTGCTTTCAGAGGATCTATGATCCATCTTTTCCCTGTTTGCCGTGTCTTCCTTTTCATAATGAATGACATTCATACAAAACCGACCTGTGTGTGAAATTAGTGTTCACACACTGTTGTTTTTGTTTTCCAGAGCAGAAATAAGGTCACGCTTTAGTGGAGTTCACCGTGTGTATGTGTGTGTGTGCATTGTGGTGTTTATAATGCATTAGATATGTCCCGTTAGCCTTCTCATGACTGGCGAGCATGTCTCTATCTATTATCTATGAGGCTAAATAATTAAAGACAAAGTAACACAATGCACCGCATGTTGACAAGTCTTGAGTTTGTATATATGTATGTGTCATTGTCAGTGACTAAATGGAATCACAGAATAATGTAGTTGGAGCCATTTTTTGGTTGTGTTTCTGTGTGCAGAACACAATTTTTAATAGGAAAGAAAAACATGCAAACTATCTGAGGAAAACAGTCTGTGTTTTTGTGTCACTTTTGCTGCTCTAATTTTAAATATCTTTTCCTTTTTATCCTATTTTCCTAACCATTTTATCGTCTTCTAGACATCCATCCCTGCCTCCATTTTGCTGCTTGAATATTTATGGCCATTCCAATTAGTGTGGTAGAGGCCTTTAACCATTACAGAGTGAAAGACAGAGATGAAGACGCAGAGAGTGGGCTGATGATAAAAACAGGCAGATTATCAGATTTCTCCTTCTTTCCATTTCTTTTGGTTTGGATGAGTGCATTTTTCCATTTCCTTTATTTGTTTTTTCTTCCTCTCTCTTTTTCTCTCTCTAGTCTCAAGCATGAGTTGTTCAGAGAGGGTGAGGGGTGTGTGGGTGTAAGGGGTGTCACCTTCTAACAACAGATATAGAAAGGAACAGAGAGACAGCAGCAGGAAGAGAGACAGTGGCAGAGAATAGAGAAACCAAGGAAACCAACTTTCCCTATCTCGATAGATATTGAGAAATGGAAAGACAAAGAAAACAGGAGATGTAGTGGTGGGGTTGATAGTGATGGGGTTGGTGGTGCTGGGGAGGACGGCAGCTGGCATTTGACGGTGAGGCATACCTTTTTAATGAGTGCTTTAGTCCTCTGCATACCTACCCTCAGATCACTGCATCACACCGAACCTGGTAAACAGACAGAACAAGAGAGGAGAGGAGGATGAGAAGGTCAAGGGTTGCGGCTGAAAACTGAAACACTTGTAGAGAGATAAGAATAGGCCAAGTGTGTATCCCGCGTTTCCTCTTCAATTATTCTGCCTCTGGTAACCATGTGTGTCCTGCACTTGTAAAGAGAGAAAAAGAGACAGAGCCTGTGAAAGTGACACAACTCGTCTTTATTAACCTTCTCCTGTTATTTTGACATAACCTCTTCCCAGTCCTTACACAAGCTTTTGTCTCTGGCTGAGTCAAAGAAAGTGGCAGTAATATGGCGTCCTTGTAGCTCTTTCTATGTCTGGCTTGTTCTCAGTAGCACTTAACTATTATAGACTACTTTGAATGTGAATAGAGAGGAGATAGGAGCAAGCGTCATTCATTTCATACTAGAGGGAGAGGGAGAGAGAGAGAGGGGCTCAGATAGGGAGAGAGCCTATTGTTGCTAGGTGTAGATTTCCCTTTGTCAAACACATGTCAATTCTTCAGACCCAACAGAGGAGAGGAGAATAGAAAAATTATAGCAGCAGAGAAAAGGATGAGGGGAGAGAGGGCGGGTTGGAAGGCGGGAGAGGAACAGAGGAGGAGGGGAGTGGTATTGATTTGACACTCAGGGAATCACACCACAGCTCTGTTCATTTTCATTCATCTGCCCTTGTAATGGGGGTGTTAATATGGCAGGTAGGGAGAGAGGGCAGGAGGGGGATTTAGGAGGATGAGAACATTTTATTAGAATTCAATCGTTATTATCCTTCACCCCTGCCCACCTTTCAGCCCCCCTGTCACCCCCCACACAGACATGCATGTCTGCACTGGTGCGCATACATGTGTGCACTCACTGCATGCTTTCTGCACACAAACACATACATGTGAACACCCGTGGTTCTAGATGTGAGCAATCTTAGGGTGAGGATTTTAATTACATGTTGGGCATGAATGAACTCACAGTGGTACAAGTCATGTTTTATATACTGTACGTGTGTGTGTGTGTGTGTGTGTGTGTATGTGTGTGCATGCATATGCAAGAAGGGGGCTTAGATACAGTATTAGCAGCTCAAATGAAATAGCTTTTAGCAGGTCTTCCCAGTGCCTCCTTGAAATCAGCCATAATGGGCCCTTGGTAATTATCAAATAAATTAGCCAGGGAAAGAAGTGGAGGAGGAGGAATTAGGACTGAGTCCTTTCGTTCTTTTTCACTCTGAAAAACATCTTTCTTTACCTGTTCACTATTTGAAAGAACAAATGCTTTTATATAATTTTTCTGTATAATTCTTGCATGTACGAATTTTGATCGCATGCTGTGGAAATGCAAATCAGCGTTGGTGTTATTGTAGTGTACAGCATGTTTTATGATGCACCTTTCTGTGTTTCTCATCAGCTGAGCCAGAGTTGATTAATTAAGGACTAGCAAGCCTGCATTAAGACAATAGTTACAACAAACCACTGATTTTCAGTCCTCATGTCTTTTACGAGTCATTCATTTTGGAGATAATACAAAGTCTTTCTGGTAGGACAGTTCAGTCCAGCGAAGACGACAAAACATAAAAAATTATAAAAGTCTAAGAAGTTATCGATTAATTATTTGTGTATCTTCTACTTGCAATACTTTTCCGTGAAGGTACAGGAGGGCAACACACAGAAGCAGTGTTGTGATCCTGGTTTTCCAAGGAAAGTTATTACTTCACTCTTTTTGCAACCATGTAATGTCTGGACTACTTAAGAAGCTTGATGCTAACCTGGCCCAACATGGTGTCACATTTGTCCCAGCTAAACTACTGGATGGCCGTTTTGAATCAAAACAAAGACGTCACTGTGTTACCATGTGTGTCACCGTTTGCGCTCTGAGCTTTCTTGCTGTAGCTTAGTGCACTTTTCTCTAGTATGCTTGGCTGCTTTCAAGGTTTCTCCAGCATATGACTGTTAGTTGCTTGTTTGTCAAACCATTTGATGGACTACCATGCCCTTTTATTTATTACACGGCGTATCTGTCACACCACCTTTACTCATCACAAATGCTTCCACCTTGTTTACCAGTGTTGGATGCTCTGTTATTGAATGTCTCTGGTAGGGAGGTGACTGACTGCTGGTAGTCTGAGCTGCAGCAGTGGGCCATATGTCACATTACTATTTCATTACTCTGCCACAGTATCCACCGTCGCTAACATTACCATCAGAGAGACACACACACATTGTTTAGTTGTGCCAACCATTGTACCACCAAGACCTGTATGATGAGACAAGAAGGTTTTCCTAATTTGGGTTACAGCAGCAGAGCTGACCGTGGTGCTACCTCAGCAAGTATTCCTGATCATTTGGAAATGCTGTCCATGGTGCTGATCTACTGTAGCCTGTGAACATTTCTCCTAACTGCACCACTTCTCACTGATTTGAGCATGAGTATATGCACCTTTTGTAGCTTCTGTAGACACAGCTCCATATGCTCAAATAAGTGATGAATAAAGTTAAGGCAGATGCATCTTGCTTAACTCTACCGATGTACAACGCTAATGTTAACCTCAGCTCTGGTCATTCATTTATCCTTAGAGATCTATCAACTTTATCCCAATCCAAATATTGTTGTACTGGTTCATAGCTTGCTGGGAACTGGTAGATGCATCTGCTCAGTTGAACATGTGAAGGTGTTCCCAGGCGCAGCCTCAACCTTTCCATGCTCTTACACCACTATATTGTAATTTAAAGACGTTCAGCTCTGTGTATGTTTTCTTGGAGACGAGTATAAACTTTTGTGTGGCCAACTTGTTCTTCAGTAAATTTCAGTGGACTTACTGAAGGATTGAGGGCTGCAAAAAAAGAAGCTGTCAATGGGCCTTTCACATCTAAGCATAGGGGGTTAGGGGTGTTTAAAGAATTGACTAGATTACTGATTACTAGATTACAAGATTACTAGATCACTGAGGTCTCATGGTTACTTGCTGCCTTTCTGCTACAAAGTGGTTTTGACTGATAATAAAACTGTCAGATATTACAGAGACATTTCTTGCACTTTGTCACTATGGTGAAGAGTCAACACTGACAACTAATGTGGTGCAAATAGGCATACACACCCAGTCCCACGTTCACTGGATCTGATAGTTTTATATCCTGAAACACAAACTTATAATTAATGTCTCACACATACTCAGACCCTCTTATAGGTCCTTTTGTTGCCAACGTGTGTGTGTGTGTGTGTGTGTGTGTGTGTGTGTGTGTGTGTGTGTGTGTGTGTGTGTGTGTGTGTGTGTGTGTGTGTGTGTGTGTGTGTGTGTGTGTGTGTGTGTGTGTGTGTGTGTGTGTGTGTAACTGGGGGTTAGATGGAGACACAGCAGAAGGAAAGAAAAATAAGAAAAGCAGAAATGAAAAGTTGAATCAGAAGAGGGAGAATAAATAAGGAATGTGTAGGTGTACTCCACTGTCTGCTCATGGCTGTGGCATCCTGTAGTGAGGATGCTCTGCACAGAAACACACACTCACACACACATACATACTCACAATTTGTCGAGTGCACTCAGCAAACGTGGATTGTGAGACAGTGGGAGTAAGAATGTGTAGATGGTGAGACCGATTGTGAGTGTACTTTTATGTGTGAGTTTTTTCGCAAGTGTGTGTGTGTGCATTTGTGAGAAGTCCATTTGTACAACCACTGGTACCGAGCCTGCGGTCCATTTAGCCTTAAAATCTGAAAGGCAACCCATGGCAATAATATTCATTACAGTCTTCAGCATATGTTTTTTTTTTTTTTTAAAGCACAGAGTGAAAAATGAAGTGACATGATGCACAGAGAGATGTGCTGAGCTCCTCTGTGGCCCATAGCACAGGCCTGTGAATCAATTACAGGTCCATTCAGCAGTTTCTCTCCTCTCCTCTGATCTCCATCGGCATCATTTAAATGGCTGATTCTGTTTTTACCTCTAATGAAGGGTACTCACACACACACACACACAAAGTATGCACACATACACGTTAAACACACATGAAACGCACACTTGCACATGTCGCTGTGTGCCATCGCAGCGCCCCCTACCCAGCTGTTGTCACGTGAGTGCACGGGCCCTAGCAACAGCGAGCGAGAGAGCGAACAAAAAAGAGAGATCCTGGCGAGAGCAGGGGAGAGAGGAATGGGTAAAGAGAGGGAGAGAGAAAGAGATGGGAGGGAGGGAGGGGGAGCCGTAGAGCATTAATAAGTAATGAGTCCAACAGTGTGAATACATGTTAGTTAGCATTGCTGCAGCGCCGCCTTCATTTGCATGGCAGCACCAAGAACAAACCCCCTTACTTACGCCATTTCCTCTCTTGCTCTGTTTCTCTCCGATCTCACTTTCTTTATCACATTCGCTCTCTGTTTTATCTATTTCTGTCTCTGCCTTTTCTCTGTGGTCTAGCCAGCATCTCAAAATATGTACATCTTTTCTTAGTTACTTTCTTTATCTTTCTTTCCTGTCTGATCTGATCCTCGTCTCCTCCCAACCTCCCTGGTGGCTACAGCGTTCCTATTAACATTATCATTTTCTCTTCTCATTGTTTTGCTCTTTATGATCTATCATGCTGCTCTTCTGTCCCCCCCATGTTTGATGATAATTTGTTGAAAATGGCAGCCATATACTATACTTGGATATATTTAGCTGCGCCTTTCCTGCGTCCCTTCATCATCTGCCTCCATCTTTTCCTCCTCTTCCATCTCTCCCCCCCTTCCCCTCCTCTGCCTCTCCCACCTATCTCAAAGAAGAGGGGTGTCCTTTCTCTGGGGGAACTTTGGGGAAGACAAGTGATGCTCCAGGGCTCCCTAATCCTTTTTTCATTGTGTGTGTCTCTCTCTCCCCACCCTCTGTCTCTCTGTCTCTGTTATTTGCATGTGTGTGTCTGTCTGTGGAATTTGTGGCATACATGCACACACTGGCACACACACACACACACACACACACACACACACACACACACACACACACACACACAGGCATGCAATCACACAGAGATTCAGCAGCAGCTTTGCTCTGCACTTGGCTTGACTTCCTGCCTCAGGCTGATCAGCTGAACTGATTCCATTACTTACAGACCCCCCTGAAAGAGAAGGGAGAAGGAAGAGGAGTACAGAGGGCAGAGGGGAGACTGGAGGAAGAGAGGCCAGGAATGGAGAATAGACGTCACACAGATAATAGAAAAAGAAAAATGTAAAAGAAGGCGAGGAAAGAGTTGGGAAATAAGGAGGAAGTGAGGCGATTTTGCGCCTCCCTTGGGTGTGGGATAGACCTCAAAAAATCTCATCCTGCCTCCCACAGCAAAAAAAAGAGTGAAGCAGACACAGAAGCACATACATATATACATACACACACTCAACAACAACAACAAACTCCTGGAGGCGTAGGCAGACTAGACGAGAATTGATCTCCTCTCCCACAAGGAGAAGCTTGCAAGGGGAGAAAGAGAGAGAGAGAGAGAGAGGGATGAGAAAGACATAGAGGAATTGTTTTTACCCATGTGTGGCTCTCGGCCTGCAGGCCCCTCATCCCTCTCACTCTCACTCCCTACTCTGTCACTCCCAACGGCATGTTTCTCTTTATCTCCCTATCTCTCCCTCCATCAATCTCCATCTGCCGTTCCCCTCCCTGTAGGGTCAGCCCCTTCCTCTCCTTCACTGCCTCCCTCCTTTGCTGCTCGTGCCCTCTCCACTGTTTTAGGTGTGTCACATCTTCACAGACAGCAGGAGAGCAGACAGTGACTAGAAATTAGGTATCGGGTGGAAAGAGCAGCAGTGAAACGAGGAGAGGGGAAGTGATGAGTAGTAGGCTCAACTCAAAGCAGTCAAGGGAAGATGGAGAGCAGAATGATTTTATTAATGAGTATTTCACCTCATATACCTCTGTCAATAAGCACTTCAGTGCTGAAATTATTAATTGATCACAAAATTAATTAATTAACATATCCAGTAGTTAATTAAGTTAATTAATCTTTTGACCATTTGAACCAGCTGCTTTTGCTTTGTCATTACTCCCTTAATTCATAGACTTATGGTGTTGACAGTGCATATCGTGACTGGACATGTCTTATAATTCAGGCTACTCAGATAAGCATCATTTGACATCTTCATATGTAAATATGTTACTATACCTGTTCTAGGACACCTTTTTATAACAAAAAAAAAAAAAAATTGACCAATATATATATATAAGAGATAGAAGGAAACAATTTTTATGTGAAATTCTATCCCTTTGTATTGACAGAAATGTATTGGAAAATGAATTCCAATATTCTTCATATTCATAATATGCTTCATATTCATGTTTTTTTTTCTGATATCCACTTGGGATGAATGTTTTCAGCTGCAGCACTACAATTCCCATCATGCTTTATGATGACACAATTTTCTGACATTTTATGGACTAAACAAGATGAATATTTATATTATTACTATGTTTTTATATTATCATTATGTGACAAGCTCCTTCTCATTAATGTCCCCCATACTTTATTTTCTCTCATTCTTAACCATCACTGAATTTTTTACCCTACTGCCCCCCCCCCTCCTCCTTGCCCCCCTCTGGTCTGTCTTCCTCTCTACAGGCATGTTGTGACAGGGTGTAGCACTGTGTTATACAGGGTTCTACTCGCCAAGTGCATATTATCCTGTAAGGCTTAATACCCAGGTTGGAACAAAAGGGCAGGCTTCGAAATTACAGCTTACGTCGCTTAGCACTCAGCACAACAGTCTGACTCACATGAAAACACGTGCACACGTTTCACATATGCATGCGTGTGCACAGGCTGACTCTTATATGTATGTGTTCTTACACATATATGTTCAGAAATGTGATGGCCAAGTTGCACGTGTGCGCGCGCACATACACACACACACACACACACACACATATATATTTTACCAGCTTTTATAGATTTAATGCAGATGTTGAACATTTTCTTATACTGGTTACTAGTGGTATATGTGCTGATATTGATAGTCATTATAGCTTTATATATTAATTTAAAAATCATAATGAATGAAATGGAAAAGACGTACCGAAATGTGGAATAATGCACATTTTGTCTACTTGGTCAAAACTTTTTTAGCTTCAACACGAGAAGTAACGCCACCAGTCTTCTTCACATCTGTGTGTGTGTGTGTGTGTGTGTGTGTGGAGATGGAGTTTTGCTGCTATAAAATGCATTGTGGGACATGCACACACATGCTAGTTGATGTCGCACAGAAAGTCAAGTATTGACATTTTTACACGCATATTTGAAGAAATACATAGCGGTGCACACAATGAACATATGTTGATCAAAACAGAGGAACAAGAACTGAGAAATGTTAATGACTACAGTACTGGTAATGACTCAAACATGATAATTTAAGAACAACATGAAAACCAACTAAAACTGTAGCTTCAGTCCTGAAGTTTTCACACAACATCAGCCCTGTTTCATCAACAATTAAACACATCCTGCAGCTAGCACTCTAAGTGTTTCAAAATAAAGTTGCTATGCTGTGACAAGGTCCTGACCTATTGCCTGGAGTTGTGTATGTGTGTAAGTATTTGTGTGAGCAGCAGGATATCTCCAGTATTCAACTATTCAGTGCACCTGTGTTTTACTCAGGTCCTCTCTTGTCTACATTGCAAAGAGACACTGAAACATCATGTACAGCAAACAACAACCACACACACAAACTGCAAAGGCATTCACATAACCAAACAATCTGCAATCTACCACAAACTCTAAAGTGCACACCGTCTAAAATAACCCTTTGGGGGAACAGAATACAAAAAGATTCAGAGAAGCGGAAAGAATCAAACACTGAAATACACTCTCCTCATCTCTTTTCCTTCCAACTCTCTCCTCTTTTAATTTTTCTCTCTCACATACACACTTGTGCACACACTGTATCTATTGACATGAGGATAAATCAGAGGTAGACCAAGCAGTCACTGATGTGAAATGAAAATGACTCTAATCTGCTGTTACCACAACACACACAGATACATCAATTATTAACACGTACAATAACTCTCCTATCTTTTCTCTCTTTCTCTTTCTCATCTGTCTTTCTTTATTGTGTATATTTCACTAGATGGATGGGACAGAGTATGTTAAAAGCTCCCATGTGTTCTCCTAAGTGCTGTGGTTGGGCCTTTTGAAGATATGTATATTCTAGTCCTGCTCTTTTTTTTTTCCTTCTTCTGAAATCAGTGATTTCTCTGGAAGATGTGCTTAAGGTTTGTCAAGTGGGTTGCGTGATGGAGAGGCATGTAGAATTATTCAAAAGCAGCACATATCTTAGATGACCATTCCCGTCACTCAACAGCAGTTTTTCTTTGCTTAGTTTGCCTTTTTCCAGTTATTCCAAACATATTGACTTGAAAAATAATGAACAGAGACGAACGTGTGGATCAAGAGCATTTAGAATAGGAAATATAACATGAAAAGGCATGCAAACATCTACTATTTGTGTAGACTGTAGAAGTATGAAACCCATTTTATTTGCATGCATTTTAGGTTGTAAGGATGGTTTTCTGCATGTCTTTAAAAATAGATATTTTAAGCAAGACTGTGCAACTTCTGAAAAACAGCAGCCACTGTGGCCACAAGTGGCAATTATATTACACCTATTGGCACAGTGTATTAATTTCTTGTTGAAATATAGTAGGAGAGTCCTAGCATCAGTGAACAGTTGAAGTAATGTCAGCTACATAATGTCAGCAAAATCTAAAGCCACCATAAACAACTGGCCTTACCAGACCACATAAGGCTGTAGCAGCCTTTCTTCATTAATTCTACTTTTTTCTTTGTAAATGGATCATTGTGGCATTTTTTATTTCAAAACTTACACAGGCTCACTGTACTTTTTAGAGAAAATCCATGATTGCTAAATCATGATCCTCCAAATGTGATTATTGACTGAAATATTTGATTAGATAACCTCAATTCAACCTGAAACAGTCTCAGTGGGGCTCTGAAACAGACAGGAACCCTACCCGATGCAAATGCATCAGCATAGAAACGCTGCTTGACATGCAAATGAAATGCCTTTGTTTTAATGGCTTATTTGTAACTCAAATATACTGACTAACTTATCTTCCCCCCCCCCCCCCCCCCCCTCTACCTGCCCGCTCTCTGCTGTCTTCCACAGGTAACCGTTTCTTCCTGACCTCATTTGGTGCTCTGTATATCTCAGAAGTACAGAAAGAAGATGCTCTGTCCACCTACCGCTGCATCACAAAGCACAAGTATAGTGGAGAGACTCGCCAGAGCAATGGAGCCAGGCTCTCTGTTATGGGTAGGCATCAACTTACCATTGCAAAATCAATCAAAGCATGGGTATATGAGTAGTGTCTTCTGTGTCTGTATCTCATGGTTATTTTACTCAATAAATCTATTGAGTCCAAGATAGGGTTTTATGTTTTAGTTTAAAGGAGTTAGAGTGCAGAGGGCGATAGCGCTCTGCACGATAAATATCAAGCTGGAGCCAAGAGATGGTTAGCTTAGCATAAAAACTGGAAACCAGCATGCGGAGGGCAGTTATGCTCTTCACTATTTCTTGGCCATGCCCAGTCACTTTCTGTAATCTTGTCTTCACTATGCCAGAGGACAGAGCCAGACTGTGCTATGCTGTCTGCTGGTAGCTTCATTTTCATTACACAGACATTAGAGAGGTATTGATCTTCTCATCTAACTTTAGGCAAGAATGTGATTTACCCAAAATGTCAAACTATCCCTTTATAAATTTAAAAATCAGTTAGGTCTGTCAAGGACTGATAATTCCACGTGAAAATACAGTAATTTCTGGGACGTGCTTCACCTACAGACCCTACGGAGTCCACCCCATCTGTGCTGGACAGTTTCCAGTCCGGTGAGGTGCAGGTGGGGCACAGTGTGGAGCTGCCCTGCATCGCTTCCGGGTACCCAAACCCCACCATCAGATGGCTAAAGGATGGCCGGCCATTACCTGCAGACTCCCGCTGGACGCGGCGCATCACTGGCCTCACCATTTCCGACTTGAGGCTGGAGGACAGCGGCAACTACATCTGTGAGGTCACCAACAGCTTTGGCTCCAAAGAGGTGACAGGTCACCTCAACGTCATAGGTGGGTAAAGGACTGAAGAGAGAATGGATGAATCTAGATAATATTTAAGTCCTGTCACCACCCCTCTCAGCACACAACAAAGTATCAGTGATCACTTTATCTACCTCTCCTGACCTACACTGTTCTACACTGACAACTACAGATGGAGAAAAAGAGTGAGATGGACAGAAGTAATGAATGTGATGTCAGGTCACGGACAGGCGCGATGGAGACATCATTTAAGCTCTGTTGGCTTTGCCCTGGCCCTGTGCCTCCTACGCGTCCCCCCCAACCCACCCTTGTCTAGGCCAAGCATGAGCTTGATCTCCAAGGACGGCTTGTTCCCCCACTGTGCTCTCAACCCTCAGCAAGGCGTCGCTACGGTGACAGAGCAGAAGAGTGGCCGTGCAGGCCTGCCGCTCTGTTTGCAGAGGAAGTGAGAGGGGGAGGCAAAGACAGAGAATTTCATAATCATGTGCGCATGAATGAAAGAGATGTGAAGAGGTGCTGCAGATAGAGAGGATGGCACACTTGTGGAGAGAATCGGTGGGGTTGGGGGGGGGGGCGGGGGAGAGGTGGAAAGAGGAGGTTGTATTTGAGTGTGGTTGGGGAAAAGGGTGAAGTTAGCGGACACTGGGCAGACTGGCCACAGGGCACGTCACCGCACAAGCAACAAACCTCCTTTGACAGGGCATAGAAGGTGGTACACACACACACACACACACACACACAACCACACACACACTTGGACACAGACTTGCAGTACGTGCACTTATTGCCTGTGAAGAAAGTCTTACACGTGCACATGCACTGTCACTCCCTCACACACAGACACACATGCTCACACACATTCAGCAGCCTCCAGCACTTAACACCAGCTGCTTTATTGCTCACTGACATTTTCTCCCCTTTCTGTCTTTCTGTCTCGGCTTTCCTCACTGTTTAGCACACACACACACACACACACACACACACACACACACATGCAACCGCACACACACACAGGCGCGCACACACACACACACATGCACGCACAGAAACAAAAGCAATGACAGAAATTTGGACTCACAAACAGCAAGTACACAATCACACCACACTAAAATATGATTTGTGTTGCCTGGCTAGCATGGCATAGCTCAATTCAAATTGCTTTTGTCCAGCATTGCAAGTAATACCCTGCCCGAGACAAGCCTGCATACACACCGAAGATACATACAGAAGTGCTGTGCCTTCAATATTTTGGTAGTAAATTGTGAATGAGAAGGTGTGACTGACATTTCAAAAAAGATTTGCTTCTGTCTACCTTTCTTTTTTAACTCTGCTCTACCTGGTCCTCCTTTTATCTCCAGAGCCACTGCGGGTCACCTTGTCTCCCAAGAACTTGAAGACGGGGATCAGCAGTACAGTCATCCTATCATGTGCCGTCCAGGGTTCCCCCCACTTTGCTGTGTCCTGGTACCGTAACACAGAACCTGTCCTGCCCGATCAGCACTTTTCCATCCAGGGGGCTCACAATGAGACATTATTCATTTCTGCTGCACAAAAGAGACACTCGGGAGCCTACCAGTGCTTTGCCACACGCAAGGGCCAGACTGCCCAGGACTTCTCCATCATACTGCTGGAAGGTGAGGACAGAGAGTGATTACCATGTTGGTGCACAATCATGAATGTATGAATATATGTTCAAGTTTATTATACTGCTGAGTGAGAGTGATTGGGTGTCTATTTTTATGCCCACTGAGGCAATGATAACACATGGTTACACTGAGTATTTACATCTACGAATTGTGCCAGGAGTTATGCTTCGACCTCATATGTGCAGTTTGTGTCTGTTACAAGGTAATCTGTTTGCAGTCACAAAGTATTCTGGAGAGGATGTTTACAGCACAAGGGAGAATAGATTGAGTTACATTAATTTACTGAGTATTAACAGTTTAATTGACAGTGACACATTTCTGTTATGTTTCATCCAGTTGGGTCTCTCCAATAAATTTACTGTACACATTCTGTACATGCATTCATACACACTCATGAAAGCATGTATGCAAACATATATAACATCATACCGTCATCCATCCACCCTGGACTGGTCGCCAGTCACAGGGCTGACGCATAGAGACGGACAACCATTTATGCTCACACTCACACCTATGGGAAATTTAGTCACCATTTAACCTGACCTGCATGTCTTTGGACTGTGGGAGGAAGCCCGGAGAAAACCCACGCAAACACGGGGAGAACATGCAAACTCCACAGAAAGATTCAAGATTGGGTATATTGTGTTACTGTTACAGATGTTTGTCTCTAAATTCAAACATCTCTCTCTGTTTTTCAGATGGTACACCCCGTATCGTTGCCTCCTTCAGCGAGAGGGTGGTGGTCCCGGGTGAGCCATTTTCTCTGATGTGCGCGGCCAAAGGAGCGCCTCCTCCGACCATCACCTGGACTCTGGACGACGAACCTGTGGCCCGGGACCTGTCTAGAGTCAGAGCCAGCCAGTACACGCTCTCCGATGGCAGCACTGTGAGCCACGTCAACGTTAGCAGCCCGCAGATTCGTGATGGAGGAGTGTATCGGTGCGCCGCACGAAACTCGGCCGGTAGTGCCGAGTACCAAGCGCGCATAAACGTAAGAGGTGCCTGTCTACTTTTCAATATCAGTCATACAGAGGCTTCTCATAGCCTGACCCCCACCCCTTCCCTGACCCATATCCTATCCTGTACCCTTCTATATCTCTACCTCTATCTCTGTATGTGTGTTTTTCTTTCTCATGTCCTGCATATATTTTTACTTTATCTCTAGTTTTCTTATTTGTTCCAGTTTGTCCATCTTTACGCCTATATATTAATTATCTGCAGCAGTCAGTGTTTAGATCCTCCAGCAGCCACTATAGCGTGTGTCGTCTGTCTCATTCTGTCTTTCTTTCTTGCAGTCTGTCTCCTGTTGTTTCACCAACTGGAGCTCTGCACATGTGCCTGTGTAAACACACAGATACATATGAACACATAAAGAAAAGAAAATACACCTACTCATTCACCTACTGCACCTGTATGCACAGTCACATGCGTGCACACACAGACATTTACACACATAGACAAAATGTTAAAATAGATAGATTGTAGCTTAACATTTGGAGACAAATAATGGCTAAAGGAGAGGAGGTGAGATTTAGGGAATGTTACACAAATGCATAAAGAAGCATTAGAAGAGAAAGAAACAGATGGCCAGAGATGGAGGAAAGAGAAAGAATAGATTAAATGAGAGAAGAGGAATGAAGAGGAGAGGAGTGCTTGTGTCTGTTGGGGGAGTGATGGAGAACTCTGGTGACAGGACTGGTGATGTCACTGTCGGAGACAACGAGGATGAGGAGTGACACCGATGGACAGCGCTGTATCGCTGTCTTTCTCTCTCTCTCTTTCCCTCTCTCTCTCTCTCTCTCTCTCTCTCTCTCTCTCTCTCTCTCTGTTTCCTTTGGTGAGATGTGTAGTTGTGACATGTGAGTCTGCTCTAAGGAGACATGCCAGAATGATCATTGGAGTGAGAATGAGCCCCATTGCCAGAGAGCTACAGTCCTACATGCAGCACAAACTGACACAAATACAGGCAATACACACACACGGACACACACACGGACACACATATGTATAACTACACATAAAAAAGCAGCAAACACTAGTATACTTATCTACTCACTGAAATGTGATACACTCAACTTATCAACTCATTCAGTGAGTGGCCAACAGCAAGGATTCTGAGCCACGCAGACATAGCTGAGCACACGTGCACGTGTATACTGTCTATGTGTTTGTGGCGGTGTGTGTGTCTGTGCGACGGTGCTACTGAATAATACATCTTTCACTCGTCAGAACTTCAAAGCTCAGCACACGCTGAGAAAGGGAGGAGAGTGAAAGACAGTGAGAGAAGTGGGGGTAGGAGGGCTGGAAGGAGAGACAAAAACAAAGATACAAGACGAACAATGGTGAGAAGGTCAGAGAAGAAGTGACGGATGATTGAGTGATAGCTCCCAGTGTCTTCCAGTAATGCTAACCACACTTTGTGTCCAGCTGACTGCCTGTCTGCGGGCCCACAGCCTTTAGTCTCCTTTTGGCAACGATACATGACCAACATATTGTGGCAGTCAAGCTTTGTTTTTGTTATATTTTAGTATTTCTTCAGACATAGTTCACATAGATTTAGCTGTAGTTAGCCTACTAGTTATGCTTTGCTGTTGCTCTTGCTCAGCCTCGCTACCACTCAAAAATACTATAGCTCATGTAGTGTCATAGTGTTCTCAGCTTAAATGCTGACAGATTCATTAGTCATAACACAAACTAAGCAATGCATTTGTTACACTATGCAACCAAAAAGCAGAGAGCTTTGTCCATGCCCCATAATGAATAAAAAGTACACTGTACACATATGGACACAAACAATCCATAATTAGGGTGTTAAAGCCAATGAGTTCTGCATCGGACAACTGCAACAGCACTAGGATCCTGCAGGTCCTGCAGCACCCAACAAAATGGGGCAGGTGCCCCGATACATTTACTGTAAAACTGTCAGGAGCGGTTCATCAACACAAGTAAAAACAAATATATGAAAAAATACAATATGACACGATGAAAATCCTCTAAATAAAGTGTAAGTGTAAGTAAATAAAGTTGAGTGTCAATTTAGTTTGTTTCACCCACTCACTTTCCCTCTCTCTGTTACTCACTCTCTCTTTTAGACTAGTTGTGTCAGTTACACTTGTTTTTTAAATGTCAGTAACATTAAATAAAATTGCCATCGCTAATCCAGTCTGACCTGTGAACAATAACACCATCGCTGCTGCTCTAAAGTCTGGCATTCCTGTATTACTGCATTTGGTTTGTGTTTGTTACCAGGGGAAACAATGTGAACTGTCAGAGAAACAGGGGCATAAGCCATAACATTTTCATCCACGTTTTGCTGCCTGCCTAAAGCTGAAACTTTTAGAGGCATTTAATAAAGCTTATTTTTATTTCACATCTTAGAAAGGTAGCTTAATGAAGAGTTGAGTGACTGTGTTTCTCTAAACTTAAAAATCAGTCAGACCTACATGTGTCTGAGATGGGCTAAAGAGAGTGTTAAACAGGGCAGTAATGGTCAGAAATTGCATATACATTTGCAAATGCTTCTCCAGAAAAGCTCCAGTATTGAAGTTGCTTTTTAACATTAAGACACTATACAGTAACCTTACTCTCTTCCTATGCCCCTACATACTTTTTTTTTCCTCTTCTGCCCCTTCCCTCCCCTCCCAACTCCCTTCCCTCTCACCCCTTCCCTATATTCCTAAAATTCTGCGACCTGCTTCTGACACCATCAACTAATGTTCTTCTTCTTTTCCTCTTTTTTTCTTCCTCTGGTCACCACCTCCCTCTTTTTTCTCCCCATTCCCCTCCCTTTGCACATTTCTCTCTCTCTCTCTCTCTCTCTCTCTCTCTTTCTCTCCCTCTTCCTCTCCCTCTACCCAACAGGTCCTCCGAGGATTCGGCCTATGAAGAACATCACTGCAGTGGCAGGGAGAAACAGTTTCATAAACTGCCGTGTGATCGGGTACCCTTACTACTCAATCAACTGGTACAAGGAGGGGCTTCTGCTGCCTGACAACCATCGTCAGGTGGAGTTCACTTTCTGCATTTCTGCGCAAAGAAAAATGTATCTGAACTTGTTTTCCACACATCACTGTATATCAAGAGCATACAATGTGTACATACATAAATCCTGTCATATACTGTACATCCTAAATAGACTATTGTTTAAAGGCTCATTCAGTACTTCATCAACCAATTGAATTTTTTAACTGATCGTGTGGCCTTTTTTTGTTTTATAGCTTTTATATGTATCAAAACACATGAATAAGCTATGTCCTAACAAACTATATTTTTGTATCACACAGTGTGCCTTTTAGAGTAATACAAAATTTTACTTTCATATGTATGCATTTCATATGTGATAAATTCATATATAATAGGCCTTCTAGACATTTATGCTCTTATGTCTATATAACAGAAGCTGAACTAAGCATTTGTGAAAGAAAAAGAGTTTCACTGTCAGATAGGCACCAGTGGCATCAGTCCTATAGTCTCTGTGGGCCACTTTTTATTTTATTGTAGCCTATATCACATGTTTTGCTTATATTTGATTTATTAGTACAGCAAAAAAGATTTCTCTTGGACTGAACCTGAAAGCTCCCAAACAGAAACAAATACAGGCTTAAAGCAAATCAGGGGCGCTTCTCTTTGGTACCATGTTTTGCTCTGAGCATCACCTCATTTAAATTCACAGCTTTGTATGTGAATAAGAAGACCAAGCATGTACCAGGTCTGAACATAACGCTGCTGATGTCTTCTCAGGTGGTGTACGAGAACGGGACCCTGAAGCTCAGCGATGTTCAGAAGGGGATGGATGAGGGTGCCTATGTCTGCAGCGTCCTCATCCAACCGCAGCTGTTCATCACGCAGACTGTCTATATCACTGTCAAAGGTCAGTGAAGGTGACAACTTTGTTGAAAGGTTTCACAGGTTTTTACGTACGGCTACGATGGACAATCGCATAGATGTCTACATTCTTATTTTCTATATGCTTGTATGTTTGTTTGGGATCTGTCCAATGAGGTGAATATAGTGTAGGTAAAATGATACATAGAATTGTGATTTATATGCGTTTAGCTGTGTTTTAACGGGTCATAAGTGTGCAAGCTCAATGGAAAAAAGCATGAATGTAAAAGAGGGTAATTGTAAAAGGGATGGAGAGTGAATAAGGCTGGTTTGGAGCAGGAGGGTGTGAGTGAAAATGAGGGAGAGGAAAGAAGAACGCTGTATGCATTGCCTCTAATAACCCCTGATTAAGGGGCGGAGTGGCCTAGTGCGCTCTCTCAACCACTCAGCAATTACATAGAGCAGGAGTGCTATTGTATAAGATTTGTGTGTGCGCATGGCATATGCATGCATACACGTGTGAAAGTGTGTGTATGTGCTGTATTTGCATGTCACCTTGTATGTTATTTCGCTCTGCTCTCCGCTGCAATAGCATGACATGTTTGTTTTAGGAAGTTGTCGAGCGCGAGCGTGGCTTGTGCGTGTTTCGGTCTGACATTAGCAGATGTGTGAAATTTGTGGTGCTCTGTGGTCTTCTTAGTGTTTGCGTGTGCGCCTGCATGTGCATTTGCCGCGTGTGGGTGCAGGTATGTGCTTGTATGAATGTGTGCTCGTCATGTCTCTGATTTAATTAGATGAATTTTAACGAGGCCCAGATTAAATCCCCCAGATGTCTCAGCTGTAACCCCCACCACCACCACCACCACCCTCCCCTCCTCCCCCACTCCAAACCACCGCCATCACCTCCGCCGCTCTCCATAGCAACACCGTTCTTCCCCCTGTGGATGGGGCTCTAATTAGAGCAGCTATTATGGGCTGGCTTTAGCAGGGCAGGGTGGGGTGGAGTAGAGGGGTTTGTAGGGGGCACAGGCGGCTGCAGAGTGGGTAGTGGGCTAGTAGGCCAGGCTGCATTGGAGTGTAAACTTTGGCGGCCCAAGCTTTGATGACAAACTGGAGAAATCAGACAGACAAACAGTTTGTCAGGTGATAATGACAGATTCTGAGACATTCTGAGACATGCCCCCTAAAACCAATCTCACTCTGTCTTTTTATCTCCCTCCATGGTATCTTTCTCACTCCACCTCTTCTCCCTTTGCATCACTCATTCTCCCACCCCTTGTCCTCTCGATGCCCCCAAATCTACAAATCTGTGCGTCTTCAAATCTGACTTTCTCTCTTTTCTCTATCCTTCACTTATTCATATCTGCCTCAAATCTCTGTCCTCACCTCTTACTCACCCTGCTCATTTAAACAACCCTCTAACTGTTTTCACTCATTTTTTTTCTTTATTTCCATTCCCTCTTTGCCTTATTCTGTCTTCTCTCTATCTACCCTTTATTTCACCCTGTTGCCTGTCCTTGCCTTTCTCTCTTCCTGGCTCTTCTTTTCGTCCTACATTTCCTTGACTTGATCTGCCTTTTCTGTCTCTTTGACTTATCCTCTTTTATCTCATCTTACTATTTCCCCCCCAATTACTTTGTCTCTACTGCATTTCTATTTACTTCCTCTTCCTCTCCTCTGAACATATACTCTCCCTCCTTCACCTCTCTTGCTCACTTTTTCATTCTCTCCATCCGTACCTCTCTCAGTTCCTCCACTGATCCAGCCATTTGACTTTCCACCGACTTCCATCGGTAAATTGATGTACATCGCCTGCGTGGTGTCGTCTGGAGACATGCCCATCCGCATCACGTGGCGCAAGGATGGGCAGGAGATCGTGCCCTCGTCGGGCATCACCATTGACACAAAGGAGTTCATGAGCTCCCTCCAGATATCCAAGGTGTCGCTCAAACACAATGGCAACTACACCTGCATTGCCAGCAATGATGCTGCCACTGTCAGCACAGAAAGGCAGCTCACAGTTACAGGTAAGGAGAGAGTGGGTTAGAGGAGGAAGAGAATATGAAAGTGATATTTAAAAAGGGGTGAAGGGGTGGGGCAAAAGTTTTTGTTTTTGTTAAATAGCACCGTAGTGATTTAGTATTGCACAAAATATGGTGAAAATTGGTGCCCTGGCTCTTTTGTCTTTTCTACAGCCAACAACAAACCTCACAGCCCGCACAACCATACCCAGTGCACTCACATGTAACACTGCATAAACACTAATCATCCTCCTTGTGTGGTAAAAATCCACGTGTTTCAAACTCCACAACCTCTACTCTGTAACACAGACTTTCTGAGTTTTCTGAACACAAGCTGAGTGATTGATTCATTTTCTCAGACTTGACAAAGCTTCCTCCAGAGCCACAGAAGTGACCATACAACTGTTTTAAAAGGCTGTGTAGTACTTTTTGTGGCTAGTACATTGACTGGAGTGGTGCAAAGTATACTTACTTAAGTACTGTAATGAAGTGATATTTTGCAGTACTTGTGCTTTCCATTTTATCACAATTTATACTTATATCCTCTACATTTCTGTGACAGCTGCAGTTACTACCCACTTTGCAGATTAAGATTTTACATAAAAAAATATGATAAGCCTATAGAATGCTATACATTGTTAATGATGCAAGGCATGTTTATGGGTGTTTATTTGTATTACACCTTTTCAAAGTGCTACACGCAGACAGAATGGCAGTGGTCCCAAATGTTTTGGCTTGTTGCCCCATTCAAAAAAGGATTGTATTTTTTGGGGCCCTTGTTACATTTGAGATGAGTTTTTGGCAGTTGTTTGAGAAAAAAATGCAATAATATCCATATAAAAGTTTTTCACAAAAAACACATGAGATGTTTAAACTAGCTGTAACATTAAAATGCTACACGCATATTGAAGCATTAATACTAATAATCTAATAATGTAATATACAGTAATAGCAGTCACAAAGGCTATTTATTTCTGCAGGACAAGTGCTATTTGCTGATAATACTTTTGTAATTTTGAGTATAATTTTGAGTGCATTGGGGTATTCTGACATTGTTGTATCAGTGCTTTAAATTACGTGAATACTTCTTCCATAATTGAAAGTCAGTTTTGTAACTCTTTAACTGGATCTGTATTTATTACACTTCTTTTTTTATGAGCAAAATAGCAGATGAAAAGTTTCAGTTTAGTGGTACAGCAGCACTGTTGGTAAGGGTTTGACTCGAATACTGTTTACTGCCCATGCAGGAAACACTAACCATGGTTCCAGACTTTTTTTATTTACTTCTACTCTGCTCTACCTCCAGTGCCTCCTCGGTTTGTGGTTCAGCCCAACAACCAGGATGGGATCTATGGGAAGGCAGGGATCCTAAACTGTTCAGTAGATGGATACCCTCCTCCCAAGGTCATGTGGAAGCATGCCAAAGGTACACTAGGTACATGACCCATTTTTCATTCTTTATCTATGTACTGTGATGTGTGTCTGTCGGCTTTTCTCTGCACATTGTCATATCCATAGGTTCATACCGACCATAGTAAATTTGACTAAATTGTATTATCAGTTACTGTACAATTCATCGCAATCTTCTCTTTCTCTATCTGTCCAGCGGGTATTGGAAACCCTCAGCAGTATCACCCTGTGCCTCTGACGGGCCGTATCCAGATCATGAATAACGGCTCTCTACTCATCAGACATGTCCTGGAAGAGGATCGTGGCTTCTACCTCTGTCAGGCCTCCAATGGCGTGGGCTCAGACATCAGCAAGAGCATGGTCCTCACTGTTAAGAGTGAGTGCACAAACTCACACAGGCCACTGTAGCAGAGTATGAGTTTTTCATGGCGTAGATGACTGCTGTGAGGTCATCTAGGATGCTTCAGTGCTCCTGCTTTATCAGTCTTAATACACACACACTCGCTAACTGTGTCAAACCAATGAGCCAGCCCGAAATACTCTCCCTTGCTCTGTGGGCATACACACATACGTGCACACTGATGAATTGGTGGAGCAAAGGTGACCATGGACGTAAGAGCAAAATAATAAAGAGCAGTGAAGAGGGAGCTGTGTGTGTGTGTGTGTGTGTGTGTGTGTGTGTGTGTGTGTGTGTGTGTGTGTGTGTGTGTGTGTGTGTGTGTGTGTGTGTGTGTGTGTGTGTGTGTGTGTGTGTGTGTGTGTGTGTGTGTGTGTGTGTGTGTGTGTGTGTGTGTGTGTGTGTGTGTGTGTGTGTGTGTGTGATAGGCAGTGAGAAAGTGAGCTACTGAGCGATTGATCTTTTGACTCTTGGGATCTGTCTACAGACAATCAAAAACACTTTGAGCTTAATCATTATGTGCAATCAATCTCTCCACCCTGCCCTCGCTGTCAGTAACACCCCTGTGTAATGCAATGTGAAAATGCATAGGAAAAATGTACATGAACACTGTCAACATCAATTAGGGCATTATATGAGGGCAACGTACTTTGTAGCATGCAGTACCGTGACCTTACCAAACAGCTAAAACAGCTATACCCACGAAAGAGATGTTAACACATCTTTTTCACACTTGCACACACAAACACATATAACCAGGTGCTCATAGATGTTTCTGCTATCACAGGATTGACGACCCCCCCCCCCCCACTCGCTCTCTCTCTCTCTCGTTCTCCTTCTGGTGTTAGTGTTATTGATTGAACCGTTCCTCTCCTCTGCTTCCCTCAATTCTGTCTGTTTTGCTCAGTGGAGAGGGAGGAAAAGAGGAAAAGAGGGAGGGTGAGATGAATAAGTGATGAAAACAAAACAGCAGAACGCTCCTCAAATTGGTATTGTGTGTGTGTGTGTGCGCGCGTGTGTGTGTGTGTGTGTGTGTTGGCCAGAGAAGAGTGTATAGAGTGTACACAAAAGGTAGAGTGTATCATTTTCGCCTCCTCATTCACCTAGACCCCACTGTTAACTATTGGAGAATGAAAGAGGAGCTTTATTGACTTTACCTCATTCACCATAGCTCTTCATTACTCTACTGCAATGGAACTCAGATACTCTGAAATCCACTTTTTTAACTGCCAGCTATCCTACCCTTCTCTCCCCTTTTTACTTTTTCTCTACTTTTCTCTTCCACTTAAATGCTGCTTATTATCCACTTACTCTTTCTTTTCCTTCCACTGTCCCTCTTTTGTCTGCCTCTGCCTCCTAATGTCCCTCCCATCAATCTGTTTACCGTCACTATTTCTCCCTGCTTCCCCCCATTTGTTCTCACCTTCTCTTCATCTCACACTCCATTTCCCTTCTCCTTCCAGTCCCAGCGATGATCACCAGTCACCCCAACACTACCATGGCTAAGAAGGGTCATGTGAAGGAGCTGAACTGCACAGCCAGGGGAGAATGGCCCATCATCATCCGCTGGGAGAGAGGTGACACGGTCATTGACCCTGACCGCAACCCCCGGTACTCCATTACCACAAGTCCCAATGAGAAGACAGACGAGGTGTTGTCCACACTCAAGGTAAGAAACAAGTCACCATGTCATGATTCTTCTCTACCACGCCATGGTGGTCATGGCAACCACAGGTCTTCCTCTACTGCATTCAAAAGTGAGATGCTTCAGGTGATAAATTTGCCAGAATCATATGAAAGATGTGGATGATGCACACAGCTCTTGCAGCCTGGTAATGCAGTGTTTTTTCGATGATGATGCTAAGAGAGGGGGAACTGGTAAGAAGCAGTACTGAAGAGCCTGGTGATGTAAAGAGGAACTGAACCAACTGTGTCCACTGAGTTCTGAAGATGTTATCATCTCACTCATAACCAACTGGTTTGATGCCCACAAGCGTACAGAAGTGTATATTTTGCTCAAGACTTTATCAAGGTAAGGTAACTTTAGATGGAACACATGCCTTCAAATAACTGTATGGGTTAATCGTCTGGAAGGGCAGGCATCTACAGAGTGTATGTAAGCAATTGTGGATGACAATGACTGGTAAGATGGAAACAATAATCATTACTTCTGGTATTATTGGCATAATCAGAAAAAAATGGTATGTAAGTGTGAATTTGATGTATCTACTAGTTAAGCATGCATCTATTTTAAGTATAGGTAAAACATACTGGAATGGGGTTTGTGTACTGTTGCAGAGTTCTGTGAAAACACCTTTTAACAGAACTGGCACAGAGGGTATGTCCAGGTGGGTGGCAAATGGTGCAAAAAAAAAAAAAAATCTTGACACCAAAAACTCTGTGTACTACTGGATCAGTGATACTTCCTCTATTGCACTTCTCCTTGCGATGCAGTGCACGCTGAGTCACCTAAGTACCAAACAGTCATGGTAGAGGAAAACCTCTCACCGGGTCTCTTCTCCATCACAAAGCTGCACTTTACACAATCTGCCTGCACAGATATAGAGTTGTTTGTCTCTCTCACGTTTCTCTTTCTATTTTTCTCCCCACAGCTAAAGCCAGCAGAGCGCGAGGATTCAGTCTTCTTCTCCTGTCATGCCATCAACTCTTACGGAGAAGGGCGAGGCCTTATCCAGCTCACTGTGCAAGGTAACCGTTCCTGTGTAAATGCATGTGCTGTACCAGCTCGTCTTTAAATCGATCAAGGCTACACAAATCTGCTCTGCTCTCTTTCCATCCTAATTGCCTCTCTTTTGGCGCTACCTGCTCCTGCGTTATCTTGCTTCTCTCACTTTGTTCACTCCTCCTCTTTTAAATCCGCAGAGCCCCCAGACCCTCCAGAGTTGGAGGTGCGAGAAGTGAAAGATCGCAGTATGAATCTCCGGTGGACACAGAGATTTGATGGAAACAGCGTCATTACCTCCTATGATATTGAGTATAAGAACAAAACGGGTAAGTAAAAAGAGTATATTCCTCATTTTATAGAAAATTAGGACAGAAAAGTGAATCTGACAGTGACATAATATACCAAGCTGTTGATGCTTCTTTTGAAACACTACAGAATAGGATGAAACTGATTGTCAGTGTCAAAATATAGCAAGTGTGTTAAGAAGTGGGAAAATTATGGTCAATTGTGTATCTCAATATTATTATCCTCCTTTTGTGTCAGATTCCTGGGAGCTGAAGCATGCCACTCGAAACATCTCCCCCACCAACAATCAGGCCAACATTGTGGACCTCCACCCCGCCTCCGTCTACAGCATCCGCATGTACTCCTACAACTCTATAGGCAAGAGCGAGGCCAGTAAGGAGCTCACCATCAGCACTGAGGAAGCACGTAAGTATCTTGGCAGCACTGCTTTTTCAATTTCACTTGTGCCTGTTGTATTAGCTCTTAGCCACTGCACCTGTGATGGCACTGAAATCTGTCCTTGAATAAGCATTTGGTATTGAAAGTCTATCTCAATGAAGGTGAGAAAAAAAACATCTTTTAAAGTTGTAAAATAGAATATTTGAGGGCGGGCCCTGAGACTTACTGGAAACATGAAAACATGTCTGACAGTAGTGAAACGCCTCAACTCCTGTGTCCCTCCTTCCCCCTGCAGAGCCCGATGGTCCTCCTATGGAGGTGATTCTGCAGCCGGTGACCTCTCAGAGTATCAGAGTCACCTGGAAGGTAAAGTATTATTCTATAATTGTCTGCCTTCTAAACAGTTATGTATAAAACTGCCTCATCTTACGTTGTGACAATTTCCTGCTTGCTGTCTTGCTTCCTCTTCGATGTATTTAGTTCATGGAGGTGGTTAAATAATCATGCGCTAAATGAATAGGAATAGATGATCCTGATCTCAGTGCTCTGGTTCTGTTTTACCGTCTCCAGGCTCCAAGGAAGGAGCTGCAGAACGGGGTGATCCGGGGTTACCAGATCGGTTACAGAGAGAACGGCCCAGGCAGTAACGGCCAGTACAGCATTGTGGAGATGAAGGCCACAGGAGACAGTGAGGTCTATACCCTGGACAACCTGAAGAAGTTTGCTCAGTACGGTGTGGTTGTCCAGGCCTTTAACAGAGCTGGCACAGGGCCCTCTAGCTCAGAGATCAACGCTACAACACTGGAGGATGGTGAGGATCATAATAAACAAAACACATACAACATATCTCAGCATGTATGAAAAGGGATTTATTGCTTCTCCATGTGTTTATGAGTGTAAATGTGGGCTACGTCAGTGACCAGCAACAGTAAGGAAATGTATTATACAGCATTATAAACAGTGGAAGAGCAAACTGTCAAGCCAAAGAAATACCACCCTCTGTCTGCTTTGGCATTGATTCACAGTTACTGCACTTTTCCTGTTGCCATTGTTCTTTTTGCTTTCTCACTATCTGATCTGTGTCAAATCATGCCATGCTTTGTAACCTAAAATTACTACATTCTCTCTATTCTTTCAACAAGAGTAAATGTTGGTTGCTGAAATCCAAATGCTTTTTACAAATACCAAGGACACACATGGACCCGTAGACACAGTACACATTCAGCAGCACTTTAGAGAGGACTGAGGGATTTATGTACAGTGAGATGTGAGACCCTGCCATGCATCCTGATTGCTAGGGGCTACATGGGTCAAATGTTCAGTGAGTTCAGTTTTGTAGTTGATTCAGTGACTGAATCAACTACAAAAACCTCTTCCTAGGCTGCACAGTTCTGAACAATGTTTAGAAATGTTTAAACTGCATCTGGCTGTGAGCATGCAAGTAAATGCACATGATGAGAGCCATTCATGAGACACATGTGCCAGATTCTTTTATTTATTCAGGTGAGAGCTGTAGTAGAGAAACGGCAAAAATTCCCAGTCTCGCAATCATTACAAATCCTTTGACAAAAATATTTTTGCTGGATACACACTTCTATTCAAATCTGAACAAAAAACTAATCTCTTCTGTCCAAGTACTTTCAACCAACTGCAATCAAGTTTTGAGATATCTTAACTTAAAGACAAACAAATGAGGGTTTTTAAGCATACATGACGACAAAATATATCCAATTGTTCTTCGAAAATCTGATAACGAAAAACAATGTTTGTGAGGTTGAAAGTAGTCTTTGGGGGGAAATGAAAGTGGTCGGTGTAAAGCAGTGGACGATGGACTGGACTTCAATTAGTTTATCGGTGGAGTGGACTTCCACAGGCTATAATTTACTAGGCAATGCAACTTTTCCTTTTATTAATTTCTTGTGAAACAATATTTTCCAAGCGAGCTTCTTTCATTGACTTTTGGCCACAAAGGAGCAGAAGAAATCCGAAACAAGCTGACAGATTTTAACACGAAACAAACAAAAGAGAAAAAAATTCTATATTCTAAGTCGTCGTTTTTATTTCTTCTCTAATGAAAGCCTCAAAATACTGTACTTCTTGTACTCTCCATTTCTTCCTTTTTTCACTCTTTATTCATTAGTGTTGAGAGTGTTTAATATTAAACTATTTATCTGCATGCTGCACGTGCAAACAGACAATTTTTTTCAATACATGCCATCTCTTTTTATGTCTACAAATACGTCACAAGTTTGTTTCTCCATGCACACAAATGCAGACAAACACACACACACACGTCACGCACATACTTGTCCACCCAGTGAACAGTTGGCTGAGCCCCATTGGTCCAGAGCAGACAGAGCCCTCCAGTTCTTCCCTGTGGCTGTCACCGTGGCGACAGTGATATTGATGGCCATTATGATAATAGTGATAACAACAAGCATACTAAAAATAATTATAATTAGCTTGTCTCTCTGTCTGTCTCTCTCTCTCTCTCGTTCCCTCTGTTAGCTTCCTGCTGTAATTATCCACAGCTGAGCGCATTGTCTCTCTGCTTCCTCTTTTCATCTTTTTCTGCCCTTCCCTTGCTCCCCTTGCTTTTAACTCCCTTCCTCCCATCTTCCTCTGCCCCTCACCCCCATCTCCTCCTCCCTCTAGCCTCAGTCCAAAACTGCCTTTTATCACGTTCCCGTATTCCCCATCTTTTTTTTTATCCAAACATTTGCGCTTATATATGTGAGGTTATTTCATACACCAACAACCTTTGCAGTGATTTATTATCCTTTTTTTTCTTTACACCCTATTCATCTGCCTTCCCTCATCTCTTTAACCCTCCGTGAGCCCTTATGCTCGCAATTTGGAGGCACTTGAACCAGCTCACCTTTTCGTTCACATCCTCTTTCAATCCTCCATTTCTCTTCTCTTAAAAGTGTGAATGTGACGGGAGGAACTGGGCTATCTTTTGTTGCCTTCTAATTATTTAGACTTGGAGCCTAAAGGTTTATTCATGCAAAACCCTGTTTTAGTTTTCTAATCCTCCTTTCTCCTTTCCCTCCCTTCCTCCATCCTCCTCCCCACCTCCTCTCTCTTCACCAGCTGCAGAGAAATTCCCTGGTGGACTTGGCCCAGTCTCTCTCTTTCATTGCTCTCTGTCTTTCAGTCGGCTCTCTTCCTCTCTTCCTGCCCCTCCTTCCCTCACAAGTTGACTTCTGTTCATAGTCAACAGTGTGCGTTATTCAAAGCCTGAAAGACTAATGGTCAGCGGCAGCCAATAGAAGAGACACCTGGACTGGCGGGGACAGAAGGAGGCTTGTACAGAGAAAAAGAGATGGTGGTTGTAGAGATGGTCCTATACATCAGGCTGGACGCATGTCATGAGCTTTTTATCTATCGCTAGCCTGTTTACTCACTTCAGGTTTGATATGGAAATGCCTTTTAGGCTTTCAGGGTGGGTTCATTTATTTATTTAGCAGCTAACCAATGCAGTCCTAATTTTGAGGAGACAATGGTAGCCTTTGCATCTACGTCTACGTTTCTCACAATTATGAAACTCTGAAACCCCGCTGAACATGTGATGGGCCATTCATTTGTCACAGAACTCTATTTTTTAGTGAGGATAAAAATATTCATAGGTGCCAAATATGTCAGGCAAAATCTTAGATAAATGTGTATAAAATAATGCGAAAAGCATTCATTTGTTGGAATGGTGCTGCCATTAAAAACATAATATTGGGTTATCAATATTTCACTTGATCAGCCAAACAGTAAAGATCGTTTGTCCAACCGTAAAGCTTCTTAAAGGGAAAATGAAAACCCGCTGAACCCGTCTGACCTGTCGAAGGCCCAAATCGTGAAGTTTCCAAATGTGTACTTGAGATGTCTTATACAACAAATATAGGATGAATGATTTACCTTATGTAAACATCATATACTGTCAGTGAACAAGCTGATACAGAACATACACATACGCTGTATGTGGTATTGTCACAACCCCGAAGGTGTTAAAGGAAAGTGGATATTAAGGGATTAAAGACTGTCTTGATTTGTTCAGTCATCAATTGTTTTTCCTCCTTCAATGAACAGACTCAAACTTTGAAATACATACAGTTAGATATCTGACAATAAAATGTTTAAATAAAGTATCTTACATTTTTTCTTCTTTCTCTCTCTCTCTCTCTTTGTCATTAGTGCCAAGCCAGCCTCCTCAAAATGTGCGCGCCATTTCTGTTACATCAGACGAGGCCGTCATCACATGGGCTGAACCTCCCAGGATGACACTGCACGGCGTATTGAAGGGATATCGCGTCGTGTTCTGGGCTGTCTTTCCTGATGGAGGTGTGCTGAGTGTGTTCGTCATCTTACTTGGACATCATGACTAGTAACAGCTCAGTCCTGGGTCCTGAACATCTCTCTGTCTCCTTTGTGACTCAGAATGGGGCGAAATGCAAAACATCACAACTACCAAGGAGCAGGTGGAGCTCAGAGGCCTGGAGAAATTCACCAACTACAGCATCCAGGTGCTGGCCTACACCCAGGCAGGAGATGGGGTGCGCAGCAACGTGCTGTATATTCAAACCCGTGAAGACTGTGAGTCCACATTTTAGTAACACACAGATAAGGCAGATAAGGTCCTTATCTGTGTATAATATGTTATTTGCTTTGACCACACCTTTGGGGCAGGTTTGAGGGTTTTTGTTCTTGATTTAGGCTGCAGTGTGGGAGGCAGATAGCCGGGGGGGGGGGGCAGAGGGGGTTCTTTGTAAGGCTGAGGTTGCTGATTAAAACCTCTTTGTGCTCTGATGTGCCATTACCAGTGCTAATGAGAATTAAGAAGCCAAAAAAAGTGTGTGTGGTTAAGGAGCCTAAGGGTGTGGGTCTGTGCGTGTGAATATGCGGAAGTGTTGGCGGCGGTAAAGTGTGTGTTTGCATGTGTACATGTGTGCAATGCCTTAACGTTGGTGTGCGTGTATGGGCGCATGTGTGTGTATATGCGCTATTGTTTGTGTGCAAGTCTAGCTCAGCACCCAGCACAAGGAGAGGGATTAATTCTTTGTGGCTTAAAGAGAATTAATTTTGTGCTTACACTGGCGGGCTGTGGATTACATCCGTATCCGCCTCTCCTCTCCCTCCCTGGGGCCAGGCAGAGGAGGAGGCAGGCGTCTGGAGATGGAGAAAATGAGGGAAAGAGGGAGCACAGGAGGAGGGGGGGGAGCAGAGATTCTAAGAAGTGTCATTTCAGAAAAGGCCTTTATTCTCTCTTCCTCTCTATATCTCCATTTTATGAGCTGGCCTCGCTGCAGTAGCTCTTCAAATATGTGTGTTGTGTTACTCTTTGAGTATGTGTGTGTGTGTGAGTGTGTGTGTTTATCAGCTGAGTGTCTCTTTTTCCCTGATGCGGGCTGACACTGTGTCCACGGGCAACCTCTTCACATACGTTCTCTCTCGGTCTCTCCCCTCCCTTTGCCCTCAGTTCTGTCTGTAGCATATGGAAAAGTGTTTGCTGTGGAATTGTGCAAACAGACAATTCGCAGCCTGCCTTTCTCTGCCTCCGTCACTTAGACACAAAGACAGTAGACAGTAAGCAGAAAACAGAGATTCATCATTCAGTTTATTTCATGCTCATCCCAAGGGCCCCTGCACCCTTGAGGCCACAGCATTAGGTCCCTTGAATATGTGCATGCGTATGCGTATGCGTATGCGTATGCGTATGCGCGTGTGTTTACATGAGCACATGTGCATTAATTTACGGGTTTGGTTTACTGTAAATTACTGCATGATGTCTAATTCTTTCAAGATGCTCTATCTTTTTTAGGTGTTCATAATCATCAATGTTAAATCATGAAAAACACTCCAAATGTTTGACTCTTTTTGTTGATCTTAATGTTGTGGGGATTTTACCCCTGAGAAGAACAAACACATCAGAATAATCCATGAATCTCTGATAGATGATTGGCTGCAGTACAACATGCTAACACTTAAACATATGGTCATTACTACAAGTTAGCATACAAGCATTTACTTTAAATAGTACTGAACTAACTTTTTAGTTTTTTACATACAAGAAGTCACTGGTCAAGCTTAGCGATGATGCACACGAGTTTTCCTATATGGCAGCATGATACACGAGTAAAGAAGGTTGATAACATTAAAGAATATTTGCATTGCTAATTAATCTGCCAGTCATTGTCTCAATTAATTGTTTGGTCTAAAAAATATTTAAAAAATCATTGTGAAACCTTTGCAATTTAACCTTTTGCAATTTCTCGTAAGGCCAATGGGCCTATTCACGATGCTTATTTTGTCAAACAAGCAGTCTAACACCTGAAGGTAGTCAGTTTGCTATCATAAAAAAAAGTACCATAAAAAAAAAATCACAGTTCTGTAACAAGACACCTCAGGTGTCATTGTTATAACACAATCATGGAAACTGGAGAAAGGCTGACGAAATATTGTATCTGCTCCACCTGGTATGTGAGACAGCACAGGTTATCACAGTTACGAAAGGGTTTATTTTTTGTTAAGCTAATTAATAGAAAAATAACATGGTGGGTTGCTGCATGAGGTTGATTGTAATGGTACTTAACATGTTAGCTAGCTATGCAGCCCTTAGAGTCAGGTTTTTTTTTTAAATTCATATTTTGTGATATAAAAAAACTTTCTGCAACAACTCAAATATTGTAAAGTATGTAGTGCGAACGACTTGCGTCTACTCACTGGTGGATACATGTGGATGTTTTTGGTGCTTGTGTTTATCATCTAACCGGTAACAACAATGCATGGGCAAGTCTCACCAAAAACCATTGTGTACCCTTAAAGCTATTCATTCTGTTCACTGTAAATACAGAGGAATAGAACTGGTTCATGTTTTAATCTGCCCTCCATTTCTGTCTTTTCTCCCCTTCATGATTCAGACCCCGGACCCCCAGCTGGCATCAAAGCTGTGCCCTCCTCCGCCAGCAGTGTCGTGGTGTCCTGGTTACCCCCTCACAAGCCAAATGGAATCATCCGCAAGTACACCATCTATTGCTCCAGCCCCGGGTCAGGCCAACCGGTGAGTAACAAAAGGGGTGCAGAGAGTTTGAGGATTGAGAAGTAAATGAAAGAGGACCATCCAAACACAGGCTGGCGATGAAGATGACGTGATAATTTTTATGCACAATATAGTTTATGTTATACATTTCATATAATGCTAGGATCAAAGAAAATATATTCAATTATGACATTGTTCTGCATTTGTGTGTTTGTGGGTGTATGTGTGTGTGTGTCTGTGTGTGTGTGGTCTAGTGCTGCAGTCTCAGCAAGATGTGTGTGTGAAATGAGCTCTCCTCATACCGCAGTGTGTGTGCGTGCAAGCTCACCCTCCAGCCTCATTTGCATATCTGCGTCTCATCACGTTGCCAGGACAACCTCATCTGTTCATCAACGAGGGCAGAAAACAAGCCGACAGCAAACACACACTCTTACTTACATGCACACACACACACACACACACTCAATGTACCACACCATGCATATAGAGGTACATACACAACTCCTGTCTCTCTATCTATCTATCTATCTATCTATCTATCTATCTATCTGTCTATCTGTCTATCTGTCTATCTATCTATCTATCTATCTATCTATCTATCTATCTATCTATCTATCTATCTATCTATCTATCTATCTATCTATCTATCTATCTTTTCTCTGAAGCCCCCATGCAGAGTTTGGGATGATTACTATGTAAATGAGTGCGACTGGAGAGAAGGAAGGAGGGATGGGGGGGGTCAGACACACCGCGCGGGGAGTACTTTTGTTCCTCTTTTCATTATCTCGCTCTATCGTTCCCCGGATCACCGCTATCTCCACGCCGGAGGAATATTTTAATATCCGTTACAGCAACACACACTCTGTCACTCCTCCCTCTCATCCTCCCAACATCTAACCCACCCACCCACCCATTCGTCCATCAATCCATTCAACCATCCCTCCGTCCATTCATCCAACCCTCCATCCATACCTCTAACTGCAGTGGAGAGTATAGAGACAAATGTACAGAGAGGAGAAGAAGAAGACATTGATGTACGTGAGAGTCAGGGAGAGAAATGCAGAGAGGATGTAAAACAGAGGGGGGTACTGCTGGATAGATGGAAGGAAAAGCAAGGAGTGGGCCCACAGATGACAGGGAAATGAAGAGAGGGATGAAGAGTGATGGCAGGAGGAGAAGGGAAGGATGGCGCAGTGGGGTAAAGCATAGGCAGAGACGAAAATACAGAAAGGACAGAGACAAGAGGAATGGATGATGAACAGGGAACACAGGGAAGTAATAAAAAGCCCAGTGGATTCCTCCATGACGGCCTGCTCATAAATGTGAAAAACAACATGAATACTGGAATCTATTTGCCCAGAATAAACCGTTGTGCAGACAACAACCCAGCAAGCTAGCACAGAGCTCGGCAACACTGCAATGTCTTCGCAGGTTTTTACAGGTCTGCTGCATTTACTGACTCTTCAAATCATTTGACACTTGCGTTGCTGTCCTTATTTCATCTGTGCATGTGTGTCTGTCAGTCAGAAAAAAAAAACCTGTTCCAAATTGTAGTAAAACATGTGATTTAGAGGGAATGATAGGTGCTACCTTACAGTGTACACGTTAAATTTATGATTGTGTTTTCTTTTTTCATATTCTTCTATTCATAGTTGAGACCAGCACCACAGTAACAGACACAGCTGCTGCTGTGTGTGTGTGTGTGTGTGCGCCTGGGTGTTGGGATACCTGAGGAGTAGATGAAGAGTAGGAGTTGAGGGAATAAGGGTATAATTGGTGGGTAGGTGAATAGTGACTGGCAGGCAGTTAAAAAGAGAGGTTCTGTCTGACTGTGTGTGTGTGTGTGTGTGTGTGTGTGTGTGTTTGTGTTTGTCTGTGTGTGTGTGTGTTGAAGGGACAGTGATGTGTATATGTCTAGACAGCAGACACATGGCTGGGTTAAACACACTGCAATTACACATCCACCTCCAGGTCATGTATGCCACTGTATGTGTGTCTGTGTGTGTCATTTGTGTATGTGTATTTGTGCTTGCTTGTGTGTGTCCATCCCTCTTTTTCTGGCTGTTTATTGAACTCCTCTCCTCTCCTCTCCTCTCCTCTCCTCTCCTCTCCTCTCCTCTCCTCTCCTCTCCTCTCCTCTCCTCTCCTCTCCTCTCCTCTCCTCTCCTTTCCTTTCCTTTCCTTTCCTTTCCTTTCCTTTCCTTTCCTTTCCTTTCCTCTCCTTTCCTCTCCTCTCCTCTCCTCTCCTCTCCTCTCCTCTCCTCTCCTCGCCTCTCCTCGCTGATGCCTGCAGTAGATAGCCCTCATTAGTGTATGACTGTTCATGATATCTCTGACTGACTCATTTGTCTGTCCCCCATTGTCTTCCTCTGTCTCATATCTCTGTTTGCCCTCCCCGAGGAGAACAGAGGAGGAGAGGGAGTGGGCTTTGCTCCCCCCAATCAAACCCTCTCATCTCTGTCTCTCTCCTCTAGCATTCCCCCTTATATCTTCCCTCCCTCCAGCTCCGTCTTTCCACACAGATTTTTTGGCATGTCATGAAATAATATGCCCCAGAACCTCTGTACCTTCATCCCCATCCTCCTCTCTTTTCCTGACTCAAGGAGAGAGTATGGGCCTTGGTTCACATTAGAATGATGTTCACTCAGTCCTTCACATTATGTCTGCCTCTCCAGTAAAGTGACAAAATGATCTTGTCTTTGGCGTCCCCCAGATTTTCCTTTGTGCTCCTCAGCACATATGATACAATGCAGATTTAGTGATATGACAGAGATATTTGTTAGGAGTACGCAAAAGAAATGATTTCATGTGTATTTCTCATTCTTATGGAAATGTAGAATTTATATGGGAAAATGCCTTATGTCTGTTCTTTTAATTGGGATTTTGGGAGCCTTCAAAACGTATCTGTTCTTATCTATCTATTCTTTATTGTGTTTCCACATCATCAGAAACAAGTGGAAGTATTTGGCAGACTTATTGTTTGATTAAAAAAGAAAAATTAAGTTTCCTATAATACTCAAACCTTGAAACCTTGAGATTAACCTTTTCTTTTCCTCTTTCGGTTCTCCCCAGCTCCCTAGCGAGTATGAAGCCAATCCAGAGCTGCTGTTCTACCGAATCACCCACCTTAACCACCGGCAGCAGTACCTGATCTGGGCTGCCGCCGTCACCACCGCAGGCCGGGGTAACTACAGCGACAAGGTCACTGTGGAGCCAGCGGCCAAGGGTAAGTCCCTGAATATGAAAGCTAGATTCGTGATGGGAGACATACAGTGGAGAAGTTTGATGCTCAGTAAACATGGTTTTTGTCATTTGCAGATCAGTAGATGTCTAAGAGTCTACGTCAAAATTTAGCAAAATTTGATTGACATCTGGCAAATCTTTAAGCATATAGGTTATATTAATCATTGTTTTCACAGCATTTAAAGGGGAAGTATTCCAAGTTAAGACATTGAAATGTTTACAGGTGTTTGGAAGCACTACTGCATATGTGAAAAAGTGTCCCTGTCTCTGACAGGGAGATGTTTTAAAATCTGATAAATAGACTTATCTCTTTATCTCACCAGAGCTACATTAGCTGCTACTAGCATGACACACCTAATCCACTGACCAAACTGTCAGAAGTCAGACTGAATTGTGGTTCATTTAGGCACAAGGTTTTGGCAATGAGAAGGAATGCATAGGAGTAAAAAAGACGATATCACTTGTTCTGTCCCATCATTTTTTTACACTGTCCACTAAATTGGTGGCGTACTTTTTTAATGTACTGTATTCCAACATTTACTCACACAGTGCGTCCCGTTGAAATAGTATCACTGAAATACAGCTGAAATATATTCATGTAATTCTTCAAAGAAAAAAGGTCACCGTCTAACCAAATTTGGCCAGATTTTAACCTAGAAAAGTGAAAGACCGTTGACTTGCAAACCTCCAGATCAGTGGTTGTTATTCTAATGTGGTCGGATGTATTCTTCAAGTCTCTTTTTAACAATGCCATGAACTAAAAGAACAAAAGTTTTTAAAGGATGTTTTGCTCTACATCTCACATGACTCATGATCTCCTTCTTACTCTGTCACTTACTCTATATGACTCTTCTGTGCATATTTTTTTCAACCTGTTTATGTGTGACTGCCTGTTTTGACTTTATGCAATAGAGCAGCATGCGCTATTGATTTCAGAATTCAAGGGGACACCAGATAAACTGGCCTGAATCAGGGAGATGATAAGTGGGTGAGCAAAAGGGAGGACAGCAGGTGGAGGAAGAAAAGTGGAGAGAAAATAACACGACAGGAGCAGAGCTAACCAATACTCAGGACAATAGAGAGGCAGAGAGTTTAAGAAAATGAAGAGGGCAGGAAAATCAATAGGCTTTGGATTAAAAGACAGGAAGAGTAAGGGACTGAGAATGAATAGAGTGCACCTTTCACCACGTTATCCTTTTCTGTATCTATTCGTTCCTTTGACTGCTGGGTGCAAAGGTTTGCGAGTGTATTTGTGTGTTAGTGTGTGCTGGTATGGGTGGGTGCGTCAGCTGATCGGCAACTGTAAAAGGCAGTGTCCTCCAGGCTTGCCCACTCAATACTTCATTCAACCTTAACATAAGTGCACTACAGCACTGGCATTAAGACGCCGAGCTTGAGAAAGAGAGAGAGAGTGGGTGGAGGAGTGACAGAGAGGAAGAGGGTTATGTGCCTGAATGGATGGATATTTTCTCATATGCTCTCTGCTCATTATTTGTCCTCTCTTATGTTTGTGTTCATATGCTATTCTTTGCTGGACAGTGTCACATTAAACTTTAACACACGTTTCTTTTCCCCTTAGTGTAAATCACAGTAAATACGCTGCTCTACTAGTAAATCCTGTTTAATGAAAGAACCTCAAATGGATAACAAATCAATGTATACAGTGCAAATCAACCATCACATTTCTGTATTGATTCAACACATTCTGAAACCTCTACAGCATTTGCTTATTGGGTTTGAAAATTGTTTATTTGACAAATGCAACAGTAGATATTAATTAGGCTGGTGTCTCATACAAGTGTTAATGCCAATAGCTCTAATTGTCGTTTATTAATATCTCTGTCTCCACACACCTTTCATTTTTGCTCTTCATCCTCCACCAGCTCCAGCTAAGATCCTGTCATTTGGGGGTACGGTGACCACTCCTTGGATGAAGGAGGTGCGACTCCCCTGTAGCTCAGTAGGAGAACCGACACCCACTATAAAATGGACCAAAGACAGGTGAGAATTTTATTTGAGTGGAAACAGCACACGTGCTTTCGGACAATTTTGTTGCCTCCGGTTAAGCAACACTAGAAACAAAGTAAATAACCTTAAGCAAGAATCTCATGATGTCCTCCAATGATTCTCTTTTTCTTCCTCTGCTAGCGAGGACACAGCCATCCCAGTGTCTCTAGATGGACAGCGTCTCATTTTGGCCAATGGGACGCTCGTGCTGCGCTCTGTCAAAGCGGAAGATTCAGGTTACTACACCTGCACGGCCACCAACACGCTGGGCTTTGACACTATCATAGTCAACCTTTTAGTACAAGGTAAGAGAAATCGAATACCTTTACCTTTCGTCTCATGCAGTCCACTCAACTCAGACTGAAGCCCACTCGTGGGCCTGTTCTGCTGAAAATAAGAAATACAGTTTACATCATAACAGTGATGTATTTTATACACCCCAGGTGTTATTGAGTGGTTAACTCTTTGCATCTCTTCCACAGTCCCTCCAGACCAGCCTCGTCTTACCGTCTCCACCACCTCCACCTCCTCTATCACTCTGGCCTGGATACCAGGAGACAACGGAGGCAGTTCTATCAGAGGTTCGTGGCCCTGCACAACAAAGCTTTCCTCCTCTTCTGTCTGTCTTCCTGTGCACTCACATCTCTTTTTCTTGTTTGTAACATATGTGTCTAAAGGTGACCCTGCACAGTATTTCGGTAGAGGTGATCAAGTTGGGTTTTTTGCATAAAATGTGAATATATGAAAATGATTTCCCTTTGATGTCTGATCTTAGTTATCCATCTGTCTGTCTTTTTTTCCCTCCTTTTTACATGCCACATTGTTGGTGTACATACCGATGTATTAGTTTATTGATTTGCCTTCTGGTTTTATGTTTCCCTTTTAATTATGTGTCCGTTTGATTATCTGATTGTTGGTGATTTCTGTATGAAGGTGGTCATGGTGTGTGTGCCTGAATGGGCATGTATGCAAATGTGATGTGAATCCATTTTGTCTGTCAGTACGAGGGTGTTGCAGGGTCATCCGTTAGACCCCTTGTTGCTCTCTTTACATCTATATCACGCTGTCAAACACCAGGCATGTGATCATGTTGGAGTAGTGACCCCTAAGAATTAAAGGCACCTAGAAAGACTTCTTGTCCTATATGTCTTTACTAAAGATATAGCTGTAAAACTATGAATGAACTCATGAGCTCACATTCAAAAAACAACTGTTTGAGCCATTAGGTCAAGTATATTTCAAAGCCACCAAAAGCTGTAACAACATAATATTGTAGTGTGACTCATGTGGTTCAGCATACTGCCAGGAAGACCCGCAGAAATACACTGATTTGCACGCATAACAACCACACATGTAGGAAGTAATATAGACTTTGGTGCAACCAATATGTTTTCGGTATGCAGCTTTTTATTTGAATAACAATGGGCCATCAGTCAGTATTTGCATGAATAATCCAGTGTGTCATCGATCCTGTGATGCCTGTCTGTATATCTTTTATGTATAGCAGACTGCCTGTCTGTGAAGCCGTTTGCACAGTGTTAGCAGACAGTGATGCTGAAGTTTCTAGTCAAGCATCTATTTTACATTACAGCTGCAATGGAATCTAGCTTTTCAGATAAAACATGTTAATATGTTTCAATGGAATAACTGCTTGTGTAAAAATAAAATAAAAACATAAACGATAAGGAAATCCGGTAAGATATTAGTCCTGCAATGAGAAGTGATGTTTCGTCCTAATCTGTTCTGCAGTGGTCTGTTATTGTGCTGTTCTGTGCTGTTCTCTCTGCTATCGTCTGCTGCGACTATAAAACTTATAAACAAACACTGCAGGATGTGCACATGTTAACCCCTCTAATGTTTTGGAATCTTATCGCACCATCTGTTAGAGAGAGAGGGAGGAAAAAAAGATGGCGCAAAGAGTACAAAGGAACACAGAGTGGGAGACGTTCACATATACATATTTATATACAGACAGAAGGAAAGACAGACAGATTTGATGTAAAGTGTCTCAGAGCAGGAGGGAGTTGGCTCTCCAAGGCAGCTGATTATAAAAACAGTCACCACATTGCATACCCTCATTTGCATAGATGCTTAGTCAGCTGCATCCCAGTCTTGGGGTTTGTAGGTAACTAATGGCAGCGTAGATGAAGATCAACTAGACCATCCTCCAATCAGAGCCAATCTAGGCAAGGAAGTACAGTCTGACACTGCCATCTAGTGGTGAAAAGAGGTACTCTTTTTTGCACTAACTAGGTTTAGTGCAAAAGAGTTCTTCATTTTAATTTCCGAAAAGAGAGAATTATGTAATAAAGCAAGGACGTAATACTCATGTATGTCTTTTGTGTGTATGTAGGTTTTGTGCTGCAGTACTCAGTAGACAACACAGAGGAATGGAAAGATGTTTTCATCAGTTCCAGTGAGCGTTCCTTCAAATTGGACAACCTGCGCTGTGGCACCTGGTACAAAGTTAAGCTGGCTGCAAAGAACAGTGTCGGAGCTGGACGCATCAGTGAGATCATTGAGGCGAAAACCCACGGGCGAGGTGAGATCTCAGGAATGGAGGATAAAGCAAATTAGTGTCGGCAGACAAAGACAAACATTTTTCAAGGAGGAGAAGTGGACATCACCATTGTATAATGGAAAAGGTGTTGAGCAATAACGGACAACCGAAATGTCAAATTTTACAGGAAATAGAAAACAGACCACATGAGACATTTCTGTGGTGCAGTCAACAATGACGCTTTAAATATATAACATTCATCCAGTAATATTAAGAACCCATAAAAAATTGATCCTTCATATCAACATAGAACAGACTTTTGACATTTAGATATGAAAGAGTTCTGCTTTTTACCCAAAGGATCACACTACACCTCTTTGTGCATCATGCTTTATGCTCACAACAGCTGATTTAGGGTTTCTATCTTGTATCACAGATGACGATGTTATTTTCCATCACCTGTGATTGGGTGATTGAATCAAGAAATAGTATTATTATGAATATTGATGATAATGAAATTGTATTTAATACTTTAAGTAAGATATTTTTGGAACACATACCCTGAATTTGTTTCTAGCAGTTCTACATATGCTGGTAACTGTTCAGTTACCAGTTGTCATTGTTATTGCTGAATCACACAGACCTGCTTATGTTTTCTTACATTCCCCTGTTATCTGTTATGGAGCACAACACCTGTAATTTTCTAGTAATCTGAAGAGACATAGCCAAACACATCATGACTTTGCGTCTTTTACAGAACCCCAGTTCAACAAGGATCAGCCAGTCTTCACCCACATTAACTCCAGCCATGCCCGCCTCAACCTGCAGGGTTGGGCCAGCGGAGGCTGTCCAATCAGCGCCGTCACACTAGAGTTTAGACCAAAGGGTGAGTCAGGCTTTTTCATCTTCGTAACGAAACACAATAAGGAAACAAAAGATATGAGACTCAGCCTCGGTATGTCTGCTTGTTGCAGGTACATGGACATGGCAGAGTGTACGTACCAATGCCACCACAGATGTGTTCCTGGCAGAGCTGCGTGAGGCCACCTGGTATGAGCTGAAAATGAAAGCCTGTAACAGTGCTGGCTGTGGCAACCAGAGCTCCCAATTTGCAACACTGGACTATGATGGCAGTGAGTAGAAGACTGTCTTTGTTTGGTATTCCATTTAGACAAATTCTTGACAAATTCACTACACTATCTTAGAATATTGTTGTGAAAGGACACTAACTAATATCTAATCTTCCTTTGTGTGTGCAGGCACAATTCCACCAATCAAATCCCCCCTGGAAAAGAACGACGATGTCAAGAAGCTGTTTTCTATTGGCTGTCCTGTGATCTTGGTCACACTGGGGGTTGCATTGCTCTTCATCATTCGCAAGAAACGCAAAGAGAAGAGGCTGAAGAGACTAAGAGGTAAGAGAAGAAATAAAAGGAGAGTGGTAGGAGTGAGGAGTTGCATTTATTTTAAAAGATTAATTTGTATGTCAGGAAAAGAGCAATTTATTATGTTGTCTGCTCTCTCTAGATGCCAAAAGCCTGGCAGAGATGCTGATAAGGTAAGGCAGCTATTTCCTGCTCCTTCTCACAAATGTGAAATATTATTTAGTATAACTCAAAATTAATTTCACAAATGCACATTTTGCATCTTTATCAAACCTGTGAACGTGCGTGCGCTTGTCTTGTATGTCCGGATCAGTAAAAACAACCGCAGCTTTGACACCCCAGTGAAGGGACCTCCTCAGGGCCCACGGTTACACATCGACATCCCCAGAGTGCAGCTGCTAATTGAGGACAAAGAAGGCATCAAGCAAATTGGTGAGAGGCAGAGAGAGTCGTTTGTGTTCACGTGTCTGTGCATAAGCTTTGGATCGAAAGGTCTTTATGTCGTCTGATTATGTCTAATGTCTAATAATAATTATCAGTTTTTTCTTAACCCTGCAATAGCTGCTGGTCTGAAATAATCATTCTGTCTCCTAAAGGTGAGGACAAAGCCACCATCCCTGTGACAGACACAGAGTTCAACCAAACTGGAAACCCTCAGAGCTTCTGCACAGGTGTGTCTGTCCATCATCCTGCCCTCATCCAGAACACTGGCCCTTTGATTGACATGTCAGACATCAGACCAGGAACCAGTAAGTGCTCTCTCCTCTCTCTCCTTGTCCATTTTATCAGTGAAAGCTTCAGCTAACAGCACTATAGCACAATAGTTCCCTTTTAATTATAAGGTAGAGTACATAAGCAGGTGTAATAATAAACTGTAAAGTTCCATAATTTCTGCTCAATTTTCTTTTTTTTTTTTTACCAAATGCCAGAAATATAAAACATGCATGTGCATGCAAATGCATGTACATTTTCCTGGCTTTTAACAGTCTCTCTACATAAGCACTTCTCATTTCTTTATCCATTTACCACCAGACCCAGTGTCGAGGAAGAGTGTTAAGTCAGCCCATAGCATCAGAAACCGCTATTCCAGTCAGTGGACTCTGACCAAGTGCCAGGCCTCCACGCCAGCCCGCACTCTCACCTCAGACTGGCGCACAGTTGGCTCCCAGCATGGCATCACTGTCACAGAGAGTGACAGCTACAGTGCCAGTCTCTCACAGGACACAGGTTGGCACACGGGTGAAATGACACTTACAGCCATTAACATGCACATATAAGTTTTCAGACATTGACGAAAATGTGTGTTTGCAGGGGGCTGCTCCTCAAAAAGCATTTGTAGCATTGACAAAAATGTGCTTACCTTTATTTCTTTTCCTTTCACTTCCATAGATAAGGGTCGCAACAGCATGGTGTCGACAGAGAGTGCCTCTTCCACCTACGAGGAGCTGGCAAGAGCATATGAGCATGCCAAGCTGGAGGAACACCTGCAGCATGCCAAATTTGAGATTACTGAGTGCTTTATCTCTGACAGCTCATCTGACCAGATGACCACAGGTACCAATGACAATGCAGACAGCATGACATCCATGAGCACTCCATCAGAGCCTGGTATCTGCCGCTTCACTGCCTCGCCACCCAAACCCCAGGACTACGATCGTGGCAAGAATGTAGCTGTACCCATTCCACACCGCGCCAAGAGTGAGTGATTGCTGCAAAGCTTTCCAGCTGACATTGTGCATTTAGAATGGTTTTAAATATAAACTGACTCAGGTCAAATGTTCAAATTGTGTTACATCAGAGATCTGATTACAGGCATTGGCGATTACATTAAATGTGACTTTTCCCCTCCAGGTGACTACTGCAACTTACCCCTCTATATGAAGTCAGATCCCTTCTTCCGAAAGCAGTCGGAGCATCATGACCCATGTCCAGTGGTTCCACCACGTGAAGCCTCTATTCGTGGTCTGGCCCAGCGGGCATACCACACCCAGGGCCGCCATGTGACTATGGACTCTGCAAAGCAGCAGGCCCTAAGCATGGGCCACTCTGGCCTGTCCAACCTTACGTCCTCTGGGGCTTCTTCAGGAGCAACAGGAGGCGGTGGTGGAGGTAGTATAACATCTGCTAGCTCTAGCAGCTCCACACTTCCCCAGAGGACTCTCACCATGCCCAGCTCCTCTGCCGCAGTGGCCCAGAGTGCAGCAGCAGCGGCTGCTGCTACCGCTGCAGCTGCATCATCCTCCGGTGGAGGTATGGTAGCAGGGGCCATAGGAGGGACTCCTGGAGGTGCCTCCTCATCCTCCTCCAAGATGGGAGGATCCAGAGACTCTCTCCTGGAGAGCAGCTCCTCGGGCTTAGGCAGACTACAGAAGCAGAGGGATGGAGGGGCAGGGGCCTACTCCAAGTCGTACACACTTGTGTAGCCAGCCATCACTGCGGCCTGTCACTGTAACTATTAATAGAATGCTGGTCAAGCCAGCGCTTGCCTGGAGCCTCTATGGAAAAGTGGGGTGAGGAACATACACATGCACAGCTGACCCGTCAGTGCCTGCACTGTGCCAGGCTGCAGGGGGCAGGTTGGTTCCCATTGACACTACTATATGAAAGGGTCAGAGTTGAGTCTCCACTGCACAGGGGTTTGCCTTTCTTTCTGCCTGACTGCTTTCTATTATTATTGTGTCACCTTTCTCTATCTCTTATTTCATCACCCTGGAAATCACTTGCCAAAACATAAATGATTTATCTGTTCACTTCATGTTTTCATTTTCTGGTAAGGACACAGTACTTATGCACAAAATGCTTTCCACGTGCACTGTCTTGTTTTCTGGATCAAGACAGGTGTAGAATGAACCAGGTTGATTGAGTTCTTGAGGCTTTTAGGTTTTTTTTTAAATATGTTACTTTCCTGGTCTCTGATGGAAGAAGAGCTCATATCACAGCATTTTGCCACAGCAGGATGCTTTTACTGTATGCATAAACCACCAACGTTGGTGTTACACTGGCTCTGAGAGGTTACTCCATCATGGATTCATACATTAGAGGCAGTGGAAGGACTGTTGTCTCAATACCAGTTTTGAGATGTGGAGAATTTTCTTATACATGCAATGGATGAAACAGCATAGTAGTCTTAACCGATGCTTTTATAAACAGACTCACAGCAGAGGAGATAAAAAAAAAAAAAAAAAAAGTCAAGCATCATCAAGTGAAAGATGAATCCAAACCTTTTTTTTTCCATCAGTTTTCTGTGTATTTTCAGATGATGGAAATATAATCTCATGTGCACTAAGAAAAAGTTGGAATGGAACCAAGTAACAGAAACCTTCACAAGCCTGCGTGTGTGTGCGAGTGGGTGTATATGTGTAAATATATATGTATACATGTGGCAGGCACACACCAACAATGGACCTTTTTAAAATCAATCTGTATGCTGACCTCTCGGGCAGACGTCTGTGTCAAAACTGACTCCCCCCCCCCTCCCTCCCAACTGTTAATTTTGTACCTGTGAAAGGGGGTTCGGGGACAGTAACAGTGATGCTGACGATGTAACACTATGATCCTAATTTGGTCCAGCATTTTGAACTTTGTTTTGTTAAGCGTGATTGACAGCACTGCTTAGGAAATGAGAAATACTGAAGAGGAAGTGGGTTCAGAAGAAAGCGATTACAGATGATAAGGAAGAGGTTCCTTTCTTTCTCTCTTTCTTTCTCTTTCCCTCCCTCAGAACAAAGAAGAGACCCTTTTATGATTCATCATTGCGCCACAATGCTATTATGCTTATTGCTTTGTTTAACTCATTTTATCTGTACACACCTCTTCCCTTTCTATCCTTCTCCACCTTCACCTCTACACACCCAGTCCCCCATCATATCCATACAGTGTCACTGTGACCTACTGCTAGTGTACTGGCTAGTTGAAAAGACAGACAGACTGAGAGAAGAGGTCTAATATGCACAGACAAGCAGAAATGCTATTTGACGTTCAGTGACAACTTGAATGGAGAGACGAGTTGCAAACATACAGTAAATTTATCGAGATGTATACGAGAAAAATCATATTTGTATGAAATTATCTTGAATTTATGAACGGACAATGACTTTGAGATTATAGACAGAGAGATCAAGCGTTGAAAGAGTTTGCAGTTGTGTTAGGGAAACAGGGAGGGGGGTTACATAGAGAGATACAATTTTTCTGCAGAGATAAGTGGTCTTCAAAACTAAATGATGTGTTTTCAAGTCCCTCAACCTCACTGAAATTTATTTTAGCTTTATGCATGGTACTGTATCTTTTAACTTAAAATTTTCTTTCCCCCCTCATTTCTTCTCCCAAAGCTTAATCCCCTAACAAAGATCGTTCCAAAAAAAGAGTTGCTCCAAATGTTTTGCAATGGTAAAACGTAACATCAGGGCTCTCGCAATAGAAAAAAGAAAAAGATATGATATATGTTTGTTTTCAAAAGTATGTACATATATATTTCTATTCAAATATATAGCAAATATATGAATATTGAAAAAAAGCAGAGAAATATAAAAGCAGTTCTAATTGAAAATATATATAAAAGATCACAAGACAATCGCTCAGAGTGAAAAACTGTAAGAAGGAAGGAAGAGGAAAGAAGAGGGAAGCTTAAACGGGTAGCACAACCATGGACGGGAGATCTTGGAGAAAAAGAAAGTGGTGTGAAAGAAAGTTAAATGGTGAAACAGAGGAATTGAACTGAAGAATGATACAATGACCCCCTTGTGATTTTGTAAATGTTCTGGCTGCAGCACCTGTGCAGCAGGTAGCAGATGAAAGGACAAGCACAGTAAAGTCAAATTTTAGTGTGAGATTGTGTCGCTGGTTAACTGTGGTCTATGGCTCAGTGCAGAAAGTGTGGTGTTGAAAAAGAAAACAGTAAAACAAGGACAGCCTATACAGCAAGTGAGTCTATTGTAATAAGTTGTATTGTACCTTCCAAAGGTGTGTTCAAACTCAATGCCATTACCTGACTATAATTAATGAAGACAAACAGACCAACAAGTATTTCTGTTTCTCATCTGTGTCATAGGGAGTCCTCCCCAAACTCCAGGACTGCAGGCCAATAAACATTATAATAACTGCTATAACTGCTCATAAATGTATTCATGCTCCATTTCTATTTTAGACAGGACTGAACTTCATTTTGCTTTCCATTGTTAATGGTTACGATGCCTTTCATTTTGGCCTTGATGTTTCAAATTGTGCAAATACTTGTTTTTAGAAAAACAAGAGTTTGGGAATGGGGAAGGCCTGTTTTTAGCAACCAAAAACAGAGGCTTCCTCACTCCAGTTGTATGGATATTGGATGGAGTGATGAATCAAACTCCTGTCCAATCTGCTTTCCCCCGTTCTTCAGTGAAGTTGCCTTTACTGTGAAACACTGATCCACTCTCAGTTTGCTCAAAGTGTATGTTATGTATACCTTTAAGGAAATTTCCACCCTCTAATACTTATACAACAGGAGGATATTTGTTTTCTTGCCCAGAGTTGGATAAGATTATTGATAACACTCTCATATCCATCAAGTGAAAATATTAAATTATGTACAAAACCCAAAAATGTAACTCTTTGCGAGGCTGCAGGGCGACTGGTGCAGACTTGGTGTTCATGCACAACCTGTGTATGAATTACACAAATGAGATATAATGTATTAATCGGTGTGCTTTGTGGTGCTGGCACTCTAGGCGGGTTATTTACCTTCTAACAGAGCCAGGCCCACAGTTTCAATCTTTTTATCTAACTCTTGGCAGTATAGGAAATAAACATATTTCAAAAAACTATTCCTTTAATGTATTCCAGGAGTTATGTTTATCTATTCAAATCTAATATACATTTTCTTGTACTCACTATCACAATGCCAAACTTATGTATTGCACTGCATAAGTGGTGACTATGGTGGGTGATTCAGGCCGTTGAACAATTTAATTCTGGTATTTTCATGTCCTCCTAAACATGAAAATTAGTTTGGGCCCAAATAAATAATTTCCAGATGTTGATCTTTTTCAGTCTAATTTAAAAGAAAATATATGCAGCTGAATTTGCATTATGAACTAAAATTGACAAGTTGCGTAACCATACTGTACACCAGTGCTTTTTTTTTTTTTCCTCACTGAACATAGTGGGTGCACATTTTTTGGCAGCAACTTGTCCAGATATCTGCAATGTTTAAATGACAAATATGTAATCAAGGGTGGATTTTTCTTCAAAATACAACAACAAACTGTTTTGGTCTGTGTTCATAAGGCCAACTTCACGTGCGCTACTTCCCCAATCTTTCCCACATCTGCTCAACCAATCAGATCTTCCCCTCCCACTGTACCCTTTGCCCTCCTATACAATATAATTTCTACTCCATAATAGAAGACTTGTGTACATAGGAAAGTGTTTTGTATAAATGAGTACTATTTTCGACATCTTCACTAGAAACCAGGGCACAATGTAAACTTTGAACTGAAGTTATTGTAATGAAACAGAAGAGGACTTAATGAAAAATTATAGAATTATACAGACACTGCTTTATCTTGATTTATGGACCAGTTGAAACATGAGTGGACCACGCATAGTTAACAATATCGATTTCTTGTTTTACAGGACATTTGGTTGCATTGTCCCCTTTTTTTGGTTTTGTATTTTTTATTTTTGTTTGTTTTTTTACTTTGTCACAGGTTGCTTGATTTAGAGTTTGTCTTTTTTTTTTTTTTTATTACTCCACTTTTTGGGGGGAGGACAGCAGCATTGCATGTTCTGAAAATTTTGCTGGTTATAAAAGTAAAAGGAAAGGAAATGGTGAATTGAACAATTTAAAAGGGGGTTAATTAAAACATTTTAAAAATGCAGAGGTTGTTCCTTAAACTTTTATGGGGAAACGTTGCTTCAATTTGCAATTGCTTGTGTTTAACTCTACATTTTCTTTTCTACGAAAACAAACAAAAACAGAAAAAGAGTACTCAACACCTTGTGCAATAAAGCTATCTTTTTATGAACTGTGATATTATTCATTCTTTCACAACCGTTTAGCATTTGAGATGACGGGTTTTTTGTAGTATTCAGATTTTACTGTAACTGGAACATGTTAAGCTTTAGAGTGCCTTGCTTGTGAAAGAGTTTGACTCGTTTGTCCTTTTGGCACTCAACTGATCCACAGACTTCATAGGAACTATTTCTTCAGGCAGAAAGACGTTCAGCTGAAGACTAACAACTACTGCTAACAACAATGTCAGTAAATTTCAGACTAATGGAGGCACTGGCTCTGGAGACATAAATTACATTTTTAAAATCTAATGAGCATGACAAGGGTGAGACAACAATGAGTGTTATCAAAACCTGCAAATTAAACCAAAAGCATCTGCATTCTAAACCACCAGAGGTGAGTGCTAAAATTATTTTTTTAAATTCATTTGTGTAAACTAATTATATGGACAGCTACGTATTTAAATCACACATCTAATCATTGATCCCTGCACACAAAAAGCCTGAATTCAGCCCACCAAAATGCCTGTTTATAGTTATTCAATAAAAGGCATCAATTATCAGAAAATACATATTGTCATAGAATCAACATTTAAATTGCGTAAAAAATTAGGTAAACTGTCGACTGTAATTTCTCTCAAAGTTTTCAGTCAAATTGTTAAGAATTAAAGGAACAAGACATTATGAAATAAATATATGAATGCTTACAGGCAAAACATATAACCATGAAATTAGAAATAAAATACATTTTAAATTATTTTTCTTCATTTCACAATAAAATAATAGGTTTGTTGCAGGTCATAATACATTTTTTTCAGACACAATTTTACTTCCACTTCCAATTACAGTCTTTGTCTTTGTCAATCAAGTAGAACAATCCAGTGATCGGCTGCTGTTTTGTTCTAGATGAGTGGACATCCAATTATTATCTGTTGAATTACTTCACAATTTCATTATGTTAATTGTTTTGTCTGTATTTATTCATGTGGTTATCTAATGTCTTATCTATCTATTCACTTAATTCTGGACCTTTGAAGTTTCCATACAGCCCCTTAATTTTAACCTATTCTTTAAAGAACAAAAAGTGCTTTTAAGGCTACTATTGCATTATGGATGAAGCACCAGAAAATGTAGCTCATCCATAATATGTTTCAGAACCTGATAAAAACACTAGAGGGCATCATGCTGCAATAACACACAGTGCAGACTTACACAGCAGTTTAGAAATAGGTTGGTAAAATTTTAAAATGGTGAAAAAAAAAGCATAACATTGTCAAATGATTTGATTATTTATTCAATAATTAAATACTCAAAACACTGGTCATACATACATTGCACCACACTCACAGTCACTCACACACTCACATTCAGATGTACAGGATATTCACATATTATTCACATAGAATTTTAAATAGGAGATTACAACCAGCTGTTTGAGACGTACTCTACTGTACATTATTTGCTTATACTTTGTTATTAATTCTGGAGCTCTACTAAGTGTTTATGATACAGTTTGAATGTATGTACATTTGCATATGAGTGTACATATACTTTTGTGTATGTCAACAGAGTCCATCCATCCTTTGAATCCACAAACGTCCCACCTGCTTCCTGTTGTCTCTCAGGCTTGCTGCACCAGCACCACCATCCCTCTTTGTCCATCTACTTGCCGTTCTTCTGTTTCTTCTGTTGGAACTTTCTGAAATGGGTCTGAATGGTGGCGGCAGCCTTCTCAACTTCAACAGGGCTCAGTGGAGGAACAGCGGGCACGTTGCACGTCCCATTGCTGGCATTGGAGTCTGAGCACGACAGGACACAGGGGATAGCCAGAGAGGTAGAGGCAATAGCCATGGAGACATAGTCTGTAGCAATGATTAAGTTCAAAGACATTTACACATTAGCCTGGATTCAAGCGGGCTATTTTTCTGATTCAAGTTTGAGAGAGTTGGATTTAATACTTGAGTCAAACCCTTGTGTTTGATAGGATAAATGTAATGCAGAAAAATAGCCAGCAATTAAATGATTTAGAGTATTACTTACTCTTTCTATACACGCCTATGCTGTTCCTCCTGAAGCCATCAAACTGTAGATGAAACAGAATAGCTGTGTGTTAAAAGACGCACTCAGTGACGCAGAAAGAAAAAAAAGGTGAAGAATGAGTTGTGCGGGTTTGCGAGAGAAGCATGAGATACCTGTCAGGTTTGATAATTATCAATGTTACAATCTTATCTTGCAAGCACATAGCCACACGGGCGCTTTTACTAAATTCTTCTGCTCAACTGTACAAAATGTGCAGCGCTTGTGGAATGAATGTGCAATGTGACTGCACCTGTGTGAGTGTGTGTGTCCTTTCTATCTACATTTACAGCAATGACCTCAAATATAAATCCCCTTGATTGGGATTACAGCTCAAGCAGAGCAGCAGCAGGGAAGCCAGAGGAGGACCGGACCAGTTTAGCCTGCTTACGCGTCAGTTTGGCGGCGTGCCTGCATTCTGCCCCACACAACGAGGTCTGCTCTCTCCTTTTGACTTTAAACTGTGGCCTCTCCAAGACACAACATGTCTTACTTTGCCTCAGCATCTGTCTTACCATCTCCCTGTTTGCTCGGTGCTTTCGCTGTCCCATCTCAGCCCAGTGGTCTTGGTTAACCACCGGTGTTCCTCTTCATGCCATAGTCTAGCCTTCTTTTCCTCTGTTTGTTTGTTTGGTTATTTGCCAGCTTCATCTTTATAGAGGTCTAAGTCAGAAGTAATCTTTAACTTATTTCAAACTAAGAAAAGGGTGTAATAAATCCACAGGCAGGTGAACTGCAGATTTTTTTTTAATGAGTAGGACATCAGAGTTGTACACTGTGGACTGGACTGAAATGTGATTCTTAATTTATGAATCCGCAGCCCGAATGCCTAAGGAATAGCCGAATAACTCTGAGGTTGTGGACAGTGATGATCTCTGTACAAGGATTTGGTGATTCACTGAGGGTTAAAGGTTCATTGTTGAACTGAGTCTGATGCAAAAATCTGTTTTATATTATTTTATTACATTGCTTGGCTGGTGCTGTTTAAATGCAGAGGCACTAAGTCATCTCTGTCTTATAAATCATATTCCTCCTTTGCAGTCCTCTCCTGAGACACTACAACCAAACACTGAACATGCAACCAGGCTTATATGCTCACATGCTGACTCAAGTGTGACTGGTGATCTTTCCACACACTGTCTCACCATTACATAAGAGAAGATTAGAAAGGCTAATTTATGAGTAAAAATTCCAAATTCCAGTCCGAGTTGCGCAAAAATGACTCCACCAAACACCATCAATATTCCTGTACAAGAGGAAAGCCCAGAGAATGTAGTCTATGTCCAAAGGGGATGATGTGCTTATTGTGGATGACTCAGTCCAGTGCAGAATGAATATGTGTTGAATCAGCTGTAAGGAATCAGTTGTCTTGGTGCATTAGCATGGTGGTGTGTGTGACAGCAGCTATACTGAGGTACAGATTTCATTACAACTAACCTCATCTGCTTTGCTGCTTCTCCGACTGTGCGATACTGAGTGCACCTGCCAAGGCAAAGGCTGGGACACCATGTAAGGCAAAGGGTCCTGCTGCCGTGCAAACCGCATCCCTATCTGAAAGTGAAAAGCAGTTCGGGTTAGAGGTGTCAGTGTGTGGGACACAAGCAAGTTTAACTGGGTGCTTTTCCTTTGGCCTGCTTAAGTTTTTTTTGATGGTACCTGAGACTTTACAATACTGAACTGGTAAACATTTTTTTTTAGAAACATTAGCATTAGATGTTTCATAATAATCACACTAATTAAATTTGGATGCTGACTATATAAACCCCTTTATAATATGACAACCTGCTGGGTGGGATAACCACAGCGTTGCAAAAACACAGACCACTTTACCCACTAGTGACCTTCTTCTAATCCTGAAATAGTTATAATTGTGAATTCAAATATAAAGAATATTAGCTTAACACACTTAATAAATGCGACATCTACCCCCCCCACCAAGAAATAATCAACTGAATTTCTATTTCTATTCCATCTTTCATTACAGTCATCTTACCGTTTCTACGACTCTGACCACCATATACATGGCTGTTAGCATGGTGATCAACATCTTGACCACTATTCCTTTAGTGTCTGTTATTATTCCTTAATGCTCTCCTTGGTTTTCAATTGCTTTCCTCAGTCCTGCTGAAGAAAAGACGAAGTCCACACAGGAACAGATCAGAGCAATCAGGAATGCAATAAATGGCTGCCCAGACGGAGCACAATTGAACACGCAGTGCTGAATATGTCCACTCACACAAGTTTCCCAGGTACACACAAACACGCTGTCACATAGACGTGCACACACTTCATTCTCACAGTCTCTGACACATGAGGGTAAGACTGCTAAAGAGCTTTGCAGGACACAAATAGAGAAGCAGTAATCCTTTCTCCTGCACAACACTTATCCCTCAGGTGTGTGTCCTCCTCTCCAGCAGTGAAGGCAGATCAGGTTTTCTTCAGACATGTCGGATTAATAAACCTGACTGATAGTTTGCTCTGCGTATAACTTTATTATCCTTCTAGTACACATGTTTTGCATGGAGATGTTACAAGTACGCCATCACAAAAGGACATAACTGTGGTGCCCTCACTGTGAAAAATATTTTCCTGGCATTTGGCCTTTCAGTTTTTAATAATACGGTTATAATATTTAATGCTTAATAAGTTGTTGGATTTTGGTCCTATTCTTTGCCCTTTTTTAAAAGATGAGTGGCCATGTGGTTCAATCAATCAAAGAGATTTTTCACAATCCGGCAACCCAAGAGATGTCCTTATTAATGGGTTTTAAGCTTTAAGACATCATTTATCAACTATTAATAAATCTGTACAATTATACAGTATAGTTTATACACAGCTTATTAGAAAAAAAAAGTATAGAGTGGACAAATAAATGATTAAATAGTATTGTATAAGTACTTTCACTTGAATTTCTCTCTGTAAACACTGTCTATTCTTATAGAGCCCATAAACTTGCTCTAAAATAAGGGAAAAGGCCCAAACACAAGGAGAATAGGCTGTCTATGAATAAAAGGAAGCATCAGTATGCCAGCTATTTATTTCTAGTAATCAGATAGACCTATATCTGAGAGATCACACATGACTAAGGGGTTGTGTGCGTCATTGTCTGTAGCCTTGTATCTGACCTTTGCAGACCAATGATAATCCGCTGAGCAGGTGTCTGTGAATGCATTTCACCGGGCTCTGCACTATGAAAGACAGACACTGGCTGCTGTTATCAAGTCTGAGTATCAAGCCTGTCATGTGAAGAAGTTTTACATAATCACTAATGTCACTCCTGTACTTTTGTCTATGTGTTCTCTGGTGTCTGCCCCGAGTCCATATGCGTGTGACTACTGATGTTAATTTTGTTAGACAGAACTGCAGGAATGTGTCTTATCACTGAACACAAAGGTATAAAAGCTGTCGTGACTGAGACACAACCACCTGGTGACGGCTAAAATGTGAAGGATACTCATTTTCTTTTAACAAGCAGTTGTTAAACGAGGAACGACGAGAAATGGGTGAGAATATTATGATTTTACTACCAGTTCTACCAAGAAACACAGACACTATCACAAAGATAGTGAAATATTTAATCAATAGCTTATATATTTGTCTTATCTAAGAAATTCTACATGAAACAGCACACTTGTTTCACGAGGGGAACTTTTTTTTTGTGCAGAAGGGTAGTGGAGGATAATTCATTCAGGAACATGGATTACATTTCCAATGTCATTTAATCAGTGGTGGAAAGTAAGCAAATGTATTTACTCTAGTAATGTAGCTTATCTAAGTATAACTTTGACATAATGTTGCTTGCACTTTACTTGAATTTTTTGTATACTTCTGTTCCACAACACAGTAAAATGCTGCCTAAACTTTGCTGCCTCACTATTGATGCAGCAATAAAACCACTACTTTTACATTTGACATTTTAAATATCTGTACTTTTACTTAAGCAGGACTTAAAATGCTGGACTTTTACTTGTAATTGGGTATTTTTACATTGCAGTATTGCTACTCTTACTTAAGAGTCTGAGCACCTCTTCCAAGATATTAACCTCCTTACTAACCTTACTTTCACCAACCTTATTCCTAACAGGTGCATAATAGTAGTAGCCCTAAGCTGAATCTCAAGAGCTGTGAGGTAGTAAAAGTACGACACAGTCACCTCAATTTCGAGCCATCACTGGTGTCTACAGTCTCCTGATCTGAGAAGAGGCCATAGTATCAGTATATCATGTTTAGCCTGTCATGGATGAGTTTTCATTGTATTGAAAAACAAAATGAAACAGCATTTGAGCATTGAAGCATTTGAGAAAGATAAGAGTCAAGACAAACAAGCCTCCTCCTTTCTTACCACAATGAGCTGTCCCCTGAGACAGCAGGCTACAACATGTTATCATCTATTGTAAGTAGGACAACAGAGGTTTTCACATTTGCAGATACTTGTGATTATGGGCCGAAGGAGCTTTCAGGTACTTTTGACTGTGTTGTGCTGCCCTTTGTATGCTAGTAATGTTCATATGATGAATTTTAATCACAGGCTTCGAATCAACACTCCACATTGTTAGTGGCTGACCAGAGAAGGAAAACTCATTAAAACGGAGAGGAGAGACACTCAGCTGGATTTATCATGTCGGTCAAGCTTCCTAAGAGGCTGAGCAGCAAAAAGAAAAGTAGGTTTCTTTTTTGTTTTGTTTCACAGAGGTTATGGCATCATTCGAGGTGTGCCACCTTGTAGAGGTGCTGCTAAAGAAACCCAAGCCAAGACTGTGTTGCCACTGAAAATGACTATGTTTCCCTAAACCTCAACTCATGTAATTATATTAACATTCTACTAAAGTGAACGTGTTTGGCTAATAATGCTAATTCTGTGCACAGCAACCTTGATACAAAACAATGTGGTTAGCTGTTTTATTTTGGGAGGTCTGTTGCCATTAAGGAGGCAGAAATTAATTTGGACTGACCACAGCAGCAGCCTTCTATGACTGCTTTGGCTTTGGTAACAAAACGAGACAAACAAGCCGGGAGGGAGACACTTGAATAAAAAACACAACGCTGCTGAATGTTTTAATGTGTTTACTCATTGACGATAATTGGCCTGGTGGCACCAAGTGTAAATTCTGATGTTAATGGGCTCACAGGATGGTCTGTTTGAGAGGAAATCTACTCATTTGTTTGCAGGTGTATAAGACCCTAAAATGTAATGGCTAGTTTGCTGCGGGGATAATTGCCTTTCTTTTGTTAACAAAATATTATTAAACACTGTTCATGTTCTCTGTTTATATAGCACTTTACATGTAACAATAACAACATTAATAGGAAAAGTATTGACTTTCATTTTTGAATTTTAAGATATTGTCTACCATTTCTTTAAAAAGCAAAGCCATTTGTTATTCTTGATTAAAATCAGTCTGAGGCAACAGCTGACATGGGGGGCATTAAGGAATGATAGAATTCAGTACATGTCTAGGTTTGAAGACATGCAATACATAATCTACAAGTCAAATTTAAAAAAATATATTTTTTTACATTCAACAAAAACAAAAGAAACTGATTAGAAATAAGAATTCCTACAATAAAAAAATCATCTGTCTAAAGTTGAGCATGTTTACCACTATCAAATTAAATACATTTGTAATATATTAACTTAAAATTCAGCTAATCCACAGCCTGAATGATTGCCTTTTTTTTTTTTTCAAACCAGAAGCTCCACAGAACAATGCCCAGGCAGAGGTTCTACAAAAGCTGGGCTTGGAAGCCCTCTGCACTACACCACTGGACCCAGTGTCCATGTTGGACATCAGCACTTGGACTCTGGAAAACAACCCTCCTCTCGAGCCCAAGGACCTACCAAATGCTTTTCTCCAACGGCTTTGGCTGCTTAGCCCAGATGCCCGGAGTCCTTGCTGTAAACCTGTCCATGATGTTCTGAACGATGCCAACAAATCACCTGAGGAGATGATCAATGGTTTTGGAGGAGAAAGCCAGAGTGACATCAACCCCCTTGATCTAGTTACAGCCATCTTTATGTCTTCCAACACTTTCCTTCAGCAGGAGATTACTGTGCGTATGGTGCAATGCAAGTTTGCTGTGCCTCTGGTCCTTCCAAATATAGATCCAGAAGAACCCAGTCGCTTCCTTCTTTGGCCTTTCAGGGGTGTTGTGAGCCAATGGAGGTCAAACTTTCCAGATAAAAACAGGAAGGTCCACAGGGGGGATTTAGCAAGTACATACATGCCAATGGTTTCCTGTGTGAAGCTTGGTCACTGTGGTGTCTCCAAGTCACAGGTGTTAAACAATGTTATAAGTGGACTCAGGTCTCCCAGTCAAACATTTCTCCACAGGGGGATGGAGGGTGGACAGCTACCTCGTAGGCTCTCCAATGGCTTGGTAGAGATTGGATGGTATCTACCCACTGGAGACACTGCCAGCGATAGTTTCCCTGTCCCTGTGGTCATCTCTAACCTACGTGGTGATGCCAGTACACATGAGAAGAACCTCAGCCTTCTATGTCAAGCGTCTTCAGCTGTGGTTGTTTTCTGTGGGAATCTCAGAGAGAAAGATAAACAACTTCTTGCTACCTGTAAAGGTATGGCATGCAAGCTCATATTGGTTGACGTTTCAGACACTGAGAAAAATGAGAACCGAGCTGTGGGGTTTGTTGATCAGAACCTTGAAGAAGACATTGGGCTTCCCAGAGGATCTGTGCTGCAAGGTAGAGCTTTAAGTGAGGAGGAACTGGCCAATAGACTGTGTGACAACCTAAGAGATCTGTTACCAGATAAACTGAAACTTGTTACACTTGAGGTAGCCGCAAAAATAGCAGTGGAGCTTGGTCTTAATGTGGATGAAGGGGTGGTCTGTAAAAAGGCAATGGCCACAGTGGAGGAAGTTTTGAAAGGTTTAGATGAGGGTTCAGCTCAATTCAGGAAGAAACAGCTTCCCTTGCAGGGGCCTTTGTGGAGCAAACTGGCTGAAATAGAAAAGGAGGAAAGGAAACAGAGAAACAAAGAAAAAGAAGTCAACCCCCAACTGCAAAAAGAAAAGAAAGACATCTTGGTTGAGTTGAGCACCTACAAAATGACCCCAGCGATGAAGATTTTCACCGATGCACTTTTCACAACAGATACCATGGAGAGGACTTATTTCCTTAGTTGGATGAAACTGAAACTTCAGCTGATGCAAACCGAAAATCAAAATAGTGCACAAGGTCTATTCACAGACCAACAGACAGAAAGGAAAGATGACATGCTTGAGCATTCTGATGAGTTTGAAAATGAAGCAAACAATGACCTAGGGGACGATGATAGTTTCTGCACAGATTCAACATTTGAAGAGGAAGAAACTGAAGATTCTCAGCAACAAGTTGAGCAAGGCCAAGAGTTAGAGTATTGGCAGACATTTACAGAGAACACCATAGAACCACAGTCACAACAGAAAGAACATCTTGAGTCCACGCTTGATCCAGCCATAGAGCAGGAGTTACATATGATGTCAAATGAAAAAGAGATTCAAGATGAAGAAATCATTGAAAGCAAAGTCAGTTGTGAAGAGCATTCATTTCCAGTCTTTGAGGACCAAAACCATCATTTTGAGTCTGAAGAAAGTGGAACCTTGAGGTGCCACGTGAAACAGCCAGAGCTGACACAAGATAAGTCAGATTCAACTACATCTGTCAAGGAACAAACATGTCTCGACGTTTTCTTTGAACATCAGACAGCCTCATGTTCACAACTTTTTGAACCTGATCTGTCGTTGCTAGGGCTTGAGCACTTTTTGCGTGAAATGGGCCTAATTTTTGAGCTAACACACATCAGCCCCAGCAGTGGGAGCCACAATGTGTTGCGTCTGCCTAGCTTAGCTACAGACCTTCTTCTCTATGGGATGCCACTTGAACTAATGGATGGAGATGCCTCAAACATCCCCATCCATTGGCTGAGCTGTGTCTTTGCAGAGCTCAAACGCCGCCTACCTCAAGAGCAGTGCAGGACCCGAGTGCTGACAAACCTTAGTCTACATGATGCTAGGAATGCTGAGATTCTGTCTGCATTATTTGGGGTGAAATTCCCTGAGGGCAGGAAAAGATCAACTAGAGGGTTGTACATGGTTGTCCTGTGTCTCCCTGACGACCTTAGAAAGGACATGGAGTGTGAGTTTCTGTTGTTAATTGATGTGGAAGGTCTCTGCTCAATGTCTCTTGACAACCAAAGCAATATGCTGATCCATGACAATGAGATGGCCACTGTTGCAACAGGACTGTGTGATGTTTTAATGCAGAACATGTCTTCACATGAGGATACTGATCTTGAGACTAACTTCACTGTCATGGTCAATGCTCTCCTGCGCATCAAAGAATGTGGCTCTTTTCCCATTTGCCAAGTCCTGGCCCAAGATGAAGGAATAAACAACGTATTACAAGCCTCACAGTTGAGGCGTGTATTTGAGATGCTTCAGACTGAGCCTGGGGCCAACGTAACTAGCTATAATGGTAGCCATCATGCAAAGATCCCAACTAGTATCACATGTGTCAAAGGGCCTTGGTACAATATGTTTCTCTCTGAACCAATTGATATGCAGTATAGGAAGGCTGTGTTACAGCTTAAGAAAAACCTGTTTGGTGCATTGAAGAAGTGTGCAGCTAAGTCTGAAGCCACAAGTCTCTCTGAATTTATCAGCCGCTTGTGTGCTGTTTGGGATGCAGTGAGGGCAGAATCATTCTCCATTGACCTGCAAAATACTGACATAGCTTTAGCATTCTCTTTATTGTGCACACAGCTTTCACAGTGGGAGGACAGTTTCCTGGAACACATGGAAAGCTGGCTAATGGGGGCAAAACAGAAAATCTTCGCCACAAAGGCTAAAGCTTTAGATGCTGCAATCCAAAATGTCCTTCTGAGTGAGTTGAAGGATAAAGCCAGAGAGGAAGTCAAAACAGAGACAGACAAACTCAGGTCAAAAGTAGAGGCCTATTTGATGACAGATGACTCTCTCAAAATGAACACATTCAAGCCAGCCCTAATGAGCAACATGAATTACCTCTTGGAGCAGGTAACAGAAGAGATAACAGAAAGGTTGGAGACAATCAACGAGAGCCATTGTTCTTCAACACAGCTGAAAAAATTTGAGACCTTACTGGAAAAAGAACAGGAATCCAAACTACATGCACTTGTGGAGAATAGCAAGTCAACTAATGTCCTACTTCAAGATGCAGAACTAGAAGCGGAGTTTGAGGGTATGTGGAGTAAGATATTGTCCAACTTTGACTTCAGGCCTTCAGAAACAGATGATATAACTGCAAGAGTTACAGATATTCTGAAAGAGAATCTAATTAGCCGTGGGCTACAGAAACACATGAAAAAACTTGAACTCATTGGCCAAAACCAGACATCTAGCTTCCAAGTTTATGATGAGCACTTTGGATACCGCAGCAGATTAAAGCACATGTTTGAAGACAATAACAGACAACAGAGGTTAGAAGCTCACCAGGTGGCATCCAATATCATAGAAGAATACAATCAGTTTGTAGCAGAAAAATCTAGCTTACCAGCAGATTTTTCTGACAGCTACATAACCGAACTGTTGGAAAATGTTGAAAAGGCTTTGCAGGAAAAATCTATGGAAATTAGATCAGCTTTTGAAGTAGATCTGAAAGTTTATCTTTGCAGCACTGCATGCCAAGACTTCCAAAAACTACATGACCGCTATGCCAAGGACAGAGAGCTTTTGACATGCATCACTGAGGCCAAGAGTACATATTTGGGAGAGTTTATCTACCAGTTCAGAAAGAGAGACCAGTGCCAAAGGGTGGCTCAAGCATTCACCACCATGGTTATCAAACCTACAGTTTTGGACTACATCCATGGACCGCTAGGCATGCGTATTGTAGAAGAGATCCGAGGTCAAGCCCAGCAGTTTAAGTCCCCTCGTGCCTTCCACCAAAGTTTGCTGGAAAAGCTGATAAAGGAAGACTGCTTTGAAAGCTTCCTTGAATATTTGCTTTCCTATGACAACTTCAGACTGAGAAAGATCCAGGAGACAGTGGTGGCTCACCTCTCTGAATCAACCAACTTGGATAAATGGAGGCAACAGAGACTGGGAGAAATTGTAGGAAAGATTGCAGCAGCAGTGAGCCAAACAGCAGAAGGTACCAATGGAGTGCTGAGTGATACAAAGCCACTCCTGGAAAGAGTGTGCCTCACATTAGAGAGTGATGGAGATATGGATGTCACTAGGGCCTGTCTAGATGGACCTCTCTTCAGTATCACCACAGAATGGGATCGCTTTGTTACATGTCTAATGGAGCTACTGGCTGCAATGCGGTTGGACCTAGCCCAGGAGTTCTCCCAAAATGTGGATATCACCCAGCTTATTCAGTGCCTTCCAACTCAGCCCCAAGATTCCCTCTTCAACAGAGTGAGAGGCTGTAACAAGCAATGTCCGCTCTGCAGAGCCCCATGCGATCTGGAGGAGATGGGCCATGAGATTCACAAGGCTCTGCTCCACAGACCTAGAGGCATGCTGCCCCATGGCTCTGATTCTCTGTCTTGCCCTGAGAGTATGGCTGAGGGACACTCAGGCCAGAGCAAGGAGACACATGACATGTCCACATGCAGGGGCCTCCATTCTCTTTACGCAGACTGCAGCATCTCCCCTGAGGATCCAGACAGCCAGATACCCAGTGCTTACTGGAGGTATGTGTGGCTACTATGACTAGTTCCATAATCTGTATGTTTTGTATTGTGTTTTTAGTATGCAAATTTTCCTGAAATTAACTTGATATTCTTTAATTTACAGGTATGTGATGGCAAGGTTCAACGAGAGGTTTGCAAAGGAATACAAGCAAGAGCCAGCAAATATTCCTGAGGATTGGAAGAGGATCACTGAGGAGGAGGCACTGTCCAGTCTGAAAGAGGCCTTCATCGCTGGACAGTGGTGATATTCGGACTGCCCTGTGCTGTATGCTGTCTTCATCATAATATGTGACATTTTATTAATTCAGGGTCAGGTTTAATCTGGTTTGAAAATGAATAAAGAATGTTGATAGTAACTGTATTAATGGATATAAAGTCAATCAAATTGACCATTCATTCAAAACACTGAATAACTGATTTGTCTTTGTTATTTGCCTTTTCTTTTCATCATGTCCTTAATAAGGTATAGTTTTTTCTGTAAAATATATTGTAAATGCTGACTCTGTATCATCTCACTCTCCTTGACTGCTCCCTGATCTGATAAAACAACGTGATTAATTGTAGGGTAGTATCAGGCACTCAGAACCAATCAATGGCAAAAACCTCAAATATCAAAATAATCAAATTTGTCATTTAAAATGAAATATGACTACTTCAATATCAACACAAAGGTTTTTTTTTGTTCTTTTTTTATTTTTATTTATGCCACAGTGTAACTACAAAGATGTCACAATATTTATGTGAAACATTGATTCTAAAAATTTTTATGAATGTATTAAAATGATAAATTACAAACAATTTTATTTCTGCTTTGCTACATTTGTACTGTCACACTTCTGAAATTAGCTCCACATTTCAAACCACTTACAAATATGATGCTAGATTTTGATTTTGTCTTTTTTGATTATTATAGCTTCCAGGATAAAATGTCAACTCTACATGCACACTTCATCGACTTGTGCAAATTTTACAGATACATTTCTTCCACATCACCACCATCAAACTAAACTTTATCTTGTGTGATGGTAGCATGCAAAAACAAACAATGTCCCTGACAAAGGTTACGCACTGTTACTCTTCTTTGATGAGCACAGACAGAATCCTTTAATGTGCTTCATTAACTTGATTATTCTCCACTGGGAGACAGTGCACTAAAGTTTGCCTGTCACTGCTGGGCCAATCAGGACAAACCTGATTGGCCCTTTTTTGATAGCAGATATACAATTTATTGACCCTATTCAGCATCAATGAAATAAAGGAGAACAAGGAAGACAGAAAAGTCAAATGGTGAAATCCACAAGAGGGCAATGTGGGATGGAGGAATCCCAGTAGCTCAGCACTGAAATGTAAGAACAGGCTTCAACGATTTTATCTATCCATATACCAAACCTGGCCTGCTATACCTTAAAATCTACTGTACCAGTCCATTCATCCATCTATTCAACTTCTACAGGCCATCTTTATTCTGTGAACATAACTAAACAAAATACACAGTTGATCTGTCCCATGTACAACAGCAAAAGCAGACACGGTTGACATTTATATTATTCCTGAAAAAACTGCCCTTTTGGAAGATATATACATACAGTGACATTGACAATGACAGTGACTTACAGTTACTGGACAGATCTCTTCAGACACTCAGGTCACAGCCTGACAGCAAAGGTCACCATCATGGATTCTGTGCAGCCATGTGACCACAAGGATCTCAGGCTAAATGTGAAGGCTTGGGAGGGCTTAAAAGCTAAACAGTAGGTGATAGCCTTCAAGCCAAGTGCTTTAAAAATTTTTAAAGTTTAAAATCTATTTTTAAATGTGCAGGATTTGGTCCTGTTTCCTTACTTTGGTGGTCTAAAGCCTCATAATTTTACGTGCCCCCAGGACAGTGGAGGTCCACATGCCACTTCGTCTTTATGTCACACTTGTTTGAATACTGACAAGTTCCATATTTTTTGAGCTGTACGGTACATGTACAATGACTGAAATGGAGTTGGGGATTTGGTCAGGATTAATGGTGAGAAATACAGGCAGACACTTAATCATCAGGCAGTACCATCAGGGAGGCGTCTGATTGGCTCCAAATTTATTCTGCAGCAGGACAACGACCCCAAACATACATCCAATGTCATTAAGAACTATCTTCAGCGTAAGAAGACAGTTCACCCACAGAGCCCTGATCTCAACATCATCGAGTCTGTCTGGGATTTCATGAAGAGACAGAAGGATCTGAGGCAGCCAGCATCCACAGAAGATCTGTGGTTCGTTCCCCAGGAGGTTTGGAACAACCTACCTGCCGAGTTCCTTCAAAATACTGTGTGCAAGTGCACCCAGAAGAATTGAAGCTAAAGGCAAAGGGTGGTCGCACCAAATATTGATTTTATTTAGATTTTTCTTCTGTTCGCTCACTTTGCATTTTGTCAACTGATAAACAATCAGCATTTCTTCACACCTGCCTAAAACGTTTGCACAGTCCTGTATCTATGAGAAAAAAATTCTCCAAACCCCATCAATGCCATCGTACAACTCCCATAGCTACTAAAGCCTGACCATTATTAGACCTTGCTAAAACTAATGCAGTCCACTACAACAGTCCTGCAATAACCCCTACCTACATGAACATTATAAAATTCAGTTGTTTTTTTAGAAGGTTTTAGAGAAGTGGTGATTCAACAGTAAGATCATCATTTGGTTTCTGCGTATGCCATGATTAGAGAGCCACATCACTGACAGGCAACACAGAGGAAAAACACAGCGTACAATGACGTCACAAGCAGCAAGAAAATTCAAAGCAGCTAAGCGTTTTCACATCTGAATGTCTCACGCACAGAAGACACACAATGTACATGCACAGATAATAGAGGCAGCACTGAGTGTGCATTATGGAACACAAAGCAACTTATCTTGATCTAATCTGTGATTTGTTGTGAGCATGACAGGCTGCAGTGATGTGCACTGAGAATTACTTCAAGAGTGAAGACAAAGGGAAGAGAGATTTTCAAAGATGTGCCATTTATGATTTTTGTAAATGTAACAACATCCTAAATGAGTAAAGTGCTATTGCAGTAGATCTCTTTTTTTAGAACAAGCTAGAATTATCAGTGTCTAATGATAGCAGGTTTGTGTTGCCCTATTTTTCAATACTTCAAAAACATTTGAGGTAAAGCTGTGGAGTACTGTAGTCTGACACCTCGAATTGGTTCAAAAACAACATCAATATCAAGCCCAAGTTTCTTTGAAGGTGTTCTTGGCTCCGACAGATTTTCAACCCTGACTCTGTCACAAGTAGCCAGCCAACAACTGTCACCACACTGGCTGTGATACAAGCATTAACCTTTCCAGTCTGGGAAGTGGGAGTAAAAGACTGATTACGCAACAGCAACCTGAGAATAGCGAGCGCCTGCCAGTTCATTTTCTTTCTAAAGTGAAATGAATGGGAAGTAACATCTGCATGAGAGGTAGAAAAAAAACTTGCTCAAAAACATTTTGTGGTGATGTAAAATATGAACAGTTTCTATAGTAAGTACAAGATTCGTACTACTAGAATCTGCAAGATACAAATCAGTAAAAAACCCAGTTTGTGGCAGGGTGAATCACCAGTCCATGGGGAATACCGTGTACCGAGTGAGTAGCTTTTTTCCAAACAATAATAGTAATAATAATTAAAAAAGACCTTTACAGAGCTCCATGTTCTCCAGCAGTGATATAGTGTCAGAAAATAACACCAGAAGTGGAAAAACGACAGAGGAAACTTGCAGTGCTGGTTATTCCAGTGTTTCACAAGGCAGTAACATCTCCTTTCAACATGACCAATATGATAAGGCATTACTTTTAGCTGATGCCACATGTCGTATAAATTAGAGATCTCCCTCCCAGCTGCTGCCAGAGCAGACAAAAACAAACAGCAGCATATAGTGCCTGAACTAACAGATGCATTTGAAACCACAATAGTTCTTTCAGTCATTCTGTCCCCCGTTGGCTCCAGCATTGACTTGTTTGACAAAAATAAACATGGAGCAACAGGCGGCAGTGGTAATTTACAGCCCATACATAAGCCATCAGTGGACATGATGATGATGGGCAAACATTTCCAATTGGCACAGTCAAATAACACTGCGGCACATGAGGTGATCTCTGAGAACTCGCTTACAATTTTTCACAAACATCTTTATGTTAGTGAAAATGTGTGCGTCATTTAACTTATTAATCGTGCATTGAATGAATTCTTACTTCTGTTAAACTGGCATTGGTCGAAATGCCAGAATATTAATATATTCACATACAGAATTTACTGGTGTTTGCACTGAACATGGTTACACAACTTGAAAACTAGAAGCTATTTTACAGACAGGAAACCACTAAAAGTGTTATAAAACTTTAGTTATAAAACTCATTTTGGTTTACAGCCATAACCATCTTGAGTTGTTCTCCCCACCTCTGATTGGTTATGTTTAGACATGTATACTGCTCAAAGGGGGCCATAATTTATGAAATGAACATCATGCTGTAATGAAGAGGACTTGAAACTAGCGATTCAGACCATAAACTCAGTTGGAAAGTGTTTATTGAGGTAAGAAATCAAGTGAAAAGTATGGTGATTTACGTTATGGAGCCAGTGCAGTCGCCCCCTGCTGGCTATTAGAGAGAATGCAGGTATAAGACGCTTCTCCACCGGCTTCACTTTTCACATCCAGAAGCTACGTTCACTTCTTTTATATAGTATGGTTTAGAAGGAAGATAAATGTCAAACAAATTAACATCACCAAGAAATAGTTAATTAACATACTTGGCAAGTTGCAAAATTGTTGATACTAAACATATCTGTCAAATGTTTAGTAATATTGTATTTCATTTGTTCTCCGCTGAAATATCTGCTATATACTCTCTAAACATGGTGACTGCAGCATTATTCAGCTTTTTTTACGGGTGTATTTAGGCACTGGCAGCACTTGGTTAAGCTTAGGGAAAGATCATGGTCTGTTTTAATACAGAAAAAGTGACTTGACATGCAAGATTATTTATGAACATTTAACCAAAATCATGATCTATCCCTAACCTTAAACAAAGTGCTTTTGTTGTCTAACCTAACCACAGACAGGAGTCGAGACACGAGCACTGGAATCTGGTGTCACTGTCCTGCCCTTATCCACCCTGACAACCTCTCTGCGAGTCCATCGTGGTATGCATGTGTGATGTTTAATTTACTCAAACGTTGAATATAATACAGGCAGCGATTAGGTTTCCCTCAAAGCGTATTTGCTGTTGCAAATTAGTTGGATATAAATGTTATTTCAAGGAGGCAGGGTTGTAGAGACAGACAAGCTATGGATTTTTACACCTCTGGGCTGCTTCAATGATGAGACTGGCATCCAAGCATGAAATCAAGATAAATGACTCAGAATATTGCTCTCCTGTAACGCTCCCTTGTAACTATAAATATTAATCTTTTAAATTTTCCTTTTTGTTGTCATCTCTTTCTCTCTTCTCCCTGTTCTTACAAACATACACGCATTTTTTATCTTGTATGTATGCCATTACTGCCGTGGTTTACTGGCCATCTGGCACACCGGGTCATCTGGCCCACCGGGAAAGATCCCAGTGGGCTGCAGCAGGGGCCATTGCATTGGTGGGTCACAGTGGACCATCAAAAAAAATCCATACAGTTGTTACCGGCCGTTCGGCCCTGTCTGTCTTTCTACCGGTGCTCTCTGTCACACTGGGTGTGCATGACAGCGTGCTGTGTGTGTCCCGACACGACACGAGCAGCTGCTCTGGGCTGGTCTCAGCGGACGAGTTCAGGGCAGGATTTCTTTCCCAGTACACCACTGCATTATTGTGTTAGTGACTGCAATCATGTCTCCTTGATACTTATCCTTTCCTATCATCACCTAAAGTGCTACAATCAATAGAGTAATCTTCTGTTTCTACTGTCAAATAAAAACACCATCCCTCTGCTTTCACTTTAACCACTAATCCTCTTAGCATGGCCAACTCGGTTCTCTCTCCTTCATCTCCTTCTTCGCCTCCATCTGTACAGCATTTCCGCATCTAATGGGTGGCTTGTGTACATACAGACATATGGAGGTCAGAGTCAAGATGAGATGTGAAGCCAAGCTAATCTGCCATGACTGTTCGTCACTAAAGGTGTCCTTAAGGGGCATTGAATCAAAATTAGACAGACTGTGACATTTAGCGAGGCAGACGCGATGCGCTGCTACACCCTCAAAACATCACTTCAACATCAGAGTTAATCAAAATCAAAAATTCTACATACCGTGAAATAACCTGATTTTGTAATGTAACTGTATTTATAAAAAGCAGCCTCTGTTACCCTTTTATTAAATGTTACTTAATACTTATAATCCACTACAACACAAATAAGCTCATTAGAGGCCCTTTTAATACTGCTATGGACATGATACTGCTATAGACAAATGTCAATAGCAGTATTACATCAAAGTAAGTGCAATTGCCAATGGTTTCAAACACAAGGGTTAAACAAAGACAAGTCCAAAAAATTACTCTAAATTGATGGCAGAACTTTGTTTCTTATTTTCTGGCCAATTTAATATCTCAGAACATCTTATATTGTGTCCCTAAGGATTGGTGCAGCCAACCTGATCTCATGGGATGGCGTATAAATGGGATGCCTTTTTAGGCATTTTGCATGTCATATCTATGCATTTTAAGCTTTCATGTGTCATTTAACACCATTTGCCTCACCTAAGCATCAAAACTAAATTTTTTTTTAAATTCTTTGGTCAAGTTAGTCATAATAAAAAGACCAACATTCAGTTGCACTTTCAAAATAAAGCTTGTTGACAACCAATATCCGATTACACTTTCACAATAAAGCTTGCCGATAAGGATTTCAATTGTCACAATTTTCTTGGGTTTAGGCACCGAAACGAACAGTTAGTTAGGCGGTCAGGTTAAGGCACAAAAAGTGTCATTAAGTTGCAAAAACGACATTGTTAGATTTAAGCAACAAAACTATGTGGTTTTGTTCAGAAAAAGATTATAGTTTGCCTTAAAATAAGCATGTTAGTGAAGTTACATTATGTACATGATACAAGTTATGTCAGTAAAAATCATTTCATATGGTAAACTCCAGCCTCCTGTGTCAAAATCCAGTGTTCGACCCGTCCACCCCTACTTCCTCCCTTCTCCAGACAGACCCATGCGCACTGTCGTTTCATTTGTTTTCTTTTCTCTATGAGATTTGCGGTAAAATAGACACATCGTCTATGCACAACATTAGTCTGTAGAGACTAAATATTGAAAGACAAAAAATGACTAGACATGACATATGAAATGTCTGTAAAAAGACATACTATTCATACACCATTTGGTGAGACCAGGCTGGCATAGTAGTAATTGATAACTTGCTCTAGCTGTTACAAATAAAGTCATGATTCTGGCCACCTCGCAAATGTAAGTTCAATCTTCACTCTCTTTTAGCTCTATTTTTGGTCTCTACCAACTGCTGAGATAAGTATTTGCCTCTTTAGCTGCTAAATGCTCCACTATGTTCACCAGCTAGTTTGTCTCTCTCTTGTTCGGTGCAGAGCAGGTAGTTGCTGCCCTGCCCAATGTGATGCTGTGAGAGCCTTGAAAGTGATTGATAATTCTTTGTAGGTTTACTCCCATGACACTTTGCCTGGCAGTAACCCGCTTCTGCTGACTACCTGAGGCTGGTGAAGTGTGTACATTGAAATGGTGACAGAAATAAGAAAGTCATTTTCTCTCAGTGACAAACAGTCTCCTGGAAGCTTAGGACAAACTGCAGAAAGCAAGCCAACAAAATGCAGCAGCTAAACTTGGTGATCCTCAGGCTGCCTTGACAAGAAACATCCAGGCTTCTGGTGACGGAGACAGAAAAACAAATGCATGTGGGGAAAACACCTGTGGTTGAAGACGCCCTCACCAGGTGGATTGATAATGTCTGGTCACAGAATGCATAATATAATATACTGCAAAGCTGTCCATTTCAATATTTTCAGAATATTCATAAAATAAATACTCAAATGTTAATTGGATGGTAGCCGACTCTGCATGAGAAGTAAAGAAAAAGATAAAAATGGCAAGTAATAACTATAAACATTTCCACTGCATAAGAATTTTGGATTATAGCTATTAAGATACAATTCTTAAATACTTCCTCCTATTTTCTAAAGAACCTCTCATAATTAGATGCATCTAGATGTCCCAAAGCCAAAATCATTGTACAACAAACAATAAATACTCTACCAAAAAGACTCAGTAGTTTCACAGTCAAACAGTAAATTGGCTCTCACACAAAGCTAAATAAATGTCAGCTTACACCTCAGTGTGAGTCATCTGAATGCTAAAAGCTTACTCATACATCAGCAGAGATCAGAAGCAACCATAGTGATTACTGAGTCCAAGGAGCCAGGCATTAATTTATAACATAATGCTTAAACACATATATCATCTAATATTTGCGGGTTGGCAAAGACAAAACTATTTGACATTTGAAGCATGCCACACAAATAATACAAACCTGCATTTATGTACTTTTGATGTTACATATTTACTTGATACCGTTCATCTTTATGACCTGCAGCCTCACATCTCCTGAATATCTCTGCCTCTTCAGTCCACTCTTCTTTACAAGCTTTCAGTGGTGAGAAAGACCAATCAAACATCGAGTTTTCTTTCAGGCTCCTGCAAAAAGCCCTGCCGTGCAGAATTTCTCTGAAATACATCAATCCATATCTAGCGCTTTCCTCTATCTGTTTCTTTTTACTCTGCGTTTCTTTGCTCAGAGCTCTCATAGGTTGGCCAGGATAGTGTGCTCTATTGAGTGGTCCGTCTTGTATCCGTATTGAATTGGTCCCAATTGATGTGGTGTCAAACGGTAAGAAAGAACCTGTGGAACAGATTTCTGAGCTCAGGTATCACATCATCATCACAACTCCTACAATTTAAGGAGCAGCTTCTACCAGAGAGAGAGGGGAAGAAAAATGAAGCTGAGGGAAGAAAAAAAAAAAAAACAATGTGAAAATTATTTGTCCATTGTAGCTGCTGTCGATGTGCCAGCATGTGTTCCTCTGAGAGGACATTACTCTACAAAGGCCAGTACAAAGATCAATTGGCAGAGGAGTGAAAGCACGTAAGATTACCAGCATGGTCTGTTTTAGACAGACTAATGTGTGTGATTTTTTTAACTGTACTTGTTGATTTTGTGTTCAGGACATTTGACATGAGTGTATTTGACATCTTCCCCAGTTAACTGCACCTCATTTACTTGGGTATGCAACTACAATACTTACTAATACTAATTTTTTTGTGCAATAACTGGACATTTTTATTTTTCTCCTCACCCTGGAGACATAACAGTGAATTTAATTCTGTCCTATTTTCACACAGTTGCTAATTTTCTCCCTCATTCCTCTCAACTGTGAGAGTATCTGCAGGCAATCAGGGCTTTTTATACAACAAATAAAAGGAAAAAAGACTGGGTTGCCCTCTCCCCCAGGTTGCAGCACAGGTCTTCACAGTGTGTTGCAAATGGATGCATGCAGAAGTGTGTGTTTGTGTCTCTATGTGGACACGTACAAAATAAAGGAGAATGGTGGGAGGGGGCACAGTTTATGAGGATTTGAAGAAGAGAGGGTATGTGGGTCCCTTTTCTCCCTCCCTCTGTCACTCTCACTCAGTGCTGAGTGAGGCAACACTTTCTCCCTGCCTGACTCCTCGTATCACTGTGGGCTTCTATATTAGCTGCAGAAAAGCCTTTCAAACTAGAGATTTAAGACCTGTAACTAGAAAGAAAAGGAGTGAGGAAAAAGGTGAGAAAGAAAGGAGCTCATTTGCTGAACTGAAGAGACACTGAAGGGATATTCTCAGTATTTCTTAATTTCAAACATCTGCACAGGTAAGATACTCAACCTCTGTCTGCTTATTCACTGCATGTATTGGCACCGACAGGACACACACAGATAGCATCAACATATTTACTTATACATTTATTTCAATTGCTTAAAATTGAATATAATTGAATTTAATGTATGGTATAATTTATGTATTCGTCTAATTAGAGGTTTTATTTGAAATGAAACACTATTTCAGGCTAATTCACAATTATCATTTTATACAAGCAACATTTTAGAGTCAACATACAGGGACTAAAAAAAAAAAGAATGCAACAAAGATCTTACTTCTGAAATAACATTTAAACAATTAAATAAAATTAGGGGCACAATTATGATGAATGCCAATTAGCAGCATTTGTAGACTTTGAAGGGGGGGGTTAGGGGTGAGATTTCAAAGGAAAACCCAACAACAGGGCACCAAAGATGCAAAAGCATCTTTTAACTGCGGGTGCATCAGTCTCCTCAGCCCTGCGACACAACATGTTTCTTATATGTACATTTTGTAGGCTGTGCAGTACTTTAGTGCTTCATACATATTTGCATGTTTATATATATATATATGTACATATATTCACTGAAATATATCAGAAATGCGTGGTACTACTCTATTTTGTGACAAAAGACAAAACATGGGTTCGGATAGAGAGCACATATTTGAACAATTTGTAGGATGTAGGATTTTTCTATAAATAATTGTTATTTAATATTCTTGACAGAACATTATGCAAAACATGAGAAGCAGCAATAATTAAATGAGGGACATGAACATACACAGCGCAGTTTGTCCCAGATATTGAGTTTTTATTTTAAAAAACTAAAATAAAATATTCTTGCTGCATATATGTCAATGTCATTTTGTCAAAAGAGAAGCAAACCCTGCCCAAAGCACAATTTATCTAGTCAACAATCATCTTCAATCATCATCAATTATCTTATCAAAAAAGTTATCTAGTAATTCAGATTTTTAAAGCATGTTTTTTTGCATGTCTTAGCCCACAGGATGAAATTTTAACGGGAAAACTTGTCCATTTTGCTGATATTCTGTGGCATCTGTGGCACTAAGCATTTGTGTGCATCCTGTCAGCATTAATGCAGAGCACAAGGGAGGCAATGACTAGTCTGGCAAGTAGGGGAGAAATATTTCCAGTAGTGCAACACATGCACGCACTCTCCTACTCAAGCTGGAATTAGCAGAACCAAACACTGCAAACCTTAAAACCTTAAAGTGTTGATTTTTCTATTCCCCACACTTGTACGTCTTAAATTGTGATGAGTTGTTCCTCGCCAGAGCCAATGCTATTAGAGAAGCTCGGACCTCTCTTAATGAAAGGGTCAGCAGAAGATAATAACATTTAGCCAGCAGTTGATCATTAGCCCTGCAGACCTGGAAAAAGATTCTCGCTGCAATGTGAAATATCAGTGTACTTTAAAACAACTAAAATCAACCAGTATTTGGTTCAGACATTCATATTCACTGCAATTCACACAAAACAGCACAGCTGTTATGGTACTGTGGAGTGACAAAAATGTTACCCAAAGTTAAGGACAAACTTTTTTTTTTTTTTTTTTTAAATTCAGCCTGCCAAACCATTTAAGTATCAGCACTAAAATCATCACACAGTTTGTGTGGCAGTAATGCAGAGTCATAAGGAGCAGGCGTCCTACGTTCGCAATTCACATAATGAGGTACACCATTAAGTCACCTCATCAGAATTGCATATGATCAACTTTGACCTCATTTGTGTTACATATTTGTCCAGCCTCCGTCTCCAGCTCTCTTTGGATGCCTCTGCAGCCTCAGAATGACGGAAAGGCAAGATTCATATAAAGTGCTCGGGTTGGAAAATGTCAGTGGGGTCAGAGAGAGAGAGAGATTTTTTTAAAACAAAGTGGATGTAAAAAGAAAAAAAGATAGGTAGGTAGAGGGAGCAGACGAAATAGGGTGAGAGAGTCGTCAGGAGTCATGCTTCCTGTTTTGCATTTTGAGGGTTCTCAATTCTCATCACGCCTCGCAAATTAGCTGTAGGGTTTGGATGGTTTCCACAAATGCCATGGCAACAGCGTTACTAGGCAAGTACGGGTTTAATCGAAGCTGTCAGATAAGGAAGACGGCGTGAGACCAGATGGGATCAGAATACGGGAACATATTCCCGCTGTTAATTATGGACATGTGCATTACCAATTAGACATGAATCACAAACGTAGTCAGTCACTGAGAGACGCTAAGTCTAACATGGAGGGTACTGCTGAGCAAGCACTGGTTACCAACTAAGGTTCTGAATTGGAAATGCAAAATTTTCTAATATGCCCCTCAAATTGATGTGATCCACATATTGAAACACTGGAGTGGACCATCTGCCTAAAATGTTATCAACTATCCATCATTTATTCACAGTAATGGGATGGAAAAGCCCAGCTGCACTGTGATCAGCTTTCTCAACCCAGACTTTATTAAAAGGCCGTTTACCATGATTAATAGTTGTGCATAAAAAACCTTCAGTCTGGTTTCAGTTTTAACAAATGCACACAAACATCTGCAGCTTCTCAGTGGACTTAAACGCAGTCTAATTGGGACCCAACCTTTAGAAAGTAATAGTCAGACACGACTACGGTCCACTGATAAAAAAAGAGACACATAAATTAAGCTGGTGACTTTTTCTTTTCTCCCCTCATCTCTTTCACTTCTAACCATGATAGCGGCATGGATCTTGGGATAGTAATATCATACTTCGTTTGTTAGCATCACTTTGGTCCAGACTAACATATTTCAACGAGTATTAAATGGCTTGCCATGAAATTAGTACAGCCTTTGATGGTCCCTTTTCCTCTGGAGTGAGATGTCTCCACATCTCACTTAAATCCAATCCAATCTAATCCAATGATTTTCTTTCCATCATCAAGCCAAATTTGTAATTTGTAAGATACTGACAATTCCTGCAAAACTAATGACCTTCAAGAATCAACTTTTGTGTTAATGGCCAACTGGCAAATGTTAGCATGATAGCACGGTGAACTAAGTTGTAAACATGATAAATATTAGACCTGCTTAAAATCAGCACATTACTTTAGAATGCTGACATTACTACAGCTGTAGCTTAGGCCACGCTCAGACCAAAACTTTAATCTGTCTTAACTTTTGTTGCAATGCAGCAAACCCTCTGTCCAACCTCCACCCAACACAGACCTCGACAGAAAGCCGCCCACCTCTGAGCCTGGTCCAGTTTCAGGTTTCTTGCCACTGTTGCCCAACACCTGATGCTTGCTCATGTGGTGATTCTTGAATCCTTCATTTAGAATTCTTGAATCGTTGGGTCTCTTTTAATTAAAGAGTGTGGTCTTGACCTGCTCTTTATGGAAAGCGTCTTGAGATGACACTTGTTATGAATTGACGCTATATGAATTGATTGATTGATTGATTGAACACATCATCATTCAGTAAGAAGCTGCCTGGGCAGAGAAGAGAAGATAATTGCTGCCATGATAACTTTCTTAAGTTTTAAAATCCTATCTCTGAGTATTATAAACCAGTGTGCAGTGTTTTAATGTCCACTAAGCCTTCAAGTCCACCAATGTGTTAGTCGAACTGAACTTCCTGGATTGTATTTCATTGTGACTGAAACACGATGATATGAAAAGAGAACCCTTGCACGGTTGTAAAGCAGGGCTGTTTTTGATCTGAATGCCCGCTAATTTGCCTCAAAGATTTGCTAGAGATGCTGTAGAGTCTTAGTCTTTTGTCCTTTATCTCTTCAGTTGTCGAACTAAGGCCTTAAATAACATACATTTTAATATATTGTTCATTGAAAAATGAATGAAAATTAATCTAACCTTTAAATTGTGCTTCTTTCTGCCGCGCAGTAATCACATAGGGACAGGAGTAGAGACGCACTTCTTACCTTAATATGTAATTCATTGGGTGTTCGTGGTATTGGAAATAAGAAATTAAAAAAACAAATTAGAGAGAATAAAAATCATGCTGAATTTCCGTTGTCTAATGGTGCTTGTATTCAATATTGAAATGTTTCTTATTTTTTTGCCATCTATAAAACAATTTGTAAAAGCTACACCTCAGTCATCCAGTATTATGCAGCACTGCAATCAGAAACTTCCAGCAGGAGAGCAGGGTGAAGTAAATCACTGACACTTAAAAAACAAATCTAAAAAAAAGAAATTGAAGTTACTCACTTTCCAGAATAACCAGCAGTATTTATGCCTCATAAATATTTGGGCAGCTGTTGAATGTTACAGCAAAAAGCAAAATAAGAAGAAAGAAAAATGTTGTGCACTGAGGGAGGCTGAGTCTGCCTTTTTGTTGCTGTTTAAAAGCCATGCCCAACCTTGCATGTCTGACCCCCTGGAAGGCTTTGCACTGAGCGAGCTACAGCAGGTGGCTGGAACTGGATATGTGGCTTTTAGTCAGCTATATTGTAACAATCAGTAGATGATGATTAGCGATGCCCAGTCTGCGGGTCAGGCATCTATAATGAGGACACAAAGGAGCATGTGGCATGTGCAGCTTGCACTACATTGCAATACTCTGATACATAACTTCACAGACGGGTAGGACAGCTGTTTGAGTGAAAAGGAGGAGAAAAAAGAAAAGAAAACATCCATAGAAACTCAAACTATTTCCAAAGCATAATCCACTTTTGTGATTTGCTAAATACATGGCCTCAGATTGGATTATCACTTTAAGCACACTGCACCATTACTCATTTCATTAAGAAACAAGGCGTGCTGACAACCTGCTGTATGCTCTCTGTGAGAATTCAGCAAATCATAGGTCTGTTTAGATACAGCAATCCGTTTCCGACAGATTAAGAATTTTGTTTTGACTGACACAGACAGTCAGGGGTTGCAGGTTGTTCATGAGCTGCAACATTTGACAGCAGTTGCATTCATTCTGAGTGTCATTTTAAAAACTACACAACTTGCTTTATCCTGATAGACGTTTCAATCGATATGTACTCTCAACTGCATTTCCACACAAACAACAAATCATGTCTGTGAGAGCAAGTCTACTGCATTTGGCCACCAGAATAAATTCAATAAATGAGAAAATATAGATTTGTTCATAAAGGTCAGGATTTTTTTTTTTTTTTCAACAAAAAGAGATGTTGAAATTAACAGAAAGATTTCAGACATCAAAAAATCTTCTGGAGTGCAGGTAGAGGATGAAGGCAGGTTGGTGTTTTCAGTATTAAGTACCAAAGCCATTAGAGAACAGCATCTCCTGACCACCTGCATGAAAAGGTGGTTTGCAGGTGTTGGATAGAGAAGACAACCAGACAACCACTCTGGAACAGTACTGACAAAAACAGAGCTTTAAAAAAAGAAAAGAAACAAAAGTGAACTGCACCAGAAGTGTAGGAAAGCTAGCTTTTACATTTTTCCACTAGCTTGCTCAACACTGAGTTTTCTCATATCTCTTAAAGTTAAACGTTCCTGTGGTTTTCTGCCCATCTCCTAAGATAAAACCGTATCAACTACTATGTTGGCTGGTTGAAAGCTACAATTACTTTTCATTTGTTGGCATTCAACAAACAGCTCATTCATTAAAGAGCTTTACATGGGAGTTGGAGTTGTGAAATTCTTTATCTCCATCTTTGTTAAAAAAAAGATGAAGTTTTGAAATTTTACTGTCCAAGGTAGTGCGTATTCATTTTATTTTGGAAGACGTACCTTTTCACGGCAGACATTTGGTGAAACAAATCGCATTAACTACAGCTGCCAGGTGTCTGATACAAGTGACTCATACCTGTGAGCCAGCGTTCACAACACCAAAGCCATAGACCAGCTCAACTAAATGGAATGCAGCCATTATTAATGTTAATAATTACACCCACAGACTGTAAAAAAAATAAGTGACTGTAGCTTATGAGTCGGAAAAGTTGACCCAGTGCAGCAGTGCCTTAAACCTGCATTATTTCCTCATTATTCTCTCAAAAAGAAGTGAGATTGTTTTGGAGGTGTGTGAAAAAAAGATCCTACTTTTCACCTGATGTTTTATCTCAATAAACATTTTCCTAATGAGATGATGGTCTCAACTGCTAGTTTCACTTCATGGTTGCAACGGCCACTTCTTATATACAGTCTATGACTAAACCTGCGCATTTCCTGCTGGGAAGCTGATAAACATGGAAATACTGGAAATAGCAGGTAGTTACTATTTTATCTTCATTTATTTTTTTCTTTTAATAATTTTACTTTACTGAGGGACAGATGCATGTCAAACACTTAAAGCAATTTCTTTAACAAACATCCTTGCCTATCTGTCACCCGTCTCCTCTCGCCCCTGCTCTGGAGGTCTAAAAGGTACAAGTTCAACACAAATTGGTTCCATATGAGAAAATAAATGAATCCATTTAAACAAAGACACCAGCATAAAGGATGATAGCAATGAGGACAGCCAGGAAAACGTACAATATTACCACTAAAACTTTAGGTAAAGGTAAGTTGCTGACACAACATAAGTTAGATTCTACCTGCCTATAGCAACATAGTAGTGTTGGCATTACATTGCACAAGATATTTTTATAATGTAAAGTTTTGGGGGAAAGACTGCTAACATTCAGAGTGTTTTCCCCTCCTCGTGATATTTTTATGGCTGTAGACCTTGTATCTGCAGGCTGCACTGATGAGGCAGCAGGATTACCGATTATATGAGGGGAAAGCCACCAGGGTGCATAATTTTACAAAGCATGATACATCACAAGGCACTGGCATGCATGAAAGTATCCAAAGTAATTTGCATTCATTTCTCATGAGAAGAAATGATCAACAAGACGAAATAAACCAAATCACTTCAGAAGCACAAGGCATAAAGATAATGAAAAATGTTTGTGATTTTCCAGTGAGAATGAGGCACATCAAACATTGTGTTTACACACTGAAGCTTGCCTCATGGCCAGGTGCTTTTGTGGCACAGTATTTGGAAGTAAAAAATAAAATACAGCATTTCTTGTAAGATCATTGCAATCAGTGCCAAACAACAGCTGCAGGGCCCCAGACCAAACACCGTGCCATTAAAAGTTTTTGGTAACTGTGCGATTTAATTTGTTTAGCGTGATGTTTGTGTCATAACTCAGCAACACCTGAACACTTTATAGGCTACAGATTGTTTTAAATTCAGTGTGACTTACACTTTCCGAGGATATCTTTATCTCCGGTGTCGGTCCATAAATCCGCCAAGACATCATAGAAAATATACGCCCCTTGTATCTCCAGAACTTCGCTGAAAGTCAGCATGTTTTTAGGTTTTCTTCAGTATTAAAGCAATCCAGTGTTAGCTGTTGGTTCATTCATGGGTACAATGCAAACCAGAATTACTCATAGCTAATTCGGCATAACTTTAATGGTGCTAATTTACCGAAATGTTAGCAAATATAGCATAAAAACCGGGATTCAAGTTGTATTTCACAGATAAATCAGTTCCTGTTCACGTGTCCCAAAGAGCCCGGATCATGGGAGACTTTTGTGGGAGGCAGATCAGACTGTGGATGTATTACAAGACCATCCATGGACCAGACACAGCTGCTAATAGATTGTTCTTGCCCAAATTGTCCATTTTACTTGCACTTGGTTCTTCAGGTCTCCTGTATGGAAGAATACTAGGCTCATGCAAAAGGGGAAAAAATGAGAGGAAGAAGATTTTTTGATTTCGGATTGGATTTAAAGAATAAATTCCAAATGTTGAGAATAAAGTCTAGGGAATAGCCTTTCCGTTAATAATACAGTTAATCAATTAACAGTTTTACCACTTTAGAAACTCAAAAAGGAGCTTTATTCAAAAAAATTTTATTTTATCCTGAAATGATATTTCAACTTTGTACTCAACATTCCAACTTTATACGCACACACACAAAAACACACACAAAAAAATCTTCTTACATCTCCTATCTTTTGTGGTATCTACCCATGCAACCTCTATTATTTGGCTATCTATCTGTCTGTCTGTCTATATATCTATCTATTTGGATTAGTCATCTGGAATAAAGGAAGATGTATGTAATATATTATTATAATATATAATTATGAACAGTGATAAATCAATGTGTCACTGACACAATCTACAACAATGTCAGTGACACATTGATTTACTTTGAGTCGGAGGCTACACATATTGATTATCGATGTGATCCCAAAAGAATCCCAAATGTGAGGTTGATTACTTACTTATGCTCCCTGCAGTACTTATTGATTCATCAATGATCGTGCTCTGTCTAATTTTAAGGCTGGCCTCCAGGGACATGGATATCCTCATGGATAAGGATTTCAGTGTGGCCGCGAACACCAGCCATGACACAGGATTAGAAAGACCAGAGGGCAGCAAAAGCCAAGGTCTCAACAACAGTGACCCCCTGGACATGTTTATAGGCATGGAGCTTCTTCTGCGCTTCAAACCTCTCTTCCTGCCGCTCTACTGCCTCATTGTGATTGTAGCAGGTGTTGGAAACTCCTTCCTGTTGGCGTGCATCTTGGCTGACAAGAAGCTCCACAATGCCACCAACTTTTTCATCGGTAACTTAGCAGCAGGAGACCTGCTGATGTGTTTGAGCTGTGTTCCACTGACTGTGTCTTATGCCTTCGACAGCCATGGCTGGGCTTTTGGGAGACCCCTCTGCCACCTCGTCCCATTGCTGCAATGTGCCACAGTGTTTGCATCAGTGCTTTCACTCACTGCCATTGCTGTGGACCGCTACATTGTAGTAGGTAAGAGACTTAACATTAGTTTTACTGATTATGGGTCTTTTTTTTTTACTTATCAGTTTAATCTTTTTTAAATCCACTATTTGTAGGTTTTGAAAATGAGCTTTGTTTGAACACTGCACCAATTTTACTTAGGGATTATTTAATTTATCTACAAATAAAAACTTATGCCATCAGAATAATTTGAAAGACGCCCTAATATAATAAACATTTCTGAACATAGTGGCTTTAATGTTCTGCTTTTAACTATTCTATGTCTGAATTTCTTTCCTTTCTCAGCTCATCCAGTACGGAGAAGGATCTCTTTGTTTGGTTGTGGTGCGGTGGCTCTGGGTGTCTGGCTTTTATCTCTGGCCCTGGCTGCACCTCCGTCTCTCTACACCCGCTATCTGGACCTGCGACCCAGTGGCATCGACCTGGTAGTGTGTGAGGAATTCTGGCCAAATAGTGGCAATCTGCGGCTGCTGTACTCCTGCTTCATTCTCATAGCCTCCTATATGATCCCGCTGCTGTCGGTCAGCGTGTCCTACTGTGCCATCACCGTCAGCCTAAAACGCTATACACTACCTGGGGAGCCATCTAACAGCCAGCAGCGCTGGAGTCAAAGGAGGAAGAAGACTTTCTCTCTGTTGGTGGCCTCAGTGCTAGCCTTCGCCCTGTGTTGGCTGCCTCTGCAGGTGAGTCTTAGATCCACACTGTTAGATCCAAAACTAAAGCCAAACTGCAAGTCATTCTCTAGATAACAGTTCTCCCTATCCTTATCTAAAGGATAGAGAGAACTGTTAAAAGTTCAGTGGGAATTGCGAAAGGTCTTGATTTGTGAGTTAGGTAGTTAAAAGGTATTTTCTGGCAGTGTGAAGTGATGAAAAAGAGTGAACTCTCCATAAGATGATTCAGTTTATGCATTATTCACCACACAAGGTCATCATCAGGTAACTTTGTCTACAAAACCAACATCACTTCAACATTGAGTTATGCAAAAGCCCAACAGTCAAGGATTTCATGACATTAAAGGGTAGAAGAGGGCAGAGTAGGTAGGGTGGAAAAGACCTGGGGCTCCATTTCACAAAAGCATTTTGCAAGCACTACCTACACATAGATCACAAATGGTGGCAGCATGACATTTTACAACTAATGGCATCATGCAATTTGCAGATACATTTGCAAGTCCTGAAGTATGCCGTTTTTTGTCATTAGTGAAAGTTGGGAAAAGAGGAAGCCGGCTTTAACTTATATATATATTTTTACGAATTCATGACACACTTGTTGCAATTAAATACGGCTAGGGCCGTAACTCAAGTTTTTCCAATGTCACTGTGTAGGTGCTGAACCTGTTGCTGGACCTGGACCCAGACTTCCACATCATAGGGAAGCGCTACATAAACGTCTTACAAGTCTGCTGTCATTTAGTGGCCATGAGCTCTGCATGTTACAACCCCTTCATTTACGCCTCACTGCACAGCAAAGTGCGTATGCACTTGAAAGGCTACCTCTGTCCTTGTCGTAATCGTCAGAGGGGGATGGTGGAGAGAGCTATGTCCAGGAGCTGATTTCAGACTGTGCCTGCTATGATACTATTGCTGTAGCAGCTCCTGACATGCACAGCCTTGTCCTCACCCACAAGCAATCCCATAACCCCTAACACCAATACTAATGTCTGAGGTGTCCAGGAGAAAATATGCTCAACATCCATTTGAACCAGATTCCTCCAAGCTTCTCCAGCATTTTGTGATTTCAAGATATGTGGTCTTCTCTTGAACAGTCTCACGAGGCAGTGCTAAATAAGGCCATCTATGACAAAGAGACAAAGTAGCAGATCCAGACCAGACTGTAGTTTAGTGTGACAATGAAGAAGATTAAGCCATCCATTGGGATCCCTGTGTTTTTTTTGTACAATTGAGGTGCTGCCATAGACACTAAGCAGATCCTGAAGCTTTGAAAAGGCCAGCAGGGGCATAAACAGATCCTCAGGCTGAGGAGCACATGCTGGAGGCTGAAACCAGGGGTGGCTACACTGGTTACAGGGCCTGGATATACTTAAACGATTGATTTCAGGGACTTGACCGAACAGTGAACCCTTCTCACCAGACATATGTTATAAGAAGAGGATGTCCAAAAGACACAAAGCTATGTTTTATTTTGTCCTTGCTACTGCTTTAAAATCTAATTCTTACATATCAACTATATGATATTAGAATTATTATGTTAAAATACACATTACTTGCTGTTTCTAATGTTATTATGTACTATTTATTCTCTATGAGTGAACTCCATAGTCCAACTTGTTGTGGAGCTGGGTAGAAAATTAGGTCAATAAATATGTAGCCTATGGCAGTGCGAGATACACTCTGCATCTTATATGACACCTTTGAGAAATTGAATTAATACCACATTCGTTAAGATGTTACCTGATGAACCAAGTCTCAGTGCTTTGGCTCTGTCTGCAAAACAAGACTGACACAATGATCAACTTAATATTCAGAGCATGAACAATAAAGTCACCCATAAGCATCACGGTGCTGCCGCTGCTGCAGTTCAGATCCCATCAAGTGTGAATAATGCTTTCTTTCTTTGTTAAAGCCTGGGTATGGAGTCAATTTTTGAACATGCGTCTTTTTAAAGGATTCGACAGAGAACTGAATAATGTGCTGCTTAAATCACACATTTAAGCAGCAATAATTCTGTTCACTTGTATATATTACAGTTTTCATGTTAAAACGGATATTTTTTTTTTTACTGTTATCTGGGAGGGATGTAACAATGCATTAAACACAATAAGATTAGCATAGTGTGGGGCAGATTGTCCATCAAAGAAGCCCAATAGGCGCATTCAAAAATATCAAAACACCATTCTGCCAGCCAGGTGACAGGAACAAAAATACTCTGTGTTGCTTCAATGCAAGCTAATAGGCCCAGCTCCCCAGTCAATGCTGCTGATGCCTACTGTCACCTTTACACAATCAGATTACTTTGCTGTCCTTTGCTCTGCAGTTGGCTTTTATCTCTGCGTGTACCTTGAGACTGCATTCAGCTCTACTCAATTTGATTGTTGCTCTGATGCTCTGCAAAAGGGTCTGCAAAAGGTGTAATGTTGTTCTAAAAAGGGGAGGTCATTTGTTTTAAAGGTGGATTTCACCTTCCTCAGATGCCATAATGCTACACATAATGTTAATCCACAGTCAAAGATCCTGCAACTTGGTTGAGGTTCATCAAGACTACACTGTTGCCCATAAAGTTGGAATAATTGTTCAATACCCCCAATTTTGTCAAAAATACACAGTTTGCAAAGGTTAACTGTGTTTCACTGTGATATGTTTGGAAGAGTTTGATCAATAAAGTTGAGAAGATATACACTTTATTTATCAAGAATAAATCACATTGTCACAATCATTTCATGAGAAGAGGTAAAAAACATTTTATTCCAACTTTATGGGCAACAGTGTATATGGGCGCAACTTGATGACCAGGAGCAAACAACAGCACAACTGTCATCATAGTTTGATTTCAAATATTACTACATCCTGATTGGTGCATGGACCTTTTCGAGCTGGTCCTGCACACTTCAAACTAGTCAGAGTACAGAAAAAACAATGCAGAAATCTTGAAAGATGAAATGAAATGATTAAAACTCATCACACTTTGGGAGACAATTAAGGTACATGTAGTGATGTCTCTTCTATAATGATGGTCTATGGGGAAAATACTTTCTTCTAACATTGCGTGTCATCTTTGCACATGGATGAAATAGTTTGGTTTGTGCACACATTTGTAGTGTACACATTTTTGTCTGTAAACGGCATCAGTAAACAAAGAACAAACATCTTGTGCAGTTTTGCCCTGTCCGACATGACAGTATTATTCTTTTGCCAGTCATCAGTAACAGTAACAGTACCTTCAGTACCTGAAGCCTGTTATAAATACAGAGTGCACTTAATAGCACAATAAATGACAAGTACAAATATCGACACATATAATCTATATAAATAAATAAATATATAAATACTATAATTGTAGAAATGTTATTTTTGCTCTCTGTGGAAAGATGAGAGCTCTTAAGATTTTCAAGGCTACTTTGTTTGGCAGGAAAAAGCTGAGAGCTGCATGAGATCATACTTTTCCTTTTACAGTACATGGGTATACAAACCTGTTCGTGTTTCAACTGACACTGAATCCAGCTATCCTGGATTCTGGCACAGATCTGTTTATATAAACAAGATAAGCTCCTTTCAGTGAGGATTTAGACTTGCTTCTTCCCTGGGCTACCATTCAGACTCCACTTAAACCACCTTTAATTATTGGCTGTGGCAGAGCAAAAAGGTGTCATATTCATAATTTCCTACAGGCAAATCATTTTGAGTTAAACTGAACCATACAATTACCACTTTGACTGGAAATTGAAAAAAAAAAACATAGTGCACATATCTTGAATAGCACTAGCTAATCTTTTCAAGCAAGGAAATACAAATTTGTTTTCTTGTAATTTGAATAAACAAAAATGAATATTGTTGTGAGAAATATGTGGTTTATGGTAACTGGGTCGAAGATAACAATGAAATACTGAACAAAAGTTATTGCTTATTTGCATCCGAGGCAAAAAATGTGGTTATGTTTGTTGTACATATCTGCACTGTGCACACGTGCAAGCAGTGAAGCACAACAGGATGTCAGTAAAACCCACCAAGAAAATCAGACATCATATAATAGACAGGTGTAAAAAAAAAAAAAAGACATGTCGAGTTCTTGTTAGTTTCTGTCTGTGAATTAAAAATGTGGGAAAGTGTTTTGTGTTTCTATTTTGTAACTTTTGTTCTTCAACACTTCACTTCACTTCAACACATCCTAAATGGCAGCCTGAAAACTGCTACTGCTAAGTAGGTTTAATTTAGTCTTCACCCTTGCATGAAAACGTGTGTCTGTGTGAGTGTGTTAATGTTACATTAAAAGAAAAGCAATCAGAACCTTACAAATATCTTGAAACAAAAAACAAAAGGCTGCCAGTCAGGGTTAAAAATAATTATTAATAATTAGTTATAGTTATATTATATATTATTATATATTATAGTTATATAGTTATATTAGTTAATAATTAGTTAGAATAAAATAAAGATCCCAGCTTCTCCTCTTCATTATGTTCTTCATATGGTCTCCCCTGCAGATCATGACCAGGCTCAGCCCTGCTCAGAGGAAGTTCGGTTACATTAGTTTGTTAGCTATTGGTCCCATACAATGGGAAAATGGGATTTGAGTAGGTTTCGGGATCAGGGTGAGCTTGGGGTCAGGTAGCGGAGTTGAGGGGTAGTTAGGGTATGGGAGAACAGATGGTTGGGGTTCATGTACTGTCAACGACAGTAATAGGGTAATGGGTGAACGGGTTGAGGGACAGGAAACCAAAACCAAAAAAGTAAAACTGATGTATGTAGAGCTGTCCACCTGTGACCTAACCACCCAACATGCATTTTAATGGCAGGTCTGAACAGGGTTTGTGTGTTTCTGATTGCGGTCTTAATTTAACTGTGTCAGCCTGCTTGTCTGTAGTAACAGTACATAGTGAAAATTAAATATTCTGCTGATTGCTTTGCTAACAAAATATTTAATGTAATGATAAACCACTTTGGGTTTGCAGTTCAGAAATGCATTAAGTCTCAGATAAATTAGAGTTTATTAATAAAGAGTTTTATTGTTAAGATTTGCGGTTTCATTAAAGACACATACAGCAAGCAGCTGGAGAGCAGCAGCTCAATGGATATATTAAGTGACTAGCAGTGATTGTTCATCATGGTAGAGAAAATGAGTGCTGTTTTGTATGTGTCACAGCACTAAACACTAAAATAACTTCAGTCTAAGAATATCCTGTCTGTGTAAAGCAGTTTGACCAACCTTGCATTATGAGGCTATGAGTCGGAACAGCTAATCAATAAAACCATATTGATTACCCAAGGAGACTGGCTACAGCCTGAGTAAGCTCATTAAAAGCTGAGTCGAGAGAAAATGGATCTGTAATATCCTGGACCTAATGCCACAGGATGATGGACTGCTCAAATCACTTTTTCAAGTAGTGTCTCTTCAAATTGCACCACATTTTGGCTGGTAAGAGTATTAGTCTGAAATAATAGAGTGAGGGAGGGACATCTTTTGAAAACCTTTCATGAATTCATGGATGAGCTTTTTCTTTTTCTCTTTCCATTTGGCACTATCCCAAGCAGAGCTGCTTCTTTATTTGATAGGGCAGATGAATCCTCATTATCTGTTTGAAGACAAGAAAAGGCTATATTCTATCATTTCATTTTTGTCAACAAATCCTATGGGGGCCAAACTACTCATGCTTCATGTGGAATTGACTCAAATGTTCATCAGAAGAAGGAACATGTTACTCAGAGCAACTGTGTGGCTCATTGATGTTCTTTTTATAGGTTTCTTTTAATAAAGGTCTGTGGTACAGAGGAATAAGTTATATGAGACAATACATGTAGGTGAGATCACTTCATTGGTTTTGATCCTTTTGTGGGATTTTGTGAAATTAAGAAATATGTAGATTGTCACCAGCCTTATCCTTTGATTATCAACTTTCAGATTACATATTTATCAGCATAATAAGAAAACATTTTAATTAAAGTACCTTCAGGTCTCCCAGGAAAATTCAAGGCCTGGATGTACCAGCACAGTGTTCTGCCGAGAATACTCTGGCCCCTGTTAATCTACGAGGTACCAATGACGACGGTAGAGGCACTAGAGAAGACCATTAGCCACTTTCTCAGGAGATGGCTGGGGCTCCCTCGGTCCTTGAGCAGCATCGCCCTATATGGCCATTCCACCAAGCTGCACCTCCCTCTCAGTGGACTTCAGAGGAGTTCAAAGTCACCCGCTCCAGAGAGGTAATGATGTACAGGGACTCTGCAGATGCCAAGGTGTCATCGGCAGGAATCGTTGTCAAGACTGGGAGGAAGTGCGGCAAGGAGAAGCGTCAGCTGGTCCAAGACGAGATCCGTGCAGAGGTGGAGGAACAACGCTGCTGCAAGATGGTCGGCAAGTCCGAGCAAGGAGCATGGACAAGGTGGGAGCATGTGGAACCTCGCAAACTAACCTGGGCAGAGATCTGGAGAGCTGAACCTTTGCGCACAAAGTTCCTCATACAATTGGTGTATGATGTCCTCCCAAGCCTGGCCAACCTGCACACCTGGGGCCTGGCAGACACTCCAGAGTGCAAGCTGTGCCAGAGGAGGGGCACCATGGAACACATCCTGAGCTGTTGCCCAAAGGCTCTAGGGGAGGGGCGGTATCGCTGGCGCCACAACCAAGTCTTAAAATCCTTGGCGGATTCCATCTGCACAGCGATACAATACAGCAAGTCCCAGGTCACCCTGAAGCAGACAGTCACCTTCATCAGAGCAGGGCAGAAGGTAACCCACCAGCCCAACTCCTCAGGAGGGCTCCTCACCACCGCTCGGGACTGGCAGCTCCAAGTGGACCTGGGAAGGCAACTCAAGTTCCCGGCCAACATTGCTACCACCTGTATACCATATAAAAACCAAGCAGCATTCAAGGCTTTTAAAGAAAGAGAAGCCCAGACGTCCTCAGGGTTCATACTGGTTATATGCCAAGTACTCAACTGGTGATGTATTGATAAGCCCCACAAAGACCCCTATTGATGCATGAGAGAGCCACTGTATGAATAATGGACAAACCATAAAGCAAGGTAATAACAGCCTTAAAGGGCTACTAAGATTTTCAAACAGCTTACAGGAAATGCCAGTAGACACATAAAGAGTCGCCTGCACCGAGAGTTCGGCCAGCCTTTCTCTCTCTCACACGGTGCAGCACACAGCTGTGCTAGATTTATGATGCTAATGGCAAAGTACTTGAATGTATGGACTTATCATTTCCTAACGCCTAAGATTGATCATCACATATCTCCTGTATAAAATAAACAACCTAAAACCGGAGCACCTGTTCAAACCACTGGTTTATTTGGATTATGTTCAACGCGTTTCACTGACAGTCAGACACTATGGACACAGGGTCATGCTAATAAACACTTTGTATGGCATGCTTTAGAGTTAAAACACTTTTAGCTATACCACGGTCACACAATCACAATCACAGTATCCTTGTGTAGATTGGAGAGAAAACACAAGTGCTCTTCAACTCCAGCAGTCTCCGACCACAAACACAAAGGGGCTGCTGCTGAAGAACCCTTGGGAGAGCAGAACCTGGGAGTACAATCCAATTAAAGGGCTCGGAGATGAATGTTGTTCAGCCCTCTCTACTCTGTGTAGAATACGAAAGTGGAAAAAAAGCCAGTCACGTGGTTCTCTTAAAGGATGGCTGATTGTCTGTACAGGAAAGGTTGATTATAGGATGTAAATAATCCTGCTACTTACAAACTAATTCTGAAAATGAAGCCATGACTATAAACAGCCACAGTATTATGTGTAATTGTGTATATGTATGCACAAACACACACGCAAATATATGCATATGGATGCACAGCTGCACTTGTTTACCCACACACAGCTTATTTTTTATATTAAATTTGTGTTAGACTTTCCTTTGTTATATGCAGTTAGAGCGCAGTCATCTGTCTGTATCTTTCTGTGCCTCCTCCAGCACAGTTTCACCTCCTCCTGGACGCCGTTACTGACCAGTACATACAGCACAGGGTCCACAACGCAGTTCAAACTCGACAGTGCCAGCGTACACGAGAAGAAAAAGTGCATTTTTTGTTCAAATTGGCAGTAACTTCCTTGAGAATCTGATGTGTCTTTGCTGTTGTAGAAAACAAGTGAGCGTGTGAGCAGGAGAATGTGATATGGAGCGAAACAAATTGAAAAGATCCCAATCACCCCAAAGGACAGCAGGCGGACCTTCCTCTTAGCCTGGGCACTCAGGCCGGGACTTTGGCCCACAGTGGCCAGCACCCGCCAGTAGCTCACCGCCAACACCAGCAGGGGCAACAGGAAACCAATGCCCACTCTGAGCAGGTTGAACAAGGCGACAGGCGGCTGCATGGGATACGTCTCATAACAACGGTCATTGTTGTCATCATGGGCATCTTTGAGATTGTCATTGACCAGAACCATGATGTGCAGCACCACCACCACAACTAAAACAGTGGCACACTGCGCCCAGGCGTAGCGCGATGTACGGTGGGTCTTGGAGCGGAGTGGGTAGGTGACCACCAGGCAGCGGTCCACAGAGATGCAGCAGAGCAGGTAGATACTGATGTACATGTTGGAGTAGTAGAAGAAGCCAGCTATACTGCAGGAGACAACACCTAGCTGCCAGTGGTGGTCCTGCCGGTAATAATTGATCCAAAGAGGCATAGTGAAGAGGAAAAGCATGTCAGAGATGGACAGGTTGAGCAGGAAGATGCCCAGAACGTTTTGCCGCTGCACTTGCTGCCAAATGGGGCCTAGAGTCAGCACGTTGAAGATCAGACCGAAGATAAATGCCAGGATGTAAACAGACATCAGGAAGTCACTGATGGCACTCTTGCCAATTTCAACACACACTGTTGAATTAGTGGCTTGTGATGAGATGGTGATGTTCATTGCTTCTTTAGATTTGTGTCACTCTCCTGGGTATAAATTCACCTGCAAGTGTAACAAAAAAAAAAAGGTTTTCTGTAAGAGTTCACATCAGTTTGACCAAGTCACACACAACATGAGCTTACTCCCATGATGCTTTCAAAAATGTTATATCCCCCATCGTATTTTGTGGCTCAATGAGCTCAAAAGATTAGATCACTTGGATGTCCTCTGATATTTCTGGGTGTGAGGCAGTTTGGCTCTATAGCATATGGTGTTCGGGGCGAGAGTTGAAATTTTCCCCATTAGAGAAGAGACGGGCTTAGTCATGCTCCCTGATGATAACATTTGTACCTGCGGTACTAATACAGACTGTGACTATGAGTGTGACTGAATGAAAATACCCTCCTTACTGCCTCAGCTGCTCTGTATGGATAAAAATGTATCGTATTCACCTCGTAAATGTTCTGGTTTTATGGGAACTGAGAGCGTTAAGGAACTAATGCCTTATATCAGACTAATCAGACGTAGAAACCTGCGCTCTTCGAACCCCCAGCCGATCACTTTACCTTATGTTAATGCTGCTTTTTGTTTAACTGTATATAAATTGTTGCACTTATTGCCCTGCGTGGTCTTCGTCTGTGTAGCATGCTGAGGAAGCACAGAAATTAGTGCTTAATACAACTTAAATCCAATTTATCAGCACAATAAGAATTTGTGATTCCGTGGGGACAAGACGACCCAGACTCAGACCCAACCAGTTACTGCTAATTTATCCATACAGAGACAGACTGATGGCCCAGTTTAATGTGCGATGCGTCAGCCATCAGCAGAACTAGGTGGCCTAAGCATCTCTCCCACACAAGAGGGATATAAATATGTACTGTGGTTTGAGGAATTAGTAATATGAATTTAATGCCCTTTATGACTTAATCAATTAATTCCTACCCTGATTTACACTAGAAGGTCAGTCAGCGGCAGGTGTAAACGCAGCCTGGCATGTCCTAGATATGTATCTGTGTTGCTTCCTGTTCAAAATGTTCTAGTGCTGAAATGCAATGAGACAGGCCAGAAACGACTGTCTTGGCCCCTAAATGTCATCACGAAATGGGTAATGATATATTCACTATGATATATTGACTCTCCTTTATCCCTTGAATCAGTCCCTACAAAGACAACACATGGTTGCTGGTCGCAGGTAAAATGAGTAGAGCCCCCAATTGCTTTTTTCTGTTAAAAATAGATTTTATATTTAGATTTGATTCTGTTTATTTCCTGTCTCTCTCTGAGATTTCAGCATTAGGAAATTAAACCTGTGTTGTGTATCTTTATGGCTATTCTTCTGTATCTCAGTGGCATTCTTTGATATCAGTTTCCTCTCCTCGTTTTGTTCTATCGCTTAGGCTTGGTCCTGGTGTGTTTATAGGCTCAGGAAGCATCTAATGCCATTAACGTCCTGCCAGAGATAGGCTGTCCCATCCAAACTCAATAATGGAGAAGCCATTTAGAGTCAGACCGTCTTTAGTGAACGATAATGGGTGTCTGCGCGCGCATCTTTGATCATCTGTATGTGTGCATGCAGCCGTGTGGAAATGGGTTTGATTTAATGGATTATTCATAAAATGTTCAGATAATGTCGGTTGGAAAAACTACACTGACTGCATTATTGGAAAGTTTTGCTCATAAATCAGACGCCTTTTTCTAAAGTTCTTGTTGCTGCTGTTGCCGTCATCAGGCTGCTGTGACTAACCACAAATTGGTCTTCCCCTCTTACTAACAATGCCTGTAACTGTCACACACATGCTCGGTGCTTTCTACAGTCAGTACTTTCGTTCTCCTCCACAGGTCTTCATCTTTTGGTGTATATTTAACATGTAAAGCATTGTTAGCGTTTTACATAACCCTAATATACACCTACTTCACACAGCTGGGCCAAATCAGCCTGTCATCCATCTGAGCCAAATATGTGTTTGTTAATATTATAAGCTGAACTAAGCCTGGTTGTTATTACACAGCCTTGTCACCAGTCAGGCTTTAAAGGAGCGAAACTTCATCATTTTCTCTCAAGAGGTGGAATGTTTTACATGTCAAATCTTCTTTTTTCCAAGCGTATATGGAAAAATGTGTTTTATAGTTTGCCTCCCTAATACTAAAGCTGTGTTTCAAAGTGGCACAATTCATCTGTACAGCACATTCCTGTGAATTTCTACTATTTCTCGACTAGCGGCTCTCTGCTTCACTCTCCAACCTGTTGTAGCGATTCTGGGGGAACCACAGAAAACATTCAACCCTGCTGAGAATCAATATTTCTGTCCTAATTATTTTTGCAACACTTGACTCACACAGCCTCAAGCATGCTGTCTTTCCCCTGACAACAGTCCACTGGGGACGAAAAGAAAACTAACAAAGAAAATCAAGTTTCACACTAAATTATTACCTTTAGTACCCTTTCGAAACAATTTTTAAAAAAAATATGTCAAATTTTCAACCTTTTCACTGTTACTTTGTTGTTTTTGTTAAATTCTAGTGTAATTTCCAGACATCTTACATCCAGAAGTGTAATGAAAATAAAATGACCTTACCTGTCTTGACTGTAAAAGAAAGCTGTCCAGCTGGTGAAGAGTTTCAGACACGTTCCAGAGTTGTTTCAGTTTTGGTCGAGTTCAGTCCGGGAGGATCAGAGGACGAGCTTTAGAGAAAACCCTTCAGAGGTGCAGACATGCAGCCATGCCATGACAGTCCCATATGGTACTCTCAAATGATTACTAGGCTAGATAATTATCAGCCAATACAGTAACTACAGAGTACAATGTTTATTTCAGATGTGCTCTGGCTGAGATGACTCGCCACTGACAGCCTCAGTTGAAAATGTCAGCAAAGAGTGGGTGGAAGGGATGAGACAAAGTACAAAAAGGGGAAGACTCATGCAGGGAGGGAGGTTTGGTGTTGTACACGTGCACAGAGGAAGTCAAGGTTTCAGGGGTGGGGAAAACACTACACTGTGATGAGGGGAAAAGAAACTGTATCGTCTATGGCTATATGATGCAACCATAGTGGGAATTTCAGATGCCAGATATGTCACATACCTAAACCTCGATTTCCCCATTTTAGTTTCATATTGAAGTCTTTTCATAATGTATCCTGTGTGCACATCATAATGGACCATTTTTCACTTGCATTGACCAACTTTCAATTCATCATCTTTCACCCTTAGTTTAAATTCCTTTGACGTACAGTTTAGCTAATCACTTTCATCTCGGCACACAGCAGGAAAAGTGAAGTATTTCAATTGTTTCACGGCAAAATGGGAAAAAACCTTGAGGTTAAGAAGGGAGCTGGTGCTGATTTTCATCTTGTACACTCTGTGCCAGGCAGCGGTGTGTACTGTGTGGTTAGCAGATGCACCTTACCCAGAACAACCCTGAGCCAGCTCAATATCTAATGTTCTTTTTATGTTTATGAAAAGAATCTGTGACATACGACTGCAGCCGAACTGTTAACATGTTGAGTAAACATTTGCAGCAGCTGTGAATGTTGTGTATTTTCCTACGAGCAAAAAGCATACCTGAGGTCAGTTACAGAAATAGCAGAGACAGGAAAAGAGGAAGACTGGAAAAAGGAAGTGATTAATACTTTTCACTGTAAGATATTTTAAAAGGGGCTTTTGCAGCTTCACCACCCCTCATCAATCCCCTTTTTGTTTCTCTGTCCATAGAGGCCAAGTGGGCGTCTTCGAGTCTTTAGAAGGTGAAAGCAAGGCTTTGATCACAGCATATTAATCATTTTGAGAGTATTTCTGAAGTCCTCAGTAGCCAGACATTTTTTGTTAGCTATAAAACTTAAAACTTTATATCATATGAAATGTATTAAGTCCATTCCTATATTCTGGAAAAAGTATAAATCAGATTGTGGATTTTTCAAGAAACACACGAACAGACGCAGTACGCTGGCACAGCTTGTGAAAATGTATGCACTGAGTGTTTCTGCTGGAGGTAAATGGAGGACAAATTGGATATCCTTTTTTTTTTTTTTAATCATTGCCTAGCACAAAACCCCCAAAGCCCTTTTTTGTTTCGTTGCTGAGCTTTTGCTGGGCATTGTAAAAAAAACAAACTAAAAAAGACCCATCTCTTACACTTATATTGCACTTTGAAGGAGAAGAAGAGGAAGGGACAATTACCCTTGAAGGTAAGATTCAAGCCACCATGAATTTTTTTTTTTACAAATTTCTAACAAGACCGCAGTTATTTATGGTCAGTGGTTTCATATCCGAGTAGGAGGTTAGACACCTCACTATGCCGTGTCTTCTTTTGAAGGAACATTTTCACATGACAAGAGTTGACATTTCAACAGCCCAAGTTGTAGGTGGAAGTCAAGTAAAGTGTGTGTTGACATTTTAAAAATGGCAGTCTATGAAAGTCACTTTTCTCATCGTCTCTTTTTTCTTTCTCAAGCATGGAGCTCACAAATGGAAAATAAAATCTTTTTATTTATCTTTTTTGTTGTTCAAAAGAGAGCAAAGTGATCACAAGCTGAGCCTATTAAAATTCTGTTAAAGCTGGGGCACACAATTTATTTTTACTTTAATTGGGCAAAAATTCTATAATAATCTTTTAGCATATTGTATTCCAAGTGGTCTGAGAGACTTCTGCACCTCATCTTGGCTCTATTTTACACTTCCATTTATCAATAAATAGTATAGTTTTTGCACAGAGCCCCTGGTGTGATGATGAGCCCCAGTGTACCTTTTGGTTTGGCATCTGTCTGAAAGCCGGAATTGCTAATTAATTTTTTGTAATCTTGCAAATGGTTTGTACGGGATTTTGTTCTCTCTTTATTCTCAAAATGCATTATGTCTGAGTGCAAGGGCAAACTTAGCGGCTGGCATAGCCTTTTAGTGCAGTTGATGGCCAAACTGTAGGACATTAATTTTGCAGTACCAACGGCTGACGAGGAAAGTGCAATCAGAATTTGCGATCATGTTTCACAATTACAGACTAAACATTTCCAGAGCTGCTTTTTGTTTTGTGTGTTCACTGACAGTGTTTCAGTTGACGATATATCAAGCAGCAGGATTACTGGGCTGAGTGGACTTGATAAAGTCCACATTCCACATTCCAAATCTGGGAGGAGTTGCTGAGTTGTTTTTGGCAAACTCAACAAACTCATTGATCCTAAATTCCTGTAATCTCCCCTGCAGACTAACAAAATAACAGAGGAATTGTGTGAGTTGTACAGATCAGTCAGTAGCTCTTTCTCTCTGTAAACCACAATATTTTAATTAACTCTTAAAGGATAATTCTGGAGATATTCCAACAGCAAATTGATCCTTTAGTATTGTCTGTGTAGCCATAGCTGCTTGAATCTGAACACATGTGGCCGAAAGCTTTTTTCCTATGTAGGATGGCTGGGCTCAGGTTTTGAGATGGGATGCCTCCCCTTCGAGGTATTCCGGCCACATCCAACTGGGAGGAGACCCCGGACTAGAACCACAACTCGCTGGAAGGATTGTATTTCTCATCTAGCCTGGGAACACCTCAGGATCCTCCGGGAGGAGCATTGGAGGAGCATTGGAGGAGCATTGCTGAGGAGAGCTGCGTCTGGAATACCTCGCTTAGTCTGCTGCTGCCGGGTGGATGTGTGGCCATAGCCTGACATATTTATTCCTCCATGCAACAGACCTCCACTGTTCAAAAACTCTGAAAAACACGGGTGACATGTTTCGTCAATACCACGATCGACGTAGTTAATCATATCACATCCACCTTTTTGCTGCTAAAAATACTCACTGAAATACCAAATGTGTATTAATTTGCTGCTATATTAGGAAAATACTAACCATTTCATAAAAGTGAAATTATATATTTTGCAAGGTGTTCATAAAGATTAAAGTTTTCAACAGGGGAACTAATGGGCTTAGGGCTGAGTCCGAATAGGATAGGGAAGCCAGAAAGTATTGAGAGACAACTGCATGCTTCGGTAGAACTAACTTGGACCTCGAGAAACATTTCAGATTTGTTCAGAAATTTAAATAGAATGAATTCTTAAGGTGAAACATAGTGTTTATTAGGCTTAGATTGAACAAAACTACTGTAATTTGTTGAGTGTACACTTTCTTGTTTGAGTAAACATGTTTGAAGTTTAAGCCTTCCTCAAAACCTGTTGCTATGGCAGCTGAGAGGATGGGTATATTTTCATTTAAGAAACAAGTTGAGTCTCTCAAGGTTATCAACAAACGCTGTATAAAAGAAGTGGACGTGTCCATTATGACGGCACCCATTGGTTTGTGGGCTGCCATTTTGAGGTTATTTTCCTCTTCTAATAAACCAGCTGAATGTCACTTTTCATAGGATTAGAGGAATCTAAACAGGGACTCCACTGATGGTGCCAGGTTGCCTCTCTGAGGTCTGGCTCTGTCTCTTTTGCTTACTAAGTGGAGGGTCTCCACTGCCACTTGCCAGTGGAAAAGTGTGGGATATATTATATCAGCTACACTATTGTGACAAACCTGCCTGCACTTGAAAAGAATTTAAGGAGACACACAAAAATAAAGAGTGTATCATTTGGCAATAATGATGGATGTTGTGTAGTAGAAACAAGTGTGCACTTTCACAAGAGTAGCTGGCGGAAGAGCGCTCATTACACAATGGAAAACAGTTCTCTCTCTTCACCTCTTTAGCTACTGGGTCCTCTTGAGTGCCACTAAGTCTGCGAGGTGTAATGTTTTTGTTTTTGTCCATTGACAGCTGTGAGTATTTTTTGGTGTGCATGTGGAATCAAATGCAGAAATAAACCCATAATGTCCATGCGTTCAAATGAGAGCATCCTTATGGCAGTTGAAATGGCCCTTATGTCAGTACATATAAAGGAAAATCACATTCGGCATGTCTTTAAAGATCTGCTCTTCTCGTAATAACAGTCTGTCAGGCTGTGCAGAAAAGTAATTCACTGCTGCAGCACAAGTAATCCTTATTTGTTTGTCCTGTTATTCAAAGCACGTCTGCTGCTATAGAAAATCTGAATGACAGTAATGGTTCTTGCTTCTTAAATATATTATTGAGAAAAACCAAATTGTCTGTATGTGACTGACAAGCTTTTTCATAGTGAATCATCATCACATTTCCATGACATATCTCGATGACAGTTATGTACGGATGAATGATACAATAAATAAAAGAAATCCAAGACAAAAAACAAATATTGTTCTAAGTTTCTTTTATCTGTTACCAAGGCGAGGATCATCCCTCAATACACAGTCTACACATATTTGACAACTACATAAACGTCAGGTTACACGTATGTATAATAGACCATCATTACTACAGTATGTTTTATATTGTATCTAGATAATTCTACTTCACAGAAACATGCAACATATTGACATGATGAATTATCAAACTACATCCACGCTCCAAAATCTAGTTTAGTAACTCAAGCTTTCCATCTATGTACTGACATGATAGGGAGAGGTCTGCTCCTCTTAACAATAGTAAACAAGGAGCTGTGCTAATTAAAACAGGCATCCATTTACCTGCTCAAGTGTGAAAAATGCTGCTTTTGTTAACAGTATTTGATTCTTATATACACGCAACTGTGAGGACATGTTATTCAAGATTTTAATGCACGGCTACTTGACTTCAGAGATGTTTAAGAGTGGGTGACTTCACATAATAGAGGCAATTTTAACCATTCAGCTCCAACAGTCATTGCGGCTAATGTCATATAATCTGTCAGCTGCAGGTAGAAATGTCTTACATGCTAAAAACTGGCAGGCGATGAACGGCCCAAAGCTAGAGTTAATTTAAACCCATAATGGCATCACATATTTTCTGAGAGTCAATTGTGGTTCAAAACTAGGGGTAATTACTGGAGGATTTGTTGTCAGCAGATCAATACTTGCAGTTTTCACCGCAGGACAATCATTTATGGGAATGCATTTGTGAATACAGACGGGTTTGACTCCATGTCTGCATATTCATAATTACCAGTGCAGGGGAAGCACTACATCACTGAAAATTGATTAATCCAGTCTTTACTGAAGGAACAGTAATTCCAGTGGGTATAATTAAATGACACTAAAACAAATATCATGTCTCTTTTAAAGGGAGGCAGTTTCATTTTAAATATGAACTTGTGCTTGCTGGGGAAATTTATTATTATTTTTTTCAAATCAATGAACACACTTACATTAAATTCTTATCTTGATAGCTTGTGTGGAAATAGTATTTTCAAGTGTCACTTTGAAACATTTTGCAGTGAAAGGAAAAGAACACGCTGCTTTTCATCTGTGTGACAAATTTTGATTTAAATTTTGACAATTTTATCTGTAAAGACTCCCCAGATCAGCCGCACAGTGGATGTGAAAATCCAGCAGTCAGCTGAAATCATGAAAAGAGTTCAACAATTCAAAAGATGGACCAATAACAGCAGAGGTAAAATTATCAGAGGGATGTTTTGATGACCGCAGGCTGGAGGAGAGAAATTGGATTTATTGCTGAGAAATAGAGTGCTGACACACAGAAGTCTAAACATTTGTGCATTATTCTTGTTAGAACCAAATGGTTTTTACAAACTTTATGTCTCTTTCAGGCTGTTGGTTGACCATCCCATCCTCTCACCCTCTCCCTTCTTCTTTCCTCCCTCCTAAATGAGCTTGAGTCTTCCGTGTCTCTCTGGTCAGAGGATGCTGACCCTCTCAGTGAGGCCTTGCACATCTGCATCTTCCCCGCCCTCCTCATCGTCAGAGGCAGGCGCAGGAGGAGGCGGCACAAGGTGAGCGGGGTAAGGCAGAGTATGTTCACGGGCAAAAGTTTGCCAGCGGGTGTCATCACTCTCATGGGTGATGTAACGCCCGCCGAGTTTAGTCTCCAGCTCGCGCAGGTCCAGCCATGTCTGATAGTCCTGAGAAACAGGAACAAACAAAGGGATGAAGTTTCAGTTTCAGGAGCATTGCAATTAGATTAAAGTTTAATGGGCTTTTATGTGTTTACAGCCCACCATCCAGTAATCACTTTAGGTTGTGTGTGTGTGTGTGTGTGTGTGTGTGTGTGTGTGTGTGTGTGTGTGTGTGTGTGCGTGCGTGCGTGCGTGTGTGTGTGTATATCTGTAAATGTGTGACTGAGAACTTTAATGACCCTCGCCTGGTCTGCCTGTTTCTGAGAAAACCATGGAGAACACTTTCATCCAAGTTAGGGCTACAGTGACACACAATGGATGTGCCTTCAGCAAAAACAATGAGCTGGTTTAAACCTACAGAGAGAACTGGACCATCTTTCCACAGCGAGACATGTTGTTTTGAAGGAGACATTTAAGAGATGTGCAGTCAATGAAAACAGCGCTTTTACAGCTAATCTGTCATAAATAATGTTCCAAAATATCGGCCTTCAGCTGCCGTCTTACCACTTGATTGTAAGTGCAGATTCATCGTGTTTATATTTGCCATTTCCTGTAACGGCCATGGATTTTATTGAGGGGTGTCCAGAAGTAATAAAAATCCATTAAAATTCATTGGCAGCGACCATATCTGGACATAGTGCTGCTCCCTGTACTTCAAATTGGGGATTGCCCAACATCCAAGTGTCGGACAGACGTTAAACAATGTTATTTTTCATAAGTAATCTTAAACATGTTTACATGTGTGCATGTTTGAGTGTGTATGCGAGTAGTTTCTATGTGATACCTGTAAGTACACGTGACTGAGACTCTTGTCCACACTGTAACGTTTCCTCATCTTAACTTGCAGCAGGTTGTTGATCAAATCAATTGCTGGAAAAATAAAAGCATAAAGATGAGTTTATATAAAGAAAGTGACTGAACTGAGGAACATTACAAATATAATGCTGTTTCATCTGATCAACTCTGTTTCTCCAAATAGTATATAGAGATACAATGCAATGAACAGGAGCTATGTTTAAGACCACTGTATCATCATGTAGCCAAAACTGATACGGTTTAATACAACAGTGCTGCAACAAATCCTACCTTTATGAAGGTTATAATGTTCAGTTTTTGTTGAAACTGGTTTTAAGAGGTATAGATTCAACCTTATGACCACTTTGGAGGATGTGGTGCCTTTTAACTGTATTGCATTATACAGAGAGGCGTTTCTGTTATGTGGCCTACCCTCAATGATATAGACTCCCATCTCTAAGTGTGTCTAACAATAAAACTCTTCTATCGCCCCTCCCCATCTGTGTTTACCATCACTGGAGATCTGTTTCCAGGGGTTGGGGGGGTACATGAAGGCTGCGTTGTGGATCTGGTCATTGATATCTTCGTCCTCATTAAACGGAAATGTCCCACTCAGGCTGACATACATAATTACGCCAACCGACCACATGTCCAGTGAGCGGTTGTAGCCCTGGTTTAGCAGAACTTCCGGAGCCAGGTAGGCAGGTGTCCCGACTACGGATCGACGGAAAGACTTCTCGCCAATGATGCGTGCAAAACCAAAGTCACATAACTTTACCTGAGAGAAGGAAATAGGGAGGAAAGGTAGACAGGGAGTCATGTTTTCACAGAAGTTTTAACAGATGTTAAATAGATGTGGGAGAAACACGTCAGAGAGATTGCACTTAGAGCTCTCGGTCTTGCTCATTGCAGTGATATATGTGTGTGTGTGTGTGTGTGTGTGTGTGTGTGTGTGTGTGTGTGTGTGTGTGTGTGTGTATACCTGGGGGAAGGGATCAGCAGACGCAAGCAGCACATTCTCAGGTTTCAGATCACAGTGAACGATGTTCTTAAAGTGCAGATGTCTCAGAGCTGCAAGAATCTGCACACACACAATCACACACACACATCACGTAAATGCATATGCACAATTGCACAACAGAATGTGACTTTAAAGAAATAACGAACTCTCAAAAAACACACACATCCAAAGATAAGTAATGGCATAAATATACATCATGCTCTGTTGGGCAGACCACAGAAAAGATGCAGGAAGATGCTGTGGATTCAAGACGTCACTGACAGTAATAAGTGACGTACACCAGCACAACACTTGTCTATGCACACAACAAATCCATTTTTCACATACGCACCTGTGTGATGAGGAACTTAGTGAGCCTCTCAGGCAACCTGCCTTTCTCACTGGAGAGGATCATCTCCAGCATGTCACCATGTAGCTTCTCCATCACCACAAACACCTTCTCTGGAGTCTCAAACATACACTCCAGGTTCACAATGCCCAGGTGACGTAAACTCTGAGGGAGGGATCAGAGATGAGGAGAACGGGGGGATATTGGATGATATGGAAATTGGGATTTGTTTGAAAAAGAGAGCGAGAATGAAATAGCAAGCAACAGAGGAGGGAGAGGTCAAAGTATTGACGGAGTGAGAATTGAAGTAACAAATTAAAGAGAGACAGGAAGTTTGAGTGAGTATGAGGTGAAGATGAGTCAGCAAAAGACAGTAAACCACAGGAAACACCAGAAGGAGAACAGAAAATAGACTATTATTCCAAAAATGCCTAAAATGCTCTACAGACAGTGTTTTTACTACTCATATTTCATGAGTCATAATTTTTTCCCAGACGTATTTCACTTGAAGTCTCACAGAGCCTTTTCAGTCTAAAAGTCCAAGTGAGAGGTCAAGCCAAGCCAAGCCAAGTCCAAGCTGAAGGGGAAGTCAGGTCTTTTATTGACAGAGTCATCAACATGTGCTGTCTACACATGTTGATGACAGACAGACAGACTGCACCTCTGTCTCCATCTGCTGGCAAACAATGTACTATGCATTTAAGGATGAGTTTAAACCACAGAAATATGGTAGCTAAAGAAAGTGAAATTGAAAGGCATTTCCTTTTCTAAAATACATAAACAGCCTAAACAACAAAACAAAGTTTTTTGCATGAAACGTTTTTTTCCCATAAAATATGCGGGTTCCTCTCATTTGCACTGGTTTAAAAGTCTATCATTTTAGAGCCTTTCACTTAATAAACAGCATTCAACAGCATAAACATTAATAACATAAATATCCAGTATATAGCAAAGGACCTGCTACTGCAGCCGCATTAGTATACATATATATGTACAAAGAATATCCATTTAGAACTCCAGTGAAACGTGTGTGTGTGTTTACCTGCAGTATGGCCACCTCATTCCTCAGCTGGCTCTCCTGCTTGGTGGGAAATCGAAGCTTGTCAATTACTTTGACAGCCACGTCCCTCCCCGTCTTCCTGTGCTTTCCTGGTGAAAAACGTTAGTGTGAGTAACAGATTATGCTGTGAATGAAACCTCACATACACGAGAATATATATTGGACCTTGTCATCTAGAGTCTGGGATGTACTTAAAATAGTACTCCACTGAATTAACTTCACACTCTTATAATATCGTCAGAATCAAAGAAAAAAAAGATCAAAATCAATGCCGCAAAACCTGAGATACTGACTTATAAAAACCTGGGGGCTACATTACCAACAATGCAACTCCACTTTTGATCCTCAAAATACATGGTAATCTGGAGCTCACTCAGCATCACTGGACATGGATCTACATACCTCCATACACTACTCCAAACTGCCCAGATCCCAGAACTTCATCAGCAAAAATCTGGTACACAGTACCAATATCCTGTAAGAAAGCAATGTTTCATATATTCATTGTCATCCTCGATGTATAATGTTGTATACGATTGAAGGACATGTCTACAATTGCCAAAATTCATACCACATTCTCTTGGATTTGACTGTTGGACACGGATATGCTGATAGAGGCTTGTCCTGGAAAATACAGCACCAGAAACAGTGTACATGTTATACTTTATTGTGAGTCATTAGTTGTCATTTAAAAAGCACAGCTAATATGACACGGGTATTTTCTCAAGCACTGAAAGAGGAGAACTTTGCTCCGCCTCAGCTCGACATTCTCAACTTGTGAAAAAACAGCTTACTTTCTTGCAGCTTAAGCTGACATTGTCATCCATAACTCTCAAGCTCCAATGTGCCAATCAGTAGATATAATAAACCATCGCCGGCATTTGGCTGCTCTTAACTTACTGTGAGTTGTGTTCCCCGCAGCTGGCGGTGCGTCCTGAAAGATGACTGGCATGAGGGCCTGGCGAATGGCACTCTCCCACGCCTTGGCCACCTCACGCCCAATGCCACTGTTGGGAGCTACTTGGCTGGGGGAGGGAGGGGTTGGGGGGAGAGTCTGGGGGTTGCTGGGGGTTGGGGAAGGAAGGGTGTTGGGGTCCTCCCCTACAAAGTAGCACATGGTGCCTGTGATGAGCTCGAAGCAGTGAGGATTTGTGCCTGGGGGGACAAGTGAGAAGTTTCCAGCGGGACGCACCTCCAGGATCTCCGATAGAGGTATCTCCTGCAAGATGGTGGAGCCATGATTTAGCAGTTTTAAAAAAATACGGGCACACTTCAAATAAATGAGTTGTGATCGTACCTTTTCATGGAGTAAATTCTATTTACCTTGTAGTATTTGTTGGTGGTGTTGTTCTGGAAAAGGATGATGCACTTACAGTCCAAACGCCAGTAGTGCCTCTTTCTCTGTTGGGGGTTGGAGCAGGGTGGGATGGGGTGGGGACACGCAGGTAACGCAGGACATTGAGGGGTGGGATGGAGAGAGGACAGGGGATGAGGGATGAGGGATGGATCGGGCCAAAGTTCAGGGATCAATATGAATTTCAAGTTCGGATTTGATGTCCAGAGGAAGAGAAGAGTGGCCAGATTGGAGGAAGGATGAGCAGGAGTACAAGCTGCAGGGTGAGAAGGTGGAAACAAAGAGGAAGAGAAGAGACAAGAGAGAAAAGAAAGTAAAGGAGGGTGTTAGTGAAGCAAGAGAGGAAAAACAAGCAAGAATGACACTAGAGAGGCAGAAAAGTTTCTTTGAGGTCAAATAATAACAAGAATACATTAGGAGAAAGAAAAGGCAGAAGATGGGCTTTTAGCTTGAATTTAGCTGAATGTTGCTACGTTTTCCAGAGAGTCAGCCGACACACATGCCCAAATTTAAAAGAAAAATCATCAGCATGAGATTTGAGGTAGCATGAGAGTAATGGGTAATGTTTTTACCAGTGTGTCCTTATTGCTGTAGTGAACCATCCATCCTTCCTTGATAGCCGTACTGGATCGACGGGTTGTCTGTCTCACCGATTGTACCACCCTCATTAGCGGGATGTAAACACTAGAAGAACAAGGGCAGAACTCAGGTGGCCAGTAGCTAAAATGTGTGTTTGAATTTCCGTTATTGTCTAACTAGTATTCCAAAAACATTCCTCCAGGGACTTGTTTGCATTTTCCTCATACCTCTGATCTCCGTTGGTTCCATCCTGGTTGTTTTCGGGAGAAAAGGACCCAGGGATGCTGCAGGCCTCGTCTGAGTCATCTATTGAAGACTTGTCTGAGGCGTCATACTCACTGCTGTAGTCCATGGGCACCTCAGGGTCTGCACTGGGACTCAACATGTCTGGGGCAAGAAAGAGGGAAAGAATGGGTTGAGTGAAACACGACTTAAAGTGACTATGTGCTTAAAATAACGTGAAAACAAAATCTACTATTTGCTACTTCTATGACTACAACTAAAACTGCTATTCAAAGGGTACAGCTTTGCATGCATCAGTACAGAGTACCAGTTATACTTACCGCAGTTACTTCTGTTGTCTGAGAAGATAAAAACATTATTGCCAGTGAGTTTCAGTCTTGTTAGATAATGTGTTATATCATGTATGATTATGAATGTAACCTGGTTCTGACAATGGAGGTATGCAGATGAGAAATTCATACTTTCATCAAATCTATGCAGGGTTAACAGACTCATAGACACATTAGGAAGGTGATAGATTGATAGCTTCCCTCACCTCCAATGGTCTCCCCGAGGCAATCATTAGGAACCTTATAAGCACAGCGTTTATGACAGTTGAACTTGCAGTCTAAGAGGAGCAAAAGACAGTTCATTCTGATCAGATAACATGTAAGCTTATTAGATTTGGCTAATATTCTGCATCCGCATCCAGAAATGAGTCTCTCTTTGTCCGCGCTCACCTTTGCACTGCAGGCCCTGCCTGAACAGTCCTCGAAGAAGCCTTTTGCAGTACTGGCACACCGTCGGACGAGTGTACGAGTGGACAGCGAACGTGTGGGGCACTTTCACTTTGCTCATCAGGATCTTGTCGAGATGAACTGGTCGGCCCGTGTAGAAGCGCCGGGCGTCACTAGGGGTCCGTGGCTGGCAGAATATAAAAGAAACATTATTGATGAAACTGAGCGTGTGTGGGTAAATAAAATAACAAAAACACTTATCTACAATCATAAACTTAATAATTACCAAACTACTTACTAAAGCACTGTCATTTATTTAAAGCAATGTTTCTGAAAAATGTAGGCCCCTTTTCCTCTCTTTTAGCTCTGTTTTTGGTCTCTACAAACTACTGAGGGGAACATCTTTAAAAAAAAAAAAATGCTGTCCACTGGGAAGCCTCCTTAACTTGTCTAGTCTAAAACTGACCAGAAAATTGTGTGCATGAATCCACCAGTACCATTTGTGTGTGTGAGCGGATGAGGCTGGTGTCCTCTGCGCAGGTGGAGACCGTCCCTACGCTGTACACCGACTCAGTGGTGGAAAGACGCAGGGACTGGCTGCTGCTCAGGGAGGTGGTGGACAGACGCCTTTTACGAGCTCCGCTGCAGTTGTTAGGGATGCTGAACGCACAGCGCTTGTGGTAGTTTAGTCCACATCCTGCAGGGGGTAGTATTGGATCAAAGACGTAAGGAGCAGAAGAGAGGGCATATCCGATGAGTGTTCCAGTTCAATTCTTACAATTCAGGGAAATTTGTAGAGCACATTTGTTTATCTAATGTTTGTTTGTATGGTGACAAGTGTGTAGCAAAATGCCTCACACCACAGCAATTATAGGCTAAGTTAATTTGCAATGCCTGTCCCTTCATTTCCTCACCGTCACATTTGAGCCCTTGTCTGACCAGTCCGAACAGCATCTCCCCACAGTGATCACAAAAGGCCGGGGCCCGGTATGAGTGCACATTAAGTGCGTGGGGCCGAATCTGGAAATCTTCAAATGTGGCTGCAGCTAAACGGGATAAGAGGGGTAGAACATGGTCACAGCAGGTGTCAAGATATAATCGTACTGCTACTGTAACTGGGCAGAATAAAGAATGATCAGATGGAAACAAGATGGAAAATAGATGGGTTTTCTTCCTGATTACAGTTTGAAACAATGGAAGAACAGATTAGACCAGTGTAAGATATAACCTGTAGTAAAATAAGCAGATAAGGACTGATTTCAAAAGTGGTGGTGCAGAGTAATATCGGTAATGAAAGGGAGCAGATAGCAGATGAAAGAAGGAGGAAAGTAATTTAGATTTTAATATGGCTATCTTGCCCCTAATGGCATGAGATATTAGAGAGAAGAGAAGAGAAGAGAGGTGACTTACCAGAGAGCACCACCTCCACCAGATCCCCTTCCTGAATGTCACTTGCACCTTTAACCAGTTGCAGGATGTTGTTGGTAGAGGGGTCATGCTTGAAGAGTAAAATCTTGTCATAAATGCCATAGAAGCCACACTCTGGAAACTACAATATACAAAGAAAACATAACAGAAATGTAGGTTAGTAAGATCAACCGTAGAGCAGGCAGAGTTTTCACATATTTAGTAACAGAAAATGCTTAAATAAAAAAAAAAAACAAGAGTGAATTCACAAACAGAGCCAACCTGTCCATTCCTAGAGCATTTTACATGGTTTAACGTTCAAAAAACACATTATTTTTGTCACACCACACATGGCTGCTGCAGCTGTTTTCAGCCTCTGTCTGAATGCTCTGTTTAAGAAGAAGATAATCTGCTGCTTCACTCTTGCGGTCGACATCATTGTGTTAACAAGAGCTGGCGTTAGTGAGGAAAAAATAAAAGGTAGACAGTGAGAAGGATTCAGAAGGTTTTAAGTGGGCGAGGATCAGTCGGCCTGCTGAAGGGCTGAAGGAGGTCACATGATCAACAGATCATCCCCTTATGACATCATGAGGGGAGCAAAATGTAAGCGGAGCATTTTCACACACATTTGCTGAAAGATGGAGGAGGAGAAATAGGGGAGGATTGTCTTTTCTCATAGTTTGGTGATCTCTTGGCACACCAGGGACACATTTGTGTTTAAAAGACATTAGAAAAGGGAATTTTGCATAATATGGGACCTTCAAAACACAATCTAGTATGTTACAAATTCATCAAATTTTAATATTGTATCTATTTTCAATAGCTATACCATTTATTTATCTAACATTTTAATATTTATTTTGGAATGTTTGTATATAAACTATATTAGGCTAATGTACCTGTTTGTAATAGCCATCATATACAGGTTTTTTTTTTTTTTTTTTTTAGTCTTTGATAACTGTGCCACATGTAGACCACTCACACACAACTCAACAGTCCTTCATATTCAAGTCAGAAGTCACGTTCTTTTACAACAGTAATAACATCAAAAAGAAATGCATTACTGTATGTCCTTTACTCATTTTATCGTGCTCTGCTGGAGGCCCTAGGAATATGTAGCAGTCAACACAACACAACCACACAAACACACGAGTGTGTAACCACTGATATATAAGACACACTGGCTGAATTCCACAAATTAAGCAACTTGGTCAATGAGGAAAGCAAGCCAAAGGAGAAACTTTACCCTATCTTCCTATCAGTCATATAGGAATACACACACTCAGGCACACATACACACACAAACAGGTGTTTCCATGCAGCTCTTCCAGAGATATGAGAGATGAGTGTGTCAGTCAGAAGTCAGCAGAGCAAAGGAGGCTGTCATAGGGAAACCCTGCTCTCCTGAATAGTTAATATTGTCTGGTTCACTTCAGTGGCCACACCACACAGGACACCACAGGTACACACACACACACACACACACACACACGGGAAAACGGAGAGAGAGAGGGGGACATTCAGACCAGATGGAGAAAATTACATTTTCAATTTTGACGTTGAACGTTCTCGTCACAAAAACACACACAATCCTCCCTGTCTCTCTTGTTGTTGTTTTCCCCATGGTGGAGTCAAGATTCACCATCTGGTCAGGCTCCAACAACTTACAGGAAGGGGAACCCTGGTCTCCACCTTGGAACGACACAATGACACACATACACCTCCTCCTCACTTACCAACAGACACACCCTCCTTACAAACAGAAACACACAACCTCTCGTCCCCCCCATTTCCCCTCTTTTCTCCTAAACACACACACACACACAGTTTCCCAACAGGCACTCCACATCACCACATCTGAAATCCAGGCCTGGCTTGTACCGCTGCCAAGCTACACAGTGAGTCCACCACGCCCCAGCAGTGGGCTACTGCCGCTGACCACACAGTCAACAGCAAGACAAACAGCTCACAGTGGCCCTTTTTCAAAATCTGCAGAGGATCCTTAACCTGTTTAATGCGCTTTACATCCATAAAGCAAATCACAGACACCAAATGAAAAATATCAAGGAAGGAGCAAGGAGTTGTGAAAAATGTAAGAGCAAACAAATGTACGGCAAGCATTTAAATAATACTTATATTTGTTTAGCAAAGTTGATTCACAAAACATGACAAAGCAACACAGAAGCAGGATTAGACACAGTAGATAAGGACAGAATTAAACGGGAGGCAAAGAGTAACATTAAACTGAAAAATATAATTCACAGTAAAAATAGCAGCTAACTTTTTCTTTAAAGCCGACTTAGTTTTGCCTGATACCAAAGTCAATGTTGCAGCTACTAAGACGACATTAAAAACTGTTGTTTTATTTTGCAAATGTGGGGGCAGCAGACACCAGCTGACAAGCCTGACATGTTATCTCCTTATAAGGTTGACACAATCCATATAAACTAGACTTATCTTCCTTAAAGTGAGGTCGGAGTGTGGCAAAAACTTTGAATCTGGATTTATTATTTCTTCCTTTTTGACAACTTTATCATATTATTTGTGATTTATCAAGTTCCAGGTGATGATGTTTAAAATTAACCACCAGGTTTTCTGTGTTGTCAATTTTTAATCCTATGATTTTTTCCCCACCATTTCCATCATCTGAAGGGCAAACTTTTACATTGCTGACACCTCAAGTCATAAAATAGTTATTACAGTTTGGTCCTACTGTGGACCCACACTAGACTTACTGTTTAGACTCGGTTTGAATTAAAACAGTCCATCCTATGAAGATCTCACTGTCTCTGACCATATGAGGATCTTGTTGGTTACAGTTTTCCATGCCACTGGAAATTCCCACAAGTAAAAGGTGGAATTACATGTTCTGAGTGAACATGGAGCTCATTCGCTCTCTCCACTTTTTCTAGGGCCGATTTGCCCATTCTCCCAAATACAAATGACAAGTTGGGCATGTTTAACATGCTTAAACATGTTCAAAACTCAACTGAAGTCCACTGTTAAAACAGCCCTGTGGATAGTTAGCCTTCAAAGTACATGTAGAAGGCTTGAACACAGGTCTTTCTCCTAGCTATCCAATACATGTTTTCTGTTCTTCTCAGTTTTATTTGCCAAAGTTCTGAGATAGGCGGGTTTTCAGCCTGCAATAAAGGATCAAGAGAAATACAATGACCGTCCGAATGAAGAGCGCTGACAAAGAGTGCAGAGTTTGACCATTGTTTGATGAAAGGAGTTTCATTTCAGACATCCAATTTGTGGAATAGCTTGTACATGAATGTTAATATGTAAAGTTTAAATGTTTGTGATCTCAACAATGAAGCACGAAGCTCAGCACACCAGGAAGTGGGGAGTGATTACAATAACTTCCCCAGAGGAACTTGGACTCAAAGCCTTCAGGTGGATGCTGGGGTGGAGGTGGGATCCCGCTATGACCTGGATATCTGCTGCAGTGAAAAAATGCTATGCGAATGTAGCTGAAACTCGAGTTGGGCTGCCTGAACTTTGATCTAGACTTGATTAGACTTGACCTCTCCAAAATCGATATCCCATTACTCTGAATTATCCATAAAACATGCTGTCAACAGAATTCAGAGGAACTATTTCTTTGGTAGTGGTTCCAGTGAAAATAGTTCAGTGAGGTCTGTGGATTATTCCAAGTGACAGGGACACTGTTTCCTGAATTTTTGCAATTTTTTTGACGCTGTAAGCAACACAAATGAAATTCCTATCATCTCCATTGTACTAGGGAGAGGCAGAGATGGATATCTCAAAAGCTAGCCAGATAACCCAAAACTATGTGCATGTCTAGAAACCACTAGCAGTCAGCAACAAAACATGTTGGTTTTTTGGCTTTTCAGTTTTCTGTAATTTAGGTGAGCAGACTCTTTAACCCCCTCAGACGTCAACAAATGTTTCTGGATTTGGGTCACATAGATGATGCAGACACTAATATGAAGAGACTCCAAACTTTCCCAGGTCCAGACTTAAAACCCCACAAGTTCTCTGACAGGAGTGAATCGTGTAATAACTGCATGCATCAGTACCTGGGATTCCCACAAATAAGGCCAACTGCTGCCACTTGTAATTACAAACACCCACAGAGCCCAGATCAGAGGAGACTCTTAGCTCTGCCCAAATCCACAGATAACCCTCAGCCTAAGCCATTTGTAAGCCCCAAGACGCTGTTTGATGCCAGCCTCTCTGCTATTAACCCCGCACTGTTACTATTGCTGCTAACTTTTTTCCTGAGCAACTCAAGACACACAGCCAGTCATATTATCCTGCATCCACTGTCCAAAACATACACAATGTACCGACCATAACTGCAGTTGCCACGTCTGTGCAGACCACAAGTCTTTACAGCTCTACTGAAAAGCACAACGTCCCAACTCCCCAAAACCACAGTTACCTCAGCGAAAATGACCATTTTCTTCTTTTCTTGTCTCCCTTTTCCAGTTTTATGTGAAAGTACAGGGTGGGAAGAGCACAAAAGCCGCACATTACTTCTGTCTGTGTGTCAGCATGGTGAAAAATTACAATCTTTGTCTTGTAATTACATAATCATCTCTATATGTTTGTGTGTACACTGTACACTGAGGGCAGAAGTTGGGAGTATTGTTGCAAAAGATGGTGTGTGTGTGTGTAAAGTCCACAGACAAAGAGCTGGCTGAGTTATTATACATACTGTAGTATAGTGTAGTGCGGTTTGCCTGGAGACAGGGCTGTGTCTCTAGCTGCTTTCTTTGGGTTACCAGGGATCAGGTTGCCCTGTGTTGCCCGCACTATTCCTGCAGCTCTTCGGGCCAATGAAGCCATTATGAGTGAAATGAATTATGGACTAGGCTTTCTTTACCTCAGCCCCTCCCTCTTTGTCTCCCATCACTCTTAATTTCCTCCTCACTGCCTTGTTTATCAACCTCTCCGTACTCTTCTCCTTGTCTGTCTTTATCACTCTTTCCTCTTTCTCTTACCGATATCGGGCTCTTATTTTTACCAACACATGTTTTATGTGGCTCTCTGAAAAGGAACAAAATAAAAAGGAGACTAAAAGGAGAAAAGAATGCACAAAGAAAAGCATTCAGTCATCTTTTCTGATCTTTTCTGCTTTGTGCTCAAAGTGGCCAGCAGTGCTCATCCTCGCCAATGACGTAACTATCCTACTTTCTTCGAGGTTCGATGTTGTGCTCTGTTCTGTTCTGGACATGATGAAATGATTTTCTGTGGGAGCAGACTGAGTATATAGTAGAGCACAGGAATCTACACAATACAATAAGACAAAGAAAATGTTAAAGATTATTCATCCTAGTCTCTTTGTCCTACTAAACTCTCCAAACCATAAAGAGAGCTCATGTTCTGAAAAACTGCCAAATATTAGACAGTTCCAGCTTCTCAAATCTTGGACTTTGCAGCCTTTTTGGTCAAATATCAGAGTAAATGAAACATCTCTGGGTTTTGAACTGTTGGTTGGACAAAAAGTAATTGGCACATTAATCACTAATAACAATAATTAGTTAGGTGTACTGCATTTTTTTAAATTGCAAAAACCAAAGCAAATGATACGCTGACTGTAAGAAAAACCAGATCGGTTTATGCACAATCCTCATTGAAAGCATAGACAGGACGCTGGGACTGTCCAAATCGGAATGCAAAAGTGGAAAACCAACAATCTAAAGGCACAGCTGATGCATCTCTCATCCCTCATCACCATCACCGACTGTCACTTTTTGTGGCTGTGGGCCTCAGTGTGCTGTTGCTACGGTCAATAACATCAATAAAGTCAAACAACTTTATCCAGATTACTCCATAAGTCATTATTAAAAACACACACTCGCACAAAAGGAAGTAAGCACTCGAGCTAAAACGAGCTAAACAAGTGATATCACTCTGTGTGTACACTAAACACACAAAAACACCTTTCTCATCATATCTGGGTGATGTCATGGAACAAGGCTTTTGTGAGTGAAATTTGAGCTCAAAACATTGTATTCAAACACACAGACACAGTTGATGCCACAGCGCCATTTCCTCTCCTCTGTGCTCATATTCTCTTGATTGACCACCTCAACCCCTGGTGATATGATGCACAGAGGTAGCGACTGAGATCTTTTGTTTGAAGTGGAACAAGTGTAGACATCCTGGAACCTTTAGAATATGAAACAATGACCTCATTTCGCTTTCCTCTTCCAGTTAATTTTATGGTTGTGCTGCAAACGATGTGAATTATAGAGGCATTAGCTTGACTTCTTGCAATGATCAAGTGTTCTGAGAAATGAATGAATGAGTGAGTTTTTCTCAACATCTCAGCAACGGATTAGCATCACCTCATCAAAGCAGCAATGCTTACACACAAGCGTCGACACTGATGTCCAGTTGAGCAGGTTTCATATTAACCTTGGGGGCCTGTCAAGCAGCTGCTTCTAAATATAGACCCTCTTTATATAAAGCCGCTGCATGTGTGAAGAACACAAAGACCTTTATGTCCTGCTGAGAACGCCACTTGCTTCTGCTTTTCATCCTCCCCATCACTTCCCCTCCTGCAGCTCAGCATGAGCCACCTTTGACCACCAAGCCGCACAAACGCACAAGCACACACACACTCACACATAACCAGATGAATGTAACAGCTTCAGTGCCATCTAAACAAAGTTCTGCAGATCATAGACGTGAAGCAAGTTAGAGTAGTTACTCATCAACAAAGAAGTTGAGATTAAGCCTGCATGAAGCCTGTTTAATGACTGGAATTATTCTTATAAAGGGGCATTTATGCATCCTTACAGATGTATTTGTTTCAGCAGTACCTATTCATGCCCTCCTTAGTTTTACTTAATTTAAGGATGCAAAACTGCTCGAGTGAAGGCAACTTTAACAACCTGTAATGTTGTGAATTCACATAAGGAGCATGCAACTTGGGATGAAACTTACTCTACCAAACACTCAGCTATCAGCTACTGGTGAATGTTGCTGGAGTTTTCTTTGACATCAACATGTTGACATGTTTTCCTCACATAAAGGGAAACTCCACAAGGTCTGTGAACTAACAAAGACAGGACTTCTCTGGCTGCCTTATGCCAGGACGCCTCTACTCCACTGCTCTACTGTTTGAAAAACCATTCTCTAAACCATATACCAATATTTTATTTTATTTATATTATATTATACATATTATATCTTATTTATTTAGTAAGAAGTAGCAGTGCCAGTAGCATTAGAGTTATTTTTCTAGTGTAATAATCAGTAATAGTAATATTAGTAGTGTCAATGTTATCTGTTACTTCAGTGACACAGGAAACTGCAACTGTGAGCATGTGGTTCATAGCTCTTCAAAAAGGTGTGAAGTAACATGTGCATAAACATACTATGTGGGTCTGAAAAAAGAAAAGTAACAGCATGTTAAATATAAGACAGTTCCACAGTCACAGAAAATACAGTCACATACTCTATGATGAATAAAGTGCAATAGCAGCTATTTATTAATTTAACAATTTAAGTTAATGTAGGATATTTCAGTGTTTAAGAGCCATTGAAGCAGACTTCCCATGACATGATCAATACTGAATTTTCTAATCACCGTATGTATAGAAAACAAATGTTATATCTTGGTAATATGGCAGAATAATTTCAAAATGGCACTGAAATACAGCTGAGCTGCCACATTGTGGGAAAACTGACTGAATTGTAAGTTTTATGTCTCTGGGGCAAGCAGTAGTTAAGACTGAAATCGTGTAAAAATGGGTATTCCAACCACTTCTACCTGTTCTTCACAGTCATTGCTTTGTTTTTTAATAGTGCAGTGAAGACCGACAAGGGAACAGAGATTTTACAGAGCGACAGAAGCCAGATTTGTGTTTACATAGTGCAGTATGTTGCAGAAACACTGCAGTTCTGCAGAATCAATCAGGCAAAACTCCAGTGATGACAATACAGGATTAACAACTGGGAATCAGCATGGATAAAACACAAAACGTTGCTGCGTGTGACACGGCACACCGAGCTCTGTAAACACTGTGACCTCCATAGCCTTACATGGTCCTCTACGCTGATGTGTGTCTGCAACAGAAGCTGGTTATCACAACAGGAACTTGATCCAGCCATTTTACAGGCAGGAGGAAACATGCTGCATCCCTTCAAACAACAGACATTGTTTAAACATCCATGTCTTACTGTGTAACAAATCGTACAGCCTCTGTATATACACGCATGTTTGAGGATCATGAAGGAGGGTTGTGATGCACCTGCACTTTACTCTGTGTGTGTTTTGTTAATGTTTATTTATTAATTTCTATTTAAGAGACAAACCCTAATTGTTGCACCATAACTCCCCCCTCCTCGTTAACATTTCGGGCACGGGACTCAGAAGGAACCGCCCCACCTCCCTGAAAGTGTTTAATGAGGGGTTGCCGTGGCAACGGGCATGTAAAGACGTCAATGATCTGCCCTCATTAGCTCCTGACAACAACTTGGCGCAACCTAGGAATTTTTCCTTTTGTGCTGACAGTGTTGGGGATGGAGCGAACATGCTACTAGCCCGGCGTTCTATTTTTAACCCCAATGAAGTCACACGCTGACAAAGACATAGAGGAGATGACAAAAATGACGGCCATCTCTGCCCTCCCTGTGCCCTCAGCCACCTGTAGAGTCTGCAGAGCGTGGTGGCTTTAAGAAAACAAAATGTGAACATGTTGTCTTTTAAACACTCACATCATGCATTAAATCACAGGAGAGAATGACAGCTCTGTGCCTGGAGGACTAGGAATTAAATAATACCCATGACGTCGACTGAACGCTGGGCTTGGCAGACACAAAGAAGAAAAACAAAATGGGAATGAATCAACAAAGCAAGTGTGTACACAAGGAAAGACAAGTGAAAAGCATGACGTACTGCAGTTTACCACATTCTCATGATGTCACAAACCATAACTTATCCAATCACTGCCTACTTTTGATTATCTGATTTTGTGCGTTAGTCTTTCCACATGCAGTAACATCACACGGCAACACAAACACACCTGTAATCAGAGGTGAATGTTCTGTGTCTGCCTGTTTCAGTCTGAAGTATTCATCTGTTTATCCCTGCCAGCTCTGCTCAAAACGACAAACGCACACTCAGACAAAACTGCACAGGAGAGAAGATACTTTTGTGACTAAGCAGGAAGAGGTTTGAAGTGAGAAGAGAGCTTGTGCAGCAGGATATAGTTTATCAATGGAAATAATGAGACTCTATTGAGTATGATCATGATCTCTGCAAGAAGACATTAAAAGGCCAAATTCAAAAGCTTCTTTCTTCCTGGATTTGATGCGTTTCCTGGTGAAGTATGATACAGGAGGGAAGGATGTTTTACACGTGTAAACCATTTTACATCCGTCAGGGAGATGAAGGATGGTTTATTTATTGGACGAGGCCAAAAAAGCAGAGTCAAAAAGAAGTAGTGTGGCCTTGAAGTAGGTTCTCAAAAAGAAAATGCAGGTCTGCGCACATTTCATTTTGATCTGACCACAAAACAGAAATAAAGTCGACAAGTGACTGAAGAAAACTCTGTCTGTAAGCGTCAGAGATGCAGATTTATGCTTGCTCACGAGTTGGTGGGTTAAAGCAAAGCTACAATTCCATTAAATACTGGAATTACTTGTAAAATGACAAGAAAAACAGACTCCTATGGGATGCCCATGTTTCAAGTGCAAGCATTAAGTAGGCTCTATAGAACAGTAACATATGGCAAGTGGAAAAAAGAAGGAACCCAACACTTAGATTACAGCACAGATACAAAGCTGTATGCAAATCTTTCTAACGCACTGTTCTTTAGGCTACTATATACTTTGCCTTTATGTTGTCCCCTTGTTCATGCTTTTTTGCATGTGAGTGTGTCATCCTGGGGAGCAGAGACATAATCAGGTTTACATTCCTGACCTGCTAGTTTCTGCATACCAGAGATAACTGTGTAAACCTGAGAGACAGGAGGGGGAGTGTAAATCCTGGTCTCTCACACACAAACACACACGCATACACAGAAAATGCAAAATAATAATAACAACAATAAAAGTCATATTTGCAAAAAATAGTATATAAAAACAAATGGTGGGATCATGAAAATCTAAGATTAATTGCTTCACAAATTGTGGAGATTTTTGAGAGCACATGATAACGTGTACACATTACACACACACAGTTCAGAGTGCATGGCAGTGAAAAGACAGACAGAAATCAAGTATACAGACTAAACAGACAAAGTTTGTTGTAAAAAGTCCTGTACAGTGGTTAAAGAAGCATGCGTGCGTGCGTGCGTGCGTGCGTGCGTGCGTGCGTGCGTGCGTGCGTGCGTGCGTGCGTGCACCCAAGTAAGTGGAAGAGGCTTAGTCTCGAGCAGGAGCGCAGGGACAAAGCATCTCATTCTGCTCCAAGCATCAAGGAGGACGGGGAGGTAACATGAGAGCTGTGACCAGGCCTGAGAGAGGGGTCTGGGGATAAAGGAGACACGCACTGCTATTCTGAACCAGCCTTTGTTGGTAGCCCCCACCCATCCTCCTCCTCCTCCTCCTCCTCTCTGTCTTTCCTTGGCTTGGTTCTGAGCAGGTAAGCTGATAGGAACCTTGGATTCAGTCCACTTTGTGCAACAGAACAACTCACTGATTCATGACAAGGTGGAGAGACAGAAAAAAAGGAGAGAAGAGAAGGCAGGTCTGAGTGATGAGTAAAGAAGAAAATAGAGATGGATGGAAACAAAATCAGAAACAAAATGACAATAAACTTCTATGTGTTTCAAAACCAAATTCAACAGCAGGACTGTCAATCAACAGAGGCTATGCATTATATTCAATTATTTGTGTCATTAAGTTAAAAAACCAAAAGCAAATCAACCAAACCATTGTTTCCGATACACATATTTTTTTTCCGCTGAGATTCTGGTAAGATCAAGCCTTATTTTTACAGGCTGAGGTTTGAAAAGCAGTGTTGCATTGTTTCAAAATGACAGCTTAACAACATTATGAAAAAATGACAGGGGAGAGTGATGGGGTATGACACGCAACATAGGACTCACACTGGGGACATTGCAATTTCATGGACCCCAAGGCCACAAGAGTACTCGGATGCAAAGCTAATTGAGTTGCAGTGAAAACAAGGAAAACTACTGTCAATGTATACCACTTAAACATAGTTCTAGGTACGGTATGTCCCTCTGATGCATCAGTTTACATTCATTTTTCACTGAGGTTCATTTAGAGGTTTAGCAGATTAGTTTTTCTCACACACAGCAGGTGAGCACACAGAGAATTCAAGGAAATGCATACAAACCAAGTAGTTTAAAAAGTGGTACTGTAAAAGCATATTTTCTGAAGTGATATTAGGTATGTTTCCATACAAATAGTTTAAAAATCTTTATTTTCCAAGAGGTCAAAAAAGAAAACGACAATCAGTATGTGTTTCCATAAACTCCTGTTAGAGAGAGAACAAGATCATCAAAATCAAAAGTGTAACTCCAGTAAATCAGAGAATGTAATACAGCAACAGACGGTGCACCTACAGTACAGGATACAGGTTTCCATCACACGTTCTCTTTATTATTATTAGAATAATATATCATTATTAGAATAGATGGAAACAAATAACCTGCGTAAGACTATTTAAGATTAGATCGTGTCAGATTTGCTTGTGACGGGACCATGGACCTGTTATGCACCTTAATCAATATATTGTCTCTACAGAAGTGACAGAAATCATTGTTTTCATTCGCAGTGATAACCATGAAATGTGGGGACAGTTATAACTTCTCCGCATGACTGCTCATGAATTACATCTGGCCCTGAAGCATCTGCCTCTGTACTGACACAGAAAAAGTACCTATAATCATAATGTTGCCGACAGATCTAATGCGACACCAACAACAATAATCAAATGAGTGAGAATGATAGAAACTGAGAAATAAAGACCATAAACACAGGTGGTTCAGAGGCCTGCAGTAACATCCTATCACATTTACATATGAAGAAATGTCATTCTTGATATTTAATGGACTTGAATGGGATACTTTTGGCACACCAGTTGATCACTCACTCACTCACTGATCCTCTCTCTGCTCTGCCCTTCATCCCTATGGTGCCAAGGTTACTAATCCCCTACTATGCTTTTGGTAGATTGATAAATCTACCAAAAGGAGTAACCATGAAGACAAACCACAAACACAATTGCGCCATGAGAAAAGCTTTTGGACGTTCTCCATGTGCCAAGCAAGCCATGGACACACAAACTGTCTCAACTGCATGCTGAGGGCCACAATAGGCAAATTACTGCACTCTGAGTCATCCCCTCTTCCTTTCAGTCTGCTCCCCTCTCCTCTCTGCATGCTGTTCTTTCTTTCCCTCATTTCACCCCCCTCCTCTTTTCTGTGTGTGGCATGGCTTTAGACCCATTTAGGCGGTGAGTCGCTGGTGCTTCGACTCTTACCAAACCCTGGTTTAACTGTTGAAAATTGTAACTGTAAATCCACTAAATTTAGTACTCTGTATAACTGTAACCACATCTACATGAAAATTAAATTCAATTAACTTTGATCATTGTAATGTTACATCAAAGTAGTAGTACCGGCATACTATTAATGTGTTTCATTTACATAACTGATTGGGTAGGTCATAACTAGAATAAAAAACGGTAAAATAGATTTGCAGCTGTGTGCATGCATGTCTTTCAAAGAGGTTTTACTGATAATTATGGCAATTTGTGAAATGAATTCACTTTCTGGCGGCGGGTTAGAAAGTGTTTATTTGTGAGCTTTAAAGTCATGGGTCATGTACCAGAGCCAGGAGAGGAGTTTCCTTTGCGTTTCTAGTCTTTTTGGAACACTAAGCTAAACATCTTCTGGCACTAGCTTCATATTTTACAGATAAACATAGCAGTCTTCTCATCTAACTCTCTCTCTCAAAAAAAAAAAAAAAAATCCTGTTTTCCCAAAAATGTTCCCACAGTGTCTCACTGAAGGTTTAGGTCATGAAACAAGTGGGAATATACACTGTGTTTGAATAATCACTCTCATATTGTATATCACATATTGCATAATGAAAATTAGAGTTATTACAGTGGATATTGTTGAGCTTCACCAGAACTAAAGGCCTAACTGATGGGCTCACATTATTTTCCAGCTGCTTCTTCCACTGACCAGTCTTCAATACTGATGTCATGTGTTTATCTACTGAGGTAAGACTGTGCTTTTGCCCGTTTCCCCTCACAACTGAGCGAGCGTCCCTTGCATGCAGACACACACACACACACACACGCAGGCACCTCTCGATGTGTCTAGGCCACACTGACACACACTGCACTAGTGCCCCAGACCAACCCAACCCACCCTGTCAACCCTCACACTGAGCCCATTGTCCGATGTCCTAAAAACATGTGCTCACACACACATTTAACACACCTGACATTATAACAGCAAATAGTTTCATGCCCTGTAGTGACGTCTGGCTGTTTTTCTATGAGATCATGCAAGATATCTTACTGTGGTTCAGCACCTCCCTCACGCACGTGGAACTACCTGCCTCTACTATCATCCAAGTCCAAAAAACCAAAAGTGTGACACTTATAAAGTCCAGCCGCTTATAAGTCACTCAATTTTCAGTTATTTCAATGGCAGCCACAAACAGGACAAGCCTCACCACCTTCAGTGTGTGTGTGTGTGTGTGTGTGTGTGTGTGTGTGTGTGTTTATCAATCCTTGATCTCCAGTGCTCTCCCTTCTCTAAAAGAGCCCTGTGTTAAGCTGTTTCTCTGACATGCAAAGAAATTCTCTACATGGTTACATGCAAACCAAATGCAGTTCAGCTCTGCCCTTCGGCTCCCAATTGGATTACGGCACAAAACCGTTTTTACCAACGCTAATCACTGGATTAGTAGCATAAGGTCTCCTTTGCTCAGATCAAGAGAAGGAATGCAGGGGCCCTTGAAACACATGAATGAAAAAAAAAAAAAAACAGGAGGCCTTTAAGGATAATTCCACTTTTTTTTCACAACTTGGGTCTCATTTTACTAGTTCTGGCTATCATTTCTGCTGGTTATGAAAACATTTTACTACAGTGGAGTCTGATGGGGCAAGGAACACCAGCTTTCGGCCTACTGCGTGTGCCTCGCCAGAGCGCAATGCCATTACACACAGCTGTCCATTGGGTTAACTTGATTAAATCATGTACAAATGACTCCAGGCTGCTAATGTCAAACAATTCTAGACACATCAGACAGGTGTTTATGTTTTTTCTTGCTGTGCATCCAGACAACTGTATGATTTCATGATGAAGTGACACTTCTTGTCTTTTCTTCTTCACCCTGCAATTTTACACTTTGCCCTGCACTTGTCGTTGCGCTTGCATGATTAAATTAGGGCCTTTAAACTCTCAGTATGGATAGGCAAACTGCAAAACATGAGAACCATTAACAGGAAGTCAGTGTATAAAAATGTGATGTTGACTGCGTTTACAACAAATGGTTTAAATAATAAATGGCAGTCGCCTGCTTTTTCTCTTTTTGGAGGGAGGGTTTCTTAAAAACCTGTTTCAAAACCTGTATGATGATCGTATCTTGATCTATCCAACTTGTTTTTAAAGATGTTGCTGTGGTTCCACTTTTTAGCAATTACCTTAATACCTTAGTTACAATATCACCAGTAGAGATTACAGTCAAAGCTAAAAACACAAGACCCAAGTTGTAATAAGCCAATTTTATCCTTTAATATACTGTCCAGTGCTACAGATTAGATCGTGTGCATTTCCACAAATTTTCGTTTAAGGATCAAAATCTCAGCTGCCACTCACGAGTCAAACTCTCCAAATCTCCATCTATCACCCCACCTCTCCATCTCTCCCTCTGATACACATCCCTGCCACTGGACTCCAGGCAACAGTGTGTGCTTTGAATAATCAAATGTCCTTGTGTGGACTAAGCTTCCCCTGCAGCACATCACCAATAGCCAGGAAACACCAGGCATGGTCAGTCATGCAAAGCTGTTCCGCTACCATGCAAATGTAGCAAAGAGAGAAACACACACACACATAGTGAGAGGGAGAGCTATGGGTAAGCAGAACTGATACATGTCACTGTGTGTCTACCCCTTTGAAAATAGATTCCATTTCCTTTATAGCAATATGGTTTTAGTAGATAAAGTAATTACAGCCTCTGTGAGGTTCCGAGCGTTTGGCTGAAGCTGCTGCATTTGGTCAGCGGACTGTGTTATCTTCACTCAGTCATCAAATGTCATGTGGCCTGATAAAGGCGTGGTTTATTCTTTCACTTGTGTGTCCACCTGCCACTGTCTTGCTAATTGGCTGGCATTTATTCATTGACCAACAAAGGTTTGGGCTGATAAGCAGAGTGTATTTGTCCAGTAGCTCTGACACATACAGGAGGCTTTTTAATAATCCAAGCAGCGAGACAAAACCCCCATGACATTAGATCAGTACAGTGGACAAAAGTGTAGCTGGAGGTTGTAATTCAGACCAAATTAAGTCAGTGTCCTCACTCACAGCAGCGCTGAACACGGAACTGTGTTGTTTTCATACAAATACAACCTTGTCTGTCACACTTGGACTTTATCGGGAAAATCAGGACCAACTGTTACGTTACTATAAAATGTGTGTCTGTGTGTGCATGCAAGTGTGTGTGCATGTGAGTGTGTGTGTGGAGAATACATTTGCAAGAGAGTGAGGTAAACAGGAGGTGGTGTGTATGATCCCATTCCCAGGGCCAAACTGCTTCTCCAGGGAGAGAGATAAAGAAAAGGCCCCTTCCAAAACGGAGGTGGAAACAATGGCCAGGGCAGGGGCTCTCAGTCACAGCTGTGTGTGCATGTGTGTGGTTGCTGATATTTCTCCGTGTTTTTAACCTTCTAACTAATGAAAAAAAACTTGTCTTGATTTCTCTTTATTGTAAATAAAGAGAAATAAAGGATTCGCTGGATTCGACACGGGTCACTGGCTGTTAAATGTGTCGTAACTCCTCACCGATTAGTCTGCAGACACGTTCAACAATCCAGTAATGCGACTACAGACGACGCTGTCAGGACTCAACAGGTTCTCACTAGCGTTAATGCACTGACATGCATGCACACACACACACACACACACACACACACACACACACACGTCAACACAAAATGCTGTGTATCTCATTGATGATGAAACTCTATAAATGACGCATCTTTTGTCCAACTAGACGAAAGGTAGGAATACAAAGCCAGACCTGACCGTACAGTAACTGTGCCGCTCTTGCGTTTTTCAGCTAAGTAAGGCCTCGCTTGACCTGTCACCAGCGTCTGATATCCACTGGAAAATGTGAATCATTCTAGTTGAAGTAACCACTTGACAAATGGAACTACAGTATAGGATTTTTTGATTTGTATGTCTTCCAAATCTGTATTGTCTTGTTTCGTATGACCCTGCAAGGGCGTGAATTTCCCCACATTTTTCCACTTACTTGTGTGTTCAAGAGGGAAAACAACCTAAAGAAAAGGTGACTGACAGGGAAGGTAGTGCCAGTAGGCGGAAGAGTGCAAGGGGGGTAAAGTGGATGAACAGGAGGTAGGATGCGAGGACGAAGAGGAGGCAGAGCATGAGAGGAAGTTGACGATAAGGCAGGCAAAAGGGACCGGAGATGAGCGGATAAGGAGAGGAAGTACAGGATCTAAAGAGGAGGTAGAGAGGGAAAGGCATGGGAGGAGGAAGAGTAGGAGGTAGTTCTTCCAAAGACAGTAAGAGGAAACAGGCGTCAGTAGCTTTTTATCAAAGGGGAAACAAAGGGGAGAGGAGAGGAGTCTGTTTCCAATATTATAATTACACATAATAATGAAAAATAGCCTGTTTAGACAATATTCAGGAATATTTTCAGGAAACACCTCCCAGAATATATGAAATATCATTAAGAGTGACAAAGCATCTGTGTCTTGGTTTCAAGCTGTGGAATAAGTAAAATGTTGATTGGGGGAACAAGAAGGTAAAATGAGGAGAGGAAATAGCGACAGACGGAAAAAGAAGGGAGTCAGTGAGGTCTGTCCAACAAAAGAGCAAATACACTAGAGCTGCATCATGGTTGAATGGAGACAGACCTCTAGTTTCCAGGCCACACTATTAGTTCTTGTTCCATCAGGAGGAGGAGGAGGGGGTTGGACCAGCTGGAGGTAGGCCGGCTAAATGGGATTTAGGTGAGCACTACTGCCAGGTACTGAGCCAAGCTAGGTTTTAGAAAAGTGTGGGAAGGGTGGAGTCTTGATAGTGTTTGTGACTGAAGGTGGATTTTGATTTCAGGTCTCAGAGACTGAGGTGACTGCTCAGATCATGAGGAGGCTATAGACACGAGCTGCGGGATCGCCATTAACTCTGGGTTGGTGTTGGAAGTTGAGGTCAGGGGAGTGTGTACTCCTTCACACAGAAGTGAATGGAAAAACGTGTCAATGGAACACAAGGAGCGAGTCTGTGAATAAACAGAACTGGTGACTCACCCTTTCTGGGATGGGAGAGATGACCGTGGGCGGGGGTGAGGGGGGGTGGGGTACCAAACTGCCTTCACTACCCCTCAAAACACACCAATGTAGGCATTCATGCATGCACACACGGTCCAACTCATGTGTCGCATTCAGTTGGCTGGACCAGGACAAGCTGTCTATTGTCCAAATCTCCCACCTAAAGCTGCTCCGAGCAGGGCAGGAGTTCTGTATTTAGGGGATTTTGGACATTGCAAAGTATGTGTGTGTGTGTGTGTGTGTGTGTGTGTGTGTGTGAGACTGGTCTAGCAAGGCTTGAAAAAGACCAGGCTCTTGGTTCTTAGTATCTTTTTGTTTGTGAGAATTAAGGTCGAAATCAATGGCAGGAGTATCTTAATACCCATCTTTCATGCCTTTTGAGATGGTAAGAAACTAGAGCCCTCAGAGGAAACATGAAGAACATGCTCACGTCTGTGGTGCAGTTATCTTCTTCAGGCTGTGGCAAACAGTGCACATGGCCTATCATTCCTGAAAATCTTGATATTGATTTGGCTGGTTAGATAGCTGTCAAGTTATATTTACTGCTTGCCAACCGTATGCAGCATTATTGATTTTGCCTCTTTTGCTAGCATAACGTTAACTTTCTGGCTCACAGGTGAGCCAAAGGGTTCTATGAGCTGAGCGGACTAGAAATATCTCCCATTGCTAAGTCATGTCAGGTTTGTCCTATTTTCTGGAGTAGTGAACTTTTCCATTGCAAAAGACCTTGTGGAATGGTAATGATTGCTCCAAGCATTAGTCAAACCCTCGGGTGTTATCAGGGAACCTGAATTATGGCTTGTGAAAAACTTTAGGTGTTGATTGCCTAATGCATTGAAATATAAATTAATGGTCTTTTTTCTTAAAAATGATAATGGACATCTCATTGGGTACTACGCCTTAAAAGTTTTAAATGTCTGGTGCATAATTTCATACGCAATTCCCCTTACATATTTGGGATCTTTTGGATATTCTCTAGAGTTTAAAATGTGCTGTCACTGAGACGGCACCACTAAAGATGTTGAAAAAAAGTGAAGTAGAGGCAAATCATGAACAAAAGCTAATTTAGTCTTTTTCTAGATTAGCTGCTGTGGAGCAGGAACCACAAACTGGTACCCAATATATATTTAGAATAAATCAACATTCCTTTCTCTGTCTAAAAATACAGGAAAAGTTAAGTTAGATGGGTGTTGCCATGTTAGAAGCTCTGTGGGATTGTAGCCATTATGCTCAGTTGTAGTATAGCCTAGGTTGTTTATTAATTATTCTTACTGTGACCTTGCTGCATGTCAGACTGACCTTTCTACTTCCCTCCTTGAATCTGACTCTTTTTCTGACAGCAGTTTATCACTGCTAGAGTGTAATTACCCACAAATCCCAAAATGTACACACACACACACACCAACACACACAAGGGTAAATGCACAGGAATGACCCAAGAATAGAGACTACCAGCCCGTCTTTGGTGATGCTGACCCACAAACACCAATGAACTCTCTCAGACAAAACCTGACACTTAAACTGTCCCCCATTGTGCTGCATCATCCTGAGCTTCATCATATATTCAAAAGTCTCAAGCTAACAATGCCATAATGTACAATTTACATCCTACCTGCAAGCAGGGCCAAAGCAGTGGCTCTCTCATCTGAATAATGTTCAAATCTCAGTCAGCTGACTTAATTAAGGAGCTGCTTTTCCTATTCATGGATAGTCTTTCTTTCTTGTATAATTTCAAACAAAAAATATATTAAAAAGAAGTCTAAATCTAAATCTAGAGGCACCTTAGTCTTTGCTGGTTAATTGTGGTAACCTGCAAAAAGCCTTGTGTGTCCTCGTCACATGTCTTTAATTAGCTGTCCAACTGTGTTTTGGTCCCACGTGATTCTAATATACAACAAAAAGTGAATCTATGCACTTGAGTTTCTAAAATAAAAATTTATTATGTCCTCTAAGGTGAATGGCTTTTAGTGTGAAGCAGCTGCAGGTATTGTTGTCACGGTGTTATCGTGGTGCTTTTTGTGGGAAATCAGTAGAAAATGATGCAAAGAAGGGACTTTGAATTTCATGACAGCTCTTTGGAAAAGAAAGGCATAGGAGTCTGATTGAATGTGAAAAAGTCAAACATAAGTATATCAAATCTCCCAACAGCAACCTCTCAAGAGACAAGTAGTTTTGGTTTGTCGGAGAGAAAACACAAAAAAGAGGAAGAAGAGATATTAAGTGAACTGGGCAGGCAGAGACATGCAGCTGCTGTGTACTGTTTGATGAAGGTAAGCTACACCTCTTACTTGTTCCAACTGTATCTGTTCTCATCATATGGAAACACAGTCGGTAGGGGGCCACACTACAGCTACTGATCCAGCATCAGATCCATCTCACGTCTAAATCATACCAAGTGCATGACAGAGAGCCACTTATATGAGAAGGGAAAACAAAGACTGTTGTGCACGAAAACAGATTAGCAGAGTGGGTACGCTGGCTGGAGAGTGCAACCAGTATTTCCTGGAAGATTTGCAATTGTGGGGAGTTTTACAAAGCTGCTCTTAACAGGCTGTGGAAATCTGCTAATCTAATCACCAACCAGCATCACAGCAGATAAAAACACATGGCCTGCACAGACTACCACACCAGTGTGGGATAATATTATCTCCTGCGTATGTTTTCTACTATATAGTCTAAAATCCTCATTGTGAAAATGTGTTGCTGTATGTAGTTAAATGAATTAGTGCTGGTGGTTCTCAAAGAAAGACCATTTCCCATGACACCCATTGCTTCCTGTTGTAAAGATGTCACTCATTCTCCCCCCTAACCCAAACCAGCAGGTTTGTTCTGAAGCTTTCTTTTTCCGTTTTATAAAGAAGACACATTTGTTTGAAGTTATTACTCCCATTGGTCTTTCACTCATTGCACCTTCTGAGAAACCCTCAGCTTCAGCACTCTGTGCTGGAACACTAGCACACGCCTTGTGATTTATACTGGGAACCAGTGATGTAAAACACAGTGGAGAAGCTTCAGACCTTTCAATAGTTACATTTTAGAAATTATACGAATGCTTCTAAATCAATTGTGATCATTGTTTCAAGAGGAGGAATGCCACATCATTTTGAATAGTTGTAAATGTAATGCTGCTACAAAAACACAATGACAAATATTTTACATTGTTTGGGCAGCTAATTGAAAAAAATATGACCTTAGCTATGGTCTTGTCCTTCAGCAACATCCTGGGCAATACAAAGCTATAACTGAAAAGTGATCAGTGACAGCTTCAAAAAAAAAAAAAGGAAGAAGAAAGAAATCAATGAAGCGCTCAGAGATGAAAATTGGTCTGATGTGATCTGTTCTTTTAGCATGAGATGCAAAACCTCTGATGTTGAGGAGAAGTGAAAGGGAGTTTTGGCCATTGCAAAGACAGGTCACGGGCATGGAGGTCTTCTGATAGAAGACCCATATTGTCATTGAATATAACAAATTCAGTACCTAACAGCATTTGCACAGGACTTCAGTAGCCTCAGCTTTACACTGAGAGTTTGTTTAACTGATGGGAAATTAAGTTAAGGTGCTGTTCAAGAAATGGATGTTGACTTTTGTTTAACTACCCATTGAGACGTGCTTGTGACAAAATACACTGAAATACTTTTTCAAAAAGTGCTGCAAATATATTTCCTATGTTTAAACCGAACACTGAACAACACACTTGCTGACCCTTGCATGAACAGCTGAAGGAAACTTACTGTGTCCCTGTCTCAAACACTAAGCACATCAAACATCTCTCTGCTAATCTGTTGAGCTAGATGTGGCATGACAAAGCCCAACTGTTATCTTCCAGCTGTGTGAGGGGAAAATGCTAATTGCTGTAATTAAATCTGAGAAAAATTCAGACATTTTTTACATTTGAGTGAGTCTGTCACAGCTGTCTGCAGACTTTGTCTGTTTGCATGTTTAAACCCTTTCATTTACCTATGAGGGATAACAGTGTAAACAATGGTGTTTGTGGTAGATTGTGACAAGCACGTAGAGTTAAACAGAAAAAAAAAAGTGCACAGCCCAAATTGGTCATCTTAAAAATGACAGCAAAAGATATCAAAGTGTGGCATAAGAGCTTTGTACATAAACTGCTTCCAACCTTGAGAAAGCATACGTCCAGTTTTACCTGATATGCCACCCTCCAAATGTACACATGTACCCACACACACACACACACACACACACGCTTCCTACCTTGGTGTCGACAATGGAGCAGGCAATTTGTTTCACATAGGCCAGGTCAGCAGTCTGGGGCATCAGGACAGATTCTCTGGTCAGGCCAATCTGGATGATGAAGGACACTCCTGCTGGAGTGGGAGGCAGTGAAGGCATCACAGCCCCACCAGGACCTTGTCCTGGTGTCAGGTCCATAATCGGGAAACCACCCTGAGGGGGCATAGAGGGCATAGATATGGGGGTCCCCTGCTGCATCACAGTGGAGCCGGGCGGTGAGGAGCCCCCAGGTGGAAAGAAGACCTGGGCCATGGCCCCTGAGGGCATACAAGGGCTAGCATTAGCCATTCAGAGTCCTGTCTACTGGCTGCCTGAAGCTCTCAACATACACACTTACAAACACACTCCCTGGTGCAGTCTAGTGAGGTCTCAGAAAACCCACAATGTCATTCAAACTGTCTCAGTGGAGGAGACGGAGCTACACACACATGGACACACATACACTGAGCAGAGTCACGGTTCCTCTGTGTCCTGTGTCCACCCCCTCCCAGTGGGTCAAGGAAGAAATCCTTATCCAGGAAGCGGTGGTTTGTCCTCCTTTCAGCCACTTCTTTCGTGCTCTCTCGTCGGCAGACTTGTGTTATTGCCCCGGCATGACAAGCATGAGCAATGTGTGTGTGAGAGACTCATAAAAGAAAGGCACACTGAGGGGAAACCTACCCTCCTGCTGCTTTTCCTCCTCCACCTTCTTCCCTCCTCAACCTCTCTAGTCCAAAGAAGCTGCTCTGCAGAGGAGAAAGTCCAAGCTTGATTATGAAACTCCCCGCCGTGGGAGAGAAAAAACAAAAACAATACCAAACTTTGTTGTGTTCCTCTCCAGGCTGAGGTACAAAATGGCCTCCTTAAACAGGAAACTGTGAGAATGAAGGAGAGCAAGAGACTGCACTGCTTTTACAAGTCTTGCCCTGTTTCAGTTTCAGCCCCACTTCAGTCTTTTTTGTGAAAAAGCACACACAGAGAGAGAGAGAGCTGTCTGAGGGTACCTCCCTCTCCCCCTCCCTCCTGCCCTCTCATATGTGCTCTTGCCACAGCCAAGGAGGAAGTGAAATGACTGACAAAGCCTAAAGCCAATAGACTGTCAGAGAGTCCCGCCCTTTGACTCCCTACTCCCAGGCTTCTCCCTCCTCTCTTCCTCTTTTTCTCTCTCCCTTCCTTAGTTTGGGGCTATCCGTCTTGTTTGCTCCCTCCCTGGGTCGAGGCCAGCAAAGATCCCCTTACACTGCCTGAGGGGGCAGCTCCATGCTTAAAAACCCTCCCATCTCTTCATCATCTTCCCTCTTACTGCATTACCCTCTTTCTTTCCCTCTGTAACTGCATTTCCTGTCTTATTTTTTCCTCTGGAACACCATTTCTCTTTGCATTTTTAGTAAACACACCTCTGCAGAATAGGACCACACCTATTGCAAAGGTGTTTTCATGCAAAGAGGACTGAAGGTTTCAGTGAAAACAAGAATTTCCAGGCATGGAGGGTGGTACTTTGCACACAGTAGGATATACAATATGCTAAGAAATGAAGCTTGGCTACAGCAATCATCTGCAATCATCAACTGATCTCACTTTCATTGAAAACATGCAAATGAAAATGGTGCCTTTTTACCTTTAATCATGAACACCTCCATGGATAGTTAGGGCTGAGACTCATAACCACGTTAAGTTCATCATCATCAGCTTTCCTCCTTCCCAGGGCAGTAATATCATGCTTCTCTCTGTGAAGCCATCTCACAACTACCAATTCATCAGAACAAATTAATCACAGGCAACTGCACTCTGCTGAAATGGTCATGTGACAGGAGATCTCAATAACTCAGCAGCTGCAAATAATGTTTGCCTTGATTCTACTTTACACCACAAGAGGGCGATGTTATTATAGTTGGATATTAAATAATTAATTCCAAAGTAGAGATGAGGCCACAGGGCTGCTTTGTTGCCATTTAACCTGGAGATTTGGGCCCATATTACAAAGTAACATATAACAGAAGAATGAACACAACAGTCGGGTGTTAATGTGGTAATATTAGAGTGTGTTTCCTTAAGAGGGAAACAGAACATTAAGATTTGTACCCAAGATGTATCAAAACATGCCAAATATTCATCAAATACTCTTTATTTGTGTAGGCTGAAAGATAAAGCAAAGTGGGTAATATAGTGAATGAAAAGGCTCTAAGACATGGAGACGCTTTTGAACGCAGAGTTAAAGCTGGAAGATTGAAAAATCAATCATCAGCGAGTCAGTTTCAGTTATTCAATTTGATTTTGATTGGCAGCATTAAAAAGAGAATTCATTAATTTTACTAATCAAAGATTAGCTTACTCATTGTGGGAAGTGTTATTGAGCCTGTAGAAGCAGGTGTAGAATGAGCTTCTCATTGACACCTCTTGTGTCTTTGTATTTCAACTTTTAAGATTAATATTTGTACTTATTTTAAGATTTTGGACTGGGCAGAAGATGGGCCACAGCAGCAGACGACCACACCTGTCAGCTAAGATCAGGAAATTGAGGCAACGTGGTGGCACGGCCTCACCAAAACTGGACAATAGAAGACTGTCTGGTCTGATGAGTCTCAATCTCTGCTGCGACATCCAGATGGAGGGTCCGAATTTGACGTGAAAAACATAAAATCGTGGATCCATCCTGTTCATGCAGGTGGTGGTGGTGTAATTGTGTGGGGGATATTTTTTGGCAGACCTTAATGAACATATGCAGCCCTTTATGACGGCTATGTCTAGATGGTAACCCTAAACTTGAAAGTCTCATGAGATTTGGGCATGTTGTTTCTTCATTGTGTACCACTTACCATAACTCTGGCATGAGTTTTGCAAATCTAGGGTTCCCATCCAGACTGAACCCTTTATGACCACAGTGTACCGATGTTCTACTGGCTACTTCAAGCAGGATAATGTGTCATTACACAACGCTCAAGTCATCTTGAACTGGTTTCCTAAACATGACAGTGACTTCATTGTACTCAAATGGCCTCCCCAGTCACCAGATCTAAATCCAGTACAGCACCTTTGGGATGTGGAGATTTGCATCATGGATGTGCAACTGAAAGGCAAAATGGTCAAAACCCGGTACTAGCAAGGTGTACCTAATAAAGTGTATGTAAGGGATGATACTTCAATGTGTTCAGTTGTTTTTTGGAAAGTTTTGTGTCCCTTAGAAGGCAAAAAAAGACAATACAAACACAACTCTCAATTCACTGTACAAAATCTTCATTTTTTGTTTTTTCTTCCTTAATGACATACAACAGGGGACCCGTAAACAAAAAGAGAAAGTCATTTGATACAAGCTAGAATGCAGTTCAAAAATATATAATAAAACAAAATTAATAAAAAGCAGGTCTCTTCTCCCTTGTAGTTAGAGGAAATAGTTTGAATACAGCTTAATATGATGTACAAAATATCACACAGTGATAAATTGCTAATAAAAAAATAAAAACACACAAGAAATGAGAGTCCTTTACCTTGGCCTCTGACTGGTAACAGATTTTTTTTTTTTTTTTTTTTTTTAAACTTATTTTCTTCATTTTTCATGTTTTTTAATCATTTTGCTTTTTTACAAGTTATACATTGTCATTATCAATCACAAGCAAGTTCTATGCCTAGCAAGGAAGAATGATTCACTTATGATACTACAGTATTCTTACATATTATTAATCATATCCATAATCAAAGAAAAGAAATGCAAGAAAGAAAACAAGGAAATGATGGACATTTACAGCACATAATGGCATCTCTAGTCATCATTTACAACCTCTGTTTCTATTTCTTTTTTGATGTGTCGTTCTGATTTGTCTTCATTCTCAGAGGGGACATAGTAGCTCAGAGTGACGATAAAGCATCAGTCGACCATAAGTAACTCTCGCTATCAAATAACTGAGCCACAGCAGGTTCCGGACATTGTAGCATTTATTCCAGATTTATACAATCTGAAATACCTGCAAACCATTATTTCAGCACCCTGTCTGTAACTACACCTCACCAAAAGCATCCACAATTAGATGTAGTGCAAAGTGGAGCCAAATACTTGTTAAAATAGATAACAGGACGTTATGCCCAGCAGCAGTACAACAATGCAGTCGCACCTGGTTGTTCTCTTATTATAGACAGCAGTCCCCCACCCTGTTTCAGAAAAAACATGAACTATGGATGCTAAGTGTCCACAGTGATTACCTCTAGGCTACTTTGAACCCTTAGATCTGACCTCTGACCCCCTATTGGGACCCTGTAATCTTGAAAAGCTGGTGGGTGCCCCTCAACTGACTGATTTGAGTCCTGATTTTATCAGTCTTGTCGTGGTAATGAGATAAAAAAAAATTAGCAGTCAAGTAATTTGAGACAGGTCAGCTGTTAAGGGGCTTACCTAACATGTGCCTAGTCCTGCAGTGATCAGTATGAATCCAGGACACAGACAGAGATAGATGTGAGGTGTCTCAAAGGAACTATGAGTCCGCCTCAGCCAAATGTTATGGGTTTATGTTCAAAATAGCAGAACCCGAACAAATCGGCAAGACAAATTAGGTGCTGAGTCATAGAACTACTAACAACTGACACTCACACATCTTAAATCAATACTTTTTCTTTCTGCAATGACAAAAGTGACTGAATTTAAAATCTTTTATTTTTCCACCCTGGAGTTTTTTCTCCCAGCATGCCTCTCCAGAAACAGGAGACCAGCATCACATCATCAGCTCTCTGAGTGGTGTGCTACAGTGCAACCGATGCACGTCCAACTATAAGAGGGAACCTCACCTAAACACACAAGTGAAGGTAAATGTCAAGCTTATTTTTCTTTAAGCCTGAATAAATAACAAGCCAGGGCCAAGCAACCGTCTGCAAACTGGCACCGACTTCAAGATGAAATGAAAAAAGACGATCTGCGGAAACTGTTCTCAGTCCAGGTAAGATAATTACCATCAGCTCAGTAAACTCCTCAAGCCCAAAACGATCAAGATGGACATTAATCACATCTCTCTAATGAGAGGTTTAACATTGACTGTTAATTCTGAACTGTGACCACAGTTGATGAAATGACTACACGATGAAATGTCATGAAAAAAGTCGATTCATTCTATGTAGGTCTCTAGCCCGATGAGTGAAAAACGGCCTCTCTCACACACACAGACACAAAACAGGTCCCTGATTCTGACTCAAGACTGACGAGGTCTTTCATAGCACCATGATTTAACTAGTGCATATACAAACATACACACGCGCACACTCTTCTGTACAGTAAAAAAAAAAAAAAAAAAAACAACAAGCAAACGACACAATCTGTATCATTTGTTGAGAGCATACAGACTGGCCTCACACCCCTGTAGTCTACAGCGCACTCATGACACCCATCTTTAGCTGGTTAATGTGGTGTGAGAGCATCAGTCTGCAGAGTCAAGTTCAATCTATACATGTGTAGAAATTGATCATGATTGTGGAAATATGTTCATTTATCTTGTACAGCAGAGTGACTTTTAATCCAATGCACACACGTATTAGTAGAGGCAGAATCATGGGGACGCTAGAACACCCAGACACACAACGAGACTTGGTGTCTTGGCCACAAAGTTGAAATTAAAGCTATTTGTTCAACACTGGCTGGCGACTGTCTAGCACCTGCTCACATCACACACGACTAAGTTTAACATTCTCCAACCCTAAACACAACACCACACACCCACACACACACACACTCTGCCCGGATTCTTTGGAATGTAATACATTGATTCCCAACGAAGAGGTTGGTCAGACGATTTCTGCCGACACTTTAGTTTAGTCGTTTAGTCATGCCTACATATGTATAGTAGCCACAAGCAATTTGTTAACCATTAAAAAAAGATCTCAGATGAAATGCGGTGGTGCGCTTGTGCGTGCTGTGCAGTGTTTCCTTGGTGGTACTTCTTGAAATGTGAGTAGTGTGTCAGCAATTCAAGTACACACACGCGCGCACACACACACACACATACACACAGTGCTTTGTAATAGTGGGTAGGCTGAAAAAAGCAGAACAGAATATTGTAGTGTAGAAAAGTGTTACTCCAAACATGATTAGTTGAAAACGGAGCAGCCGGGATTCTTAAGTTATAAAAAAGCAGTGTGATTAGTATTACAAGAAGTCACTGAGGCATCAGAGAACAGTGAGGGATTGAAGGGAAGTGACGTCCTGTGGCGGTGACCCAGCCAGTGGGGTGCAGGACAAGTGTGTGAGAGTGTGTAAGTGTGCGCGTGTGGGGGCGTGTGTAAGCAGGTGAAATCTGTCCACTGTAGTCTTCAGTCTCTTTTGGCCCAGTTATTTTCGTTGGACTCTAAAGGTAGAAGAGAAGGTAAACAAAGTTAGACCAACGGTTCACTAAATTTAAAAGATATTAGGTCCCATGTAATTAAAAACGTGGGACATTTAGAATCGTAAAAATACATCAGGATCAAAGAAGCCACACAGCAAAACAAAGAAAATCCTAATTATATATTTTGAGAAAATCAAAAACAGAAGAAAAGTATTATTTATAAATTGGACTCTGCAGATTATAACATAATGATCCTGCTAAACTGTAGATTTACTTAGAAACTGGGGCTATCCATGTAAGTTTGGAGATTCAAGAGTCTTGGATAAACTGTATCTAAAAAAAATGTTAATCAATAAGATTGAACAGTTAATTAGACAGATTAAAGGTGTATAATAGCGACCAATTTAATATTGCATTTAAATAACGGGCGAAGAGTGTCAGAGAATGAGTCGAGCACTAACTCTTTCATAAGAGAGTTCTGCAGCATGTTCAGTGTTGACTGACTTGTATCAGAGCTCACACTGGTCTTTATCCGTGTGTGTCCTCAGAATCAGTCAACTCCAACAACTCCCACCCTCTGTGCCCCCTCCACATCTCACCAGAATGACAAACAGTGCTGTCAGACAAAGATCTTGGCAAGTGCATCTGCGCCGGCGCTGGCAATGAAGGGCTGGGAGGGATGGAAAGCCACGTCATGAATGGCCTCGTCGTGCTTCTTCCTGTGGGCCGTGATCTCTTGCACGCACGTCCTGTTGTCCAGCATCCACAGGCGCACCGAGCAGTCGTGGCCTGCAGGGGGCAGAGAGCGGGTTGGAACAAAGACAACAATGCTATGAGGGGCAGAGAGCATTGTGGGATACAATGTAAAGGAATGCTTTATGGTGCTTTCCGAGCTAGTCTTAATTCCCAGCTTATTCTTCAATGCGTTACTCTGTAGTTTTAGCCAAGACTGCAGGTTGTACAGAGGGTTTCATTCTATCTAAACATGACCCTCCTTGTGCTGAGGTTGATGGTGTAAAGTAGGACACACTTGTATACAGAATGGACGCCTTATTAAAACAAACTGTTGGCATTAAAATCTCTCCCTGGGTACTGTAATGTTAAATGAAAACAGTGTGTGCAGAAGAGCGAGTGGGAATGAGATCATAGTTTACAGTATTTTGAAAATGATGTCATCTTTAGTCTCACTGGAGTGAACCCGATTCTAAGATGTCCAGCTAAATAAGGACAGAGTGGTACTCACTGCCAGAGATGAGGTAAGTGCCTTTCGGGTCTGTAGTAAGACAGGTGACCGCATCCAGGTGAGCCACCATTGAGTGGACCACTTTACCTGTTCGAACACACAAAGCAAGCTTATTTGGATGCATTAACATTCCAGGAAAAAAGTAACTCTGCAGGGGAAATTTAAAAGACGACCAGATCAAATAAAACACCCCCTGCTCATACCTGTCTTGTTGTCTAGGAAGCGGATGGTGCGGTTCTCATGTGCGGTGATGGAGACGGACTCAGATGGGTGACTGACCACGCGGTTGATCAGTTCGCTGCCTGCAATGGAGGACTCCATTATAATCAAATATGTCTTATCAATTCATCATATTATTTATCTAAATAATCAGCTGAAAATCAACAGTTGCAAATTGGGTGTTGGGTCCAGGACTTACCATCCTTGGTCTGCGTCTCAAGCGCAGTGGTGCTCTGCTCTGTGTTGAGGTCGTAGAGCAGCGTCTCACCTCCGTCAAATGACACCACCACCTGATTGGGGTCAGTGGCCACAAAGGCCACCGAGGTGGGTGTTCCGTGCTCTGGGAGAAGACGGGACATGATGCAGTTATGGGGCATGGACACAATGCAAAGCTCAAAAGCAAGTCTGCATACTCAACACAGACTATCTACCTCTCTCCTTATTGAAGACGGACAGGCAGGGAGCCGAGTTCTGAGGGTCCCAGATGCGGATGGTGCCATCGGCTGAGCATGAGGCAAGACGATGATGGACTGCTGAGTAAGTTAAACCCCACACACTGTCCTCGTGGCCGGCTAGGACACTGCTCTCGATGCCAGGATCTGGATGGACAAACGTATTAAAAAAGAAAAAAAAAAAAAAACATGAGAAAAACACTTCTACATTGGAAAATTATTATTACTTGTTGATTCCTGAATGCTCATCAGTTGAAGATGACTGACCATAGTTATCGTAAGGATCCACATTGAGGTCTGGCATCTTCCAACATCTGACAGTTCCATCTAGACCTCCGCTGTAGCAGGATTCCCCTTCCTCGCCCATGGTCAGCGACAGAACAGCTCCACTGGACAAAAAGACAGAGAGTTTGCACCAGTGTTTGCACGGCATCCAGCAAGTTTGTGGACTAAATGTGAATTTGTACTTGCTCACATCTCAGACTCACCTGTGGGCTCTAAACGTGTAGATGGGCTCTACGTCTAACGCTGCGTTCCTGTGGAGGGACACAGTCTTTTAAATTTTCTTCTTCGTTTTATTTCCTTGCCGTTAGATTTTGAATCGGTACATTATATAAAACCTGCATTATAAATTCTTTCTTTCTTTCTTGCTCTGTGGATTTTGGGGTTCTTACTTTTTTGAGTGCATGGCCTTGTTGAGGTTCCACAGTTTTAGTGTTCCATCCTCAGAGGCCGTGAGCAGCACCGCTTGGCTGGGGTGAAAGGTCAGAGCGCGGATGGCGTCAAAGTGGCTGCGTAGCGTGAAACGAGGGTTCCACGTCTTCTTGAACTCCTCTCTGTTATCCTGCATCTGACGGGAGACACATTGAAAAGCGAGTGAGCATTCACCTGTTTTGAGTGTGCACGTGTAGGTTGGATTACATCCTGTGCATTGATCAGCAGCAAATATGTAATTACATCCATGGAGAGATCGTTGTCATTGGCAACAGTGAGATCAGCCAGTTCACCCAGGTTCATGTCCCCTCCGCCAACAGCATCCATAATGAAGACGTCAGAGGAAAAACCCAGGGCGCCTCCTGCAGGTTGGAAGTGGAAAAGCACAAGAGTCACTACTGTGTGTCGACTAATCATAGCCACATAAATACAGGCGGAGAACTGTAAAATATAGTAATGCATCTTAGATTCCCCATGGCTAGAGTATATTCATCTTGGTTCCTTACTCCTACACTGTACCAGAGGAAATATTTATAGGTGTAGGAGCTACTTTACAAGTTCACCCCTACGCAGGCTTTAAAATTGAACAAAACAGAGAAGACAGCATCTAAATTTGAAATTCAACATCTAAGCTACAATCATGTGTGTGGGATAGTGTGACAGAGGAGTCTGACAGAATTACTTGGGAGACAGTCAATGGTTTTCTGTGGGGGATTATTTGGTGGGGATGTCTTACCTTCCCCGGAGCGAGCCTGTCCCGATACAGTGGGGGGTGGGGTGGGTTTGGGAGGGAAGTCCGACATCATGCCTTGTAACTTGTTCCTGCGGTTCTCTGAACCCGGCAAGAGGAGAGAGACACAAAACATCCAGTCATGCAGAGAGGCAGAGGAGGGGCGGAGAGGCCAACAGATGGACAGATGAGAGACAGACGAGTGTAGACAGGAGCAAAAAGCTAAGCTTCAATCTTTTAATATGCAACACTCAATTTTAAATATTCTTTTTGTGCTAGGATGAAATCAATAAAAGCACAGGCATACAGTGTAAATGTGGCTCAGAGAATGAAATGTGGACATGTAAAGAGAGAAGGCAGCATGCGTGATAACCTTTGAATGACCCTAGACTACAGAAAATACATCTACAGACAGGGATGACAGCTACACAACTCGTAAGAGTCACAGACTGAAACAGGACAGAGAGACAGGTGGTTGGGAAAAGAGGTTGGTTTTATTGACAAGAAGAGATGCCAAGACACAATGAGAAGTAAAAGATAAAAAGGTGAGCGAGGGGAGGAGGGGAGGGGGTGGCGGCAAAAAAGACAGATACACTGGTGGCAGTGATTCTGGCAGTGCTGGTGCTGATGATGTTGCTATGGCAACAGCATACCTAACTCCCGTCCGTCACCCGAGATCCGGGCCTCTCCCGCCCCCTCCCCATCCTCCCCCGAGCCCAGGAAGTCAAATTCACTGAGGGCATCCTCCGAGTCGTCTTCGTCCTCCTCGTCCTCGGGGTCCAGGTCTGTGGTCATGGGCTCTGAACCCATCTGGACATGAGAGCAGAGGAAAGGGTTACTTATGCGACTAGCTATGAATACAGTTTGCAGTTTATAGTCTGCGTCTTGTCCTTCTATGTACATTCATCCGCCTAATTTCATATCTAATCACCAATCACACCTTTACACGGGACTTCTTGTTCTTGCGCGGGCCATCGATGCAGTCAGTGGCCATGCCTTGGAAGTCATCTTCCTCGTCACTGTCATCTTCGTCGTCATCCTCGCAGCCATGCAGGAAAGGGATCTTATCGAGCACAGAGCCACCCAGACGTTCCTTAGAGCTTTCTTTGCCCGCGTTCCTACAAATACATGAACAATTATTCTTCCCATTCCTAGTTGCAAAGGACAAAAAGATTATTTAGGACGATACCATGCAGAGGGAGACGGGATGACCTCAATTATACTGTATAGTACCATACTATTAAAAGTTTGGCCACAGCAGTCTACAATACGGAATAGTTTATTTATATATTATCTATTTTATTTATATCTATCTGTGCACTACCTCAGGTATACCATAATATTTCAAGGTCATGTCTGTGAATAAATAATCAGACTATGGTATGATGTGTAAGTTAGGCCACAGCTATAAAGGGTGGAACAAGATTTAAAGCCTTTGCCAATATTTGCCCACAGAAATTTGACAAACAATTATCATGTTAGCGTCACTATTCTTATCCGTGGAGCAACAGCGGAGAGAAAGGGGGGGGGGTGTCTGCCTCCACAGTCTCACCTCTTGATTTGTTCCTCTATCTGTCTGACCAACAACGACTCTCCACCTGCTCGAGACTCGGGCTCAGGACTGGTTTCACTGGGCGGAGGCCCGTTAGCCTCGGGGCTGCTTCGCCCGAGCAGGGAACGCACACGCTTAGACCTCATGTCCAGGATGGTGTCTGAATAACCCACTTCCTCCAGATATCTGCATTCGTGGGGAAAAAGTAGCACATAAACATAAATGACTCCCTCTAGTCTGGATCACAGTGTTTAAAACCAATGGCACTAATGGAACACATTAGTATGGTACAGAGATAAAAGCAGCTGGTGACATATAGGCCGTACTTGCGTAGTAGCTGACGTCCCTCCTTCCAGGACATCTGATTGGCTGGCTCAGAGTCTGACTCAGCTGGCCCATTGGGAACTACAGAAAATAGATTGGTCAATAGTGACGCAACAGCAAAGCATAGCGAGCACAAAGAGAAAAGCAGAAACTTTGGGTAAAGCAGCAGTAGAAGCTAATTTAATATAAAAGAGCTTGGTTTAACATACGTTGGTCTGCTTCTGTCTCTGGTTTCTTGTCTCCAGGGCTCTGGTCGTTTCCGGTCTTCAGCTTCTGGTGCTTAGCCCTGCAACCCCACAACAGACCACAGGAGAGCAGCATTACAAGCAAATACAGGAAAATCCTGCACTATCAAAACACCATGTCAAACAGTATGACAACAGGCCGAATGGATAACAGACATGAGGACACAGGGACAGGAAGAGGGAGTCTACAGGCATTTGTTTTACCTCTCTTGTTTGAGGGCGTACTCCAGCATTTTGATCCGCCTCACCAGGTCCTGTTTCATATTCTCCTGTCCTTTCCTCTCACCCTGTAGGAATGCCACTTGAGCCTGAAAACACACACACATACACAGGATGGTAAAGAACACAAATTTCCTTGCACACGCATACCGCAACCGCTCACAAGCATGATGATGATATTCAATCGGAAAATCAATTTACATAGAGACACCGTGACTCCGTCATAACTGCAGCAAACTGGATAAAAAGGCACGTACGGTCTCAATTAAATCAAAAGAGTAAAGGGTTTGATATCAACAGGGGCCGTGAACGTGAAGGAGAAAAAAAAAAAGTTTGATGTGACGAGCATAGCAAACATGACTTCTGAGAACCCAGAATAAGTAGAGGGTTGTGGAACAGGGCTCTTATTTTTAACTTCCTCCTAACCAAGGCCTCAGTGCGCATCTGCAGAGGAGCGAAAACAAGACACAGACTGGCCGAATTCAAATCCCCTCTTTTAAGACACATCCTTCCTTTGTGTGCTTCCTCTCTCACTTTCCGTCCGTTTCCTTCCTCGCTGTGCTGATTTTTATCTTACCTTGAGAAAAGAGGTATTCACTGCCAGTTCCTGCCATTTGTCATACAATTGTGAAGAGAGATGAAAAAGCGATAATGAGAGTGATTATGACAACACTGTCAAGTTTCAATGAGGACTATCTTTGCACAGGGACTCCCCTTGAATAAGCCATCAAAAGACAGCAAAGGGCTGCCGGAGTGGATGAGAGAGATTTATAACAAAACGTTTCAAGCATGCTGTGTTTTGCACCAAATGATGCAGGTTTTGAGCAATACTGGTTCACATCAGGCCGCAAACACCCTGCCCTCAAAAGGCTGGAGGAGAAAAATCCCTGGTGGAAAAGAAAAACAATGATCCCACTTACAGTTGGGTTATAAAGGTCTGCCCCCGTTTTCTACTCTCAGGGTTTGCATGCAGGTATTTGCAAGCACAATAGTTTTGCATTTTCACTCCCTCTTTTTCTCTCTCCCTGTGCCAAGTGGCACTGGGGCATTAATGCGGATTGTTTCACAGTCCATTTCTCCTCGGCACGTCCCCGTCTGTGTCCACGAGCCTGCTCCCACACACATACGCAGTTCTGTAAAAGTAGAGCAGTCTAAAAACACCATCTCATGGGGCAGGCACTCGGTCTACTTGAGAGGGTAGGCAATCACCCAGGAAAGTGCGCACACACACACACATACACACACACGCAGTCATGTAACCAGCTAGGAGGGCTAGTGGAACACAGGATAATCTGCCAAGCAAACCTTGCTGCTGCTGCTGCTGCTGCTGAGTAATCCTTATTAATGCAATGTGATTTTATATGCTTATCTGAGAATTTTGGAGATAACTGCCAAAGCTAGTATTTCAACACTGTAGGAATGATCTAGGAGGTTGTGAAATAAAGATAGCTTTATGTGGTTTATGCTTGGCCTAACCTGGGAGGAGCAGTTCAGTTCTAAAATATCTAAAATAAGTAAAATAAACAATGCATTAACTACATTTGTGTGTATGGAGCACTGAAAAGACTGAAAAGCACTGCATTCATTTAAAAAGCCCCCCCCCCCAAAAAAAGCTTAGTGCTGTGTAAACAGCTCTGTAATAATATATCATTTGCTGGGTTTGTGTGGTTGATAAAAAGCAGCTAGCATAGGGTTAGCTGCAACAGAGCGTTTCCAGGTGCACACAAATAGCAACTGTGTAGTTGTGTTAAATGTACAAATACAGTATTGCACCCACCATTACAAAACACAAGCAGAAACCCTCGTTCCAGTGAGACATAATCAGACATAAACGGTAACAATCGGTAAAATACAAACAGCTCAGCTGTTTTGTTAATTATATAATGGGCACTATAATGTGTAAATTCACAATTTGTATTAAAATGACATCTTCAAAGTTAAATGGCAAAATATATAAAAATTTCAAAAACTGTAACATTCAAGTTAACATCCACAACAATGTCCCTATAAACATATTCGCTGTACTGATACTGTGGCCTTCTGTGGGTCGGGTAGAGGTAAAAATCAGTCAAATTCAAGAGAGCGACAGAGTGGAGCATGAGGTCTACTGCACACAAATAAAGAGATCTTTAACACAAAATCCTCAGTGCACTGACTCATCACTGACACTGGTCGACTCAGTGGCCGTTTAGTGAGAGAAAAACAGCGCAGTCAGCTCAGCCTTGAGTCCTGCTTTAAAACCTACTGAAAGACCATGATCAGAAATGATTGTGTCTGGAGACAGCCATAAGCGGGCACGCCTGCATGTCACCCGAGTATGAACAGCGACCACAAATCTTTAAACGATTCGAATCTGCAAAGCGCTTCGTAATTTCCACCTCTAAATGGAATGCGTCTCAGGGGCAGGGCATGCATTTCTACTCCTACTCACACACAGACGAGCTACAACCTGCACACACGCACTGATAACCATCACATCCTTGTGCGTCAGTGTCACTCCGAGTTCCTAGAGGGACGGTATCCCACTAGAGCGTGGAACCTAAAATCCCTGACAGTGTTTTGTTGGCCGAGATAGAGAAAACCCTGTATGCGTACACACATACACACACTAACATGGCAACAGCGCACACTGTAAGAACTGCCTTTTCCTGATACATAAAAGGTAGCCAAAACAGAGGGATTAGTGTGTCACAGGGTTTATTGCTGTATGTCACTCTTTATCTATTACTTAACTACTCATTCTTTGGCTCTGACCTGGTTTTAGTTCCTCTTTGAAAGTGGTAGGGTGATGTGGTTCGTTGGGTAAAATATGTATTTGCAGTAGCACACGTTGGCTGTCCTAAGGATGACAACAAATACAGCTTTTAATGTATTAGCTTGTGGGTGTAATAAGGTCCCAGAACTAAAAGCTCCTGTCAAGGTGTGTGAATACATTAACAAATCCTTTTTTGAACATACACACAGTTGTGTTGTGTTTAGCTTTCGTTGGACTTTGGTATTCTACCCTTTGTCTGGTTCAGATTGGGACATGCTTGTTTTGGGAGCCAAGCCAACAGAAGTGAGACAAAGCAGCTCATTCATCAGCTATTAAAAAGGTGTTGTTTTTTTTCATAAATAGAGAGCCAAAATAAATGGGACAATCATAACGGTAGTGGAGCAGCATGTCAAAAGACATCAGAATATTTACACAGAAAGTTATACTAGTAAAATATAATTCCATGTTTAAAACTGACCCGTGCCAAGGAGTAACATTAATCTGGCTGTTGTTTGTCATTTGATACATCCCTGCTAAACTCTTAACACTTATTTTCTTTGTATTATGCTGGTAAACTAACAAAGCCATAAGTGTAAAGGAACCTGGTTGGGAGCAAACCTGTCGTGCCATCTGATCTCTCTTTCCTGTGGGTGGGTTTTCCTCCATGTGGCCTACTGCTGCTGACCTTTCCAGAGTTTGTTGTAGCATGGAGGGCTGACACATTTAGCCTATTCTGTCAGTCCCTCTGTACAAGCTGCAGAACAGGGTCAAGGGCAGCTTTCTTCCTCCACTGGCCACCCTCCATCTTCTCATCCCTTCATCCCCATGGGAGAACCCACGAGCCAACAAGTAGAGCAATGAACTTTTCTGGGACAGTGTGCTTTGATGGAGTGTGTTAGAGTGTGTCAACTGTGCGTGTGTGTATGTGTGTGCGCGTGCAGTATTTAGCTAGAGAGTGACATCCTAAAAAGTTGGGCTTGGTGCCTAAGTTTGATTAGAGGATGCTTGATAAGCATTGGGATGCCAAGAAATACCGCATGTCATGAGTATGTTTGAATAAGAGAGTAAAACGGGAGAGCAGAAATGAGACTTTCGACATTTCAGGTTGCAGTTGTGGGAATGAAACTGAGAAATAGAACAAGAAGGAGAGAATTACATGAGAAAAATAAAATACAAAAAAAAAAAAATCAACTTGTATATAACGGGAGCGCTGCAAGTCTGCGTGGGTGGGAGGCACACACTGTAATAATCCAGTACATATGGATGTCATATGTGTTTCATGGCTGAGAGCGCCGAGCTATTAATTAGAGATGTGTACCCAGGGGCCCACTGGGCCACACTCAACAGGAAGTGATGTCATCTGGGTCAACAGTAATCTATTCTACACAACTAGTGACCCTGTTAATAAAATTAAATAGCTCAAAATGAGAATAAAAACAAGAGGAACAGGTAAAGGTCTACCCCGCTCCCTACAGAGTAAGTGTAGTGACTAAGTTCGATGTCTGCCGCGTGTCTGTTTGTCTATTAAATAGTAATGAGGGTCAGGCAAGAACAAGCTAATTAGTTCAGGCTTGTTAAGTGCGATAGCAGGGTGATTTGACAGAAAATACTACTAAAGTCTTCTTGTGTGTCTGAAGGACGGAGGGACAAGGCCACTGCCACCTGTGCTGCTGTCCCGTGGTCGCTGGGACGTCCCACCTGGCCCGGGGGGGGGGGGGGGGGGGGCGGGCCTTAATTCCTGGCCTGTCACTGGAGACAGGACAGCACAGGTGGCCTTTCACACTGAAAACACACTCAGAGACAGCACATGTGTTGCAGTCTCACAGAGACACGCTACGCTACAAACACAGATATCTACTCTGTCGCACAAAGAATCACACAGTGGTGGGATGATAATCTGTCAGATATTAGTGACGGTCTTGCTTCTGCTGCCTTTTAATTTTGTGCATGCAGCATACTTGATAGCCTTATGAATATCATAAAAGTACAAAGTGTCATGTGCAGGCGACATGTGAGCAGAGTATGAACACATACAGTATGCTGCTAACTGCACAGGACGTGGCCTGGGGGCCTGTTAACTGGCATGTTGAGAGCTCTGCCAGCATGCTGGCAACAAAAGCCAGAGGCCCGTGGCCTGTGGGTGTTAAAATGTAAGCTAGGTCAATTTTTCAGCCTGGCACTCCAGTGATCCTCACTTTCTCTCAGCACAGAACGTGGTGCTAATTGTACCCGTGAAACCAGACCATGTGCAGCAAATACACAGACGCAAACAAAGTTCCATAACAAGCACTAATGGCGTGTTGGATATAGCGATGGCCTGCTTCTGACTCCCACTCTTGCCCACACAGGACTGTAAAAGCAGCAAATACAGCCGGTTTGTTATTGTTCATCCATTTTTTATCAGACACCTATTTATAACTACATAGGTTTGAGGCAGGGGCAAAGAGAGAAGCGGAGAGGGACAGAGTAGAGGCAACAATATGTGGTTTTTTTTGCCGTTTAGACACCCAAGAAGATAGTTTATCCTATTTACAAGCAAACTGTGGTCACAGGAGGAACACCACATAGGCCTGTGGGTTTAGGAATAAAAAGATGAACCATTAATCCTTTCATTCCAAACGCAGGGCGAAAAAAATCCTTAAAACGTGCATGTTTTCCTAACCTTTCTTAATCCTGGAACAATTTGACAAGTAAGCACAATCTTGCCCAGCAGTGCTGAGCCTCACACAGTTACACACATGCACGTAAGAAAGTTGCATAGTTCAACCTCTGTCTTCTGCTGTTGTCTCTAAATGACTGCAACCATTAGGGCACTCATGCCTTGCCGAGTGGCACTGAATCACACATTCACATACGTTTTTCTCATCATTTCATGGATGACCTTTAAGGACACAAACCCTCTTCTCCAACCTAAAGGCAGACAACACGTGTGTTTACAATCTGCAGGTTATTATATATTGTATAAATTGTCATTGTCATATATTGTTATATTTTTCAGGATTTACAAGTAATATTTTAGTTGTAGATAGGATGGCACTTGACTGACAATTATTTCAGACAGTCAAACAAGTATAAATGATGCTAAAAAATACAACTGCATTACAATCGTAGTCATCAGCCATGTTTATCTACTACACCTCTGACTCATCCATCTGTGTGACAGGCCCCAATTCAAAATGCTGATTTCTTTTCAATGTCACCAGATACACACAGGCATACACTTTACTACAGACCACTGTTGGTTAATCTTATGCCTGAAATGACTTAATCTGAGGGGATTTTGCATTAAGATGTTATTTAGAGCAAAAAGTGCTCACTGCCTGGTGGGCACGGCTGGTGTGGAAGCCTGTTAAAAGGTCACCCTGATCACTTTCTCTCACTACGCCAATTGCTCAGTGAATAAAATCAAGAGAAATAAAGAAACAGCACTTTGACAAGCGGGCGCTCAAATAACACTCTCGTTCTCGAATGCAGCGATTTCAAAGGGAACTCACATCTGTGTGACTGTCATCATCTTTTAAACACAACAGCAGAGCCACACAATAATTGATTTGTCCCTGCAGGCTATGAAAACCCAACAAATGTCTACAATGGCTTCACATAAATGCCAAAACACAGTCCATCTTAAAGGGAGTCTGGTACAGGCATGACTTTGATGTGTCTCTGCATTAATATCCAAGGAGATACTGCAAGGTAGCCACACCTAAACTCTCTTTACCTCTCTTTTTTTTTTTTTTTTTGCAGGATAACTTGTTTGTTTTTGGCGGCTGACATCAATCTAACTTTGTGGTGTCTTAGTGAGTGCACGGATCATATGTGCATTTGAAGGCCAGAGATGGATGCTTTTCTGAAAATACAGTTTATTACATGTTTAAAGCCCACTGGTGGCTGGTTGGCTATTGGTGATGATCATCAGCTAGAGGTCACACAGCCCCTTCATTTTCTCTTTTCTGTCCACTTATAATACATCTTAGACACAACAATAATGATGGGATGTAATGTTAGCCCGTTAGCATTTTGTCATGCTGAACCTGATTGATTGTGGGGCATGTGTACTGTCACAAAGCAACACTAAAGGAGCTTCTGCAATATCCGATCTGGCCTTTATTCGGCAGCAGGGCTACAAACGCGGGCTAAATAATGATCGGATTTACCCTGAGTTCGTCTCTCTCAGCCTCCCAGCGGTATTTCTCGGCCTGGAAGCGTCCCCACTCGTACTGGATGAAGTGCAGGATCCCAGGAAGCGTCATACCCGCGTCCCCGTCCTGCAGCTCCCGAGCCTGCGACGATCCGGGCATGGCCCCGGCTGCTCCTGCCGCCGCTGCTGCTGCTGCCGCCGCCGCCGCTGCTGCCATCGCCCCGGTCGCAGCAGCTGATGTCCCCGGGCCCGGTGCTGCTTTGGGCCCGTTTGGGTTGCGCCCCGCTCCGCTGCTGCTGCTGCTGCTGCTGCCGCCTCCTCCGGAGTTCGGGTTTGGTCCTCCGCCGGATCTGTCCGCCTCCATTTTAACCGTTCAACCTTTCGCCAGGATCAGGAGGTGGAAACGGGCAGAGAGTACAAAAAAACAGTGATAATAATAAAAAAAAAAAAAGTAGCTCGTACCCTTCTTCCAGCCCAGCAGCACTTCACTGTAAGCGACCCTCTTTTCTTCCTTTTCTCACACGCACGGAGCAAAATTACTATTCAGGTGGTAAAATACTACACTTCCGCTTTCAAACCTTCAAAATAAAACACCACCAAACTGCATATTTGCACCGCCCTGGGCTGTTTAGTTACCAATAATCCACACTTAACATGCATTCATACTCGGCAGGGTTTGCCCAAATAGCATAAAAAAACATGGCTAATAACTGGCTACCACTCACATCGAGCGCTCAAGTTTTGTTTTCGGCTCTTAATTTGTATATCCCGGATCTGCTCCATCCTGCCCGTGCTCGTTAGTGGAAAAGCCCACTGTGGGTGACAAATACGGGGCCATGAGTGCAGTAACACACAATGAACACGCCGCTAGGGGACCTCATTTCCTGCCATTTTGTGCGCACGGATCTCTGTGGACGGTGAAGTTGGCCGAAAATATCCGCACCTGCGTTTCCGGTGTAAATTTTCTTTAAAAAAAATCTGCACATTACTGGTGATTATGATATTATTTTATTGTGATGCAGCTGCTGTGTGGAGGTATCGGCTCCTTTTTGCTTTTTTGCTAGCATGTGGAGGAATGCACACTCATGGCTCTGTGGGCAGTACATGCCAGAAAGGTCCCTCAGCTTGATTTGAATAAACCAAATTAGATTTAATTATTCAGAAATGTTGATACTGAGATTTAGATACTGAAACTAATGTTTATGTTTGTCTGTTTAAATGAAAGACACACACCGCATTATTTACTACAGCGCTGCTCATACAGATGAACACCTTCATCATCTACATCAGTGGTTTTCATCCCTCTTGGTGTCAAGGATAGTTATTATTCCTCATTCTTCATTTCTAGTCAAAATGTGAAATTAAAAATATTCCCAACCTTTCTGGGGACCCTACGGCCGACCCTCAAGGACATCTGGGCATCCCTGGACCCCAGGTTGAAAACCTCTTGTCTACATCATATTGCAAAATATAAATTAAGAGAGCAAATACCATGTGGACATATTGTTATAGGCCTCCGTGGTAATATGAATGTTTATTTTCTTATTATAACCAAGTGGAAATAAGGACTGGATACAAAGTAGAAGTGTAGTAGTGTGTGTGTGTGTGTGTGTGTGTGTGTGTGTGTGTGTGTGTGTGTGTGTAGCATTGAAAGTGAAGACATTCATAGTTTCAGTAGTTTGTCCAGGATAAAAAATATTCAATTAAGCATTAAATATTTAATCAAAGAATAAAACAGGCTGCATACAGCCACTTTATTTAATTTCCTGTATGGACAAATGTGACACATATTTATCATTTCTATTATGTTTGCATGTTTGTAAATATAATATAACATAAACATAATAATTTTTTTTTTTTTTTTCATGTAGTTTGTGTAATAACAGAGAGACGGGGAGATGTTCACCAACCATGTCTGATATTATTATACAGGTTATAATTAAGTAACATTAAGCCTGTTCACTTTTCAACAGTAGAAAATTATTGATAGTTTGAGGATAAATTCCAGTCCAGCAGTAGTATATTTCTGACTGGTATGACCTGGTGGTTTTTGTCATATTTTTGAAGATGGTACTTTTATTCTGAAGGATCAGACCCGGATGTCCGCCACGAACGGGAAGCGTGATAAATCTGTGTGGTCTGGTTTAATGGTCGGGCTTGTATCAAGCTACACCGGAATTATTTTTTCTGATGCTGTTTGGCTGCACTCATGCTGGAGACTCTGTTTCACCTGCAGCAGCACAAACATTAGCAAACAGTGCAGATGAATCTCTGCTGCCAGCTTTGCTCCTGCGCTGCCAGAGCTGGCTGAGATGGACCACCATGAAAACCAAACACAGCACAACAAGGTTAACGGGCTTAATGTTGCTAAAGCCTCTGATAACATGGCTAATGCATGATGTGATGAGCTTCAATGGCCTTGTAAAGGATAAGGTACATCCACATTAAGGTGAGTTTTGGTGATGAATACCAGCCAGTTTCTATTGATTGGTGATGCAGCCTGCCATATTTTATCCATAGAGGGAAACCTTGCATGGAGTTATAGCCAGCCATAGTTTTACATTTCAGGTAATTAGTATGTAATCCCAATTTTGTCATTTTAAAGAAGCATAAAGTTGTATTCTAAAGTCCCTTTTGTATACATAAGCCTGTGAGCATAACATCATCACTGCATCATTATGTCTCTGTCTTTCACAGGTCATCTTCAACTCCAAGTCCTCTACTGTTACACTAATGGGGACCTGAGGCCCACCGCTGGATTTCTTAACTGAAACTTAAATTCTTCTCCTGAGAGAAACTGGACAGTAAACATTAGTTGCCATGCGTGTCAGTCTCTGCCAGGGCCTGTTAACTGGCGCCATCATCCTCAACCTCCTCATTCTGTACTATGTGTCCCGGGCGCAGCAGCAAATGATGGAGAAGAGGAAGGAACTCGGCAGGGGTACGAGGAGGGCAGCCCTACCGGCCTCTGGTCTCGGGGGAGGCCTGGGGGCACTTGTAGGAGCTGGGGGTGAGGCAGGAGTGGTCGGAGTGGAAGGACACAGTCGTGGCCCGCGTGTAACTGTTCTCCTTCGGGAGTTTGAAAACTTTGAGAATTATGTTGGGGACGTGGCTAATTCCTTCCTCCGCCAGAGGCCTGAGCTCCCCTTCTTGACTGTGGCTGACACGTCTCCCTACCCTCCCCTGGTGCTCCCAGAGGGGGCGCGGCTTCTAGTGCTCTCCCCCAGCCCGGACCAGCCACCCCAAGCTCACAGGCCCGAGTTCCACGTCCAGACAGAGTTCGTGCTGCTGGTGCCGGATGGGGTGGAGCTGGAGCAGCCTCGGGCTATCGAGAGGCTGATCAGGGAGTTGGAGGGTGAGGGTGGGGGTCCTGTGAGGCTTGTAGCTGCACCCGTGCTGGCTCGATCTGCTGTGCAGTGTCTCCACCTGCGGGTGAACCTCAGGGAGTGGACAGCCACCTACTCGCCGGCCGCATCTGGGAGCAGCGGGAGTGTGTGTACGGCTTTACAAGGAGATGCAGTCATCCTCATTCGCGCCGAGGATCTTTTTAACCTCTCTGTCTCTCTGGGGCGACCCCTCTTCTCTTCGCTCTTTGTCCAGACTGCCTTGAGAGGCTGGAAGGTCAAGTTGCTGGAGAGCCCCTGTTTCTCCGCAAACCACCGGCCCCTATTCAGCTCCGCTCACAACCAGTGGAAGGCCGACACCCGACTGAAGGAGGCCACTGGGAAGCTCATGAGGAGCTTTGGCCTGAAGCGTCTCCTGCTGCCTGACGGGAAGGAGCAGTGGTATGGATGCAGTAAGGAGACGCCACGCTGCTTCGGCACAGTGCAGGATGACACTCCAGACTACCTTTATCTGGATCGCTGGACACCTCCCTGCTGTCTGCGAGCTCTGAGGGAAACCACCAAATATGTTATCAACATTTTGGAGTCCTCGGGTGTGCGCTACTGGCTAGAGGGGGGGACTCTGCTGGGCGCTGTCCGCCATCAGGACATCATCCCATGGGATTACGATGTGGATCTAGGGATCTACCTGGAGGATGTACCCAACTGTGATCACCTGAAGAACCTGGATTCAGGCTCTCTTGTGGATGCTAACGGCTACGTCTGGGAACGCGCAGTGGAAGGAGACTTCTACAGAGTCCAGTACAGCGAGGCCAACCACCTGCATGTTGACTTGTGGCCCTTCTATCCACGTAACGGCGTCATGACCAAAGACACATGGACGGAGCACAAACAAGACGTGGAGTTCCCAGAGCACTTCCTGCAGCCGCTGGTGCCCATGTCGTTCGCTGGCATCACTGCTTATGGCCCCAACAACCACCGAGCCTTCCTGGAGCTCAAGTTTGGAGAGGGAGTCATTGAGAATCCCCAGTATCCCAACCCTTCAAAGAAGAGGCTGGACAGAAGCAAATTATGAGAGGCTCACAAGCCGTTTTATGTCGTACTGTATTTCTTTTTCTAACAACGCAGAGAATCTTGCCTCAGCTTTTTTTTTTTTGTTTTTTTGAAAAAACAGCGTAAAAGATGATGCCTGGAAACTAAGAACGTGCCAAAATGACTGCATTTGTTGTCAATTTTACCAAAATCTGAACACTAGTGTGTTAACAGCAGGCATACCTTCAGAAACTGGTTTACCACATGGTGTACTAAATCTGTATGTGTTGTACAGTAGAGTGTAAAAATGACTGCTGTAAAGATAATATTGTTGTTTAAATGACAACTTGTTAAAAGCAACAGTGTACATACATAAGCAAGGTTTAAAGTTTTATACAGAATTATTTAAAAACAAGTGGTTTTGCCTGAACAGTTGTTTTATGAATCTATTGACTGTGTTGCATTGATTTGCACGGATTCCTCAGTTTTGCACAGTTTATGAATGAATGTTGTTGTATATCGATGACATTTGGTACCTGACAGCTGTTTGTGTGGTGAGTAAGTTTCCATGTGGTGAAAGGAGAAACAGCGTTGCTGCTGCTATCATCAAATATGGAGAGGATGAAATGTTGCTCTATCTGGCCTTAGTATTCAGTTAGAAACCTAAAACTTGACTGAATTTGTGAATAACTATTAACCTGTCACTCAATCATGTGTGTTACTACTGAGCATCGACTCTGTATCGACTGAAATGGAATTTCAATTCAGTAGATTATTCAAGAAAACATTTTTAAAATAGAAGTTGCACATGAAAAAGAAAAAAAAAAAAACACACCAGCCCCTCTGGGAGTGATGCTTGTTGGTTTCCTCTCTTGTTACTCGTGTGTGATGTGTTTAAGGTGTCACTCCAATTCATGAACTGGTAAAATAAAGGAGTTGTAATGTATTAGTTATATTAATTTGTTTTGAGGACTGAAGGCAATTCCATCATAAATACAGTGAAGTGTTCAATGTTTGTCGCAGTTCTTTTTGAACACTAGGTGGCACAACAGACTAATTATTTCATGGTCTTTGTCAATCCTCAGCCCTCAGCAATAACTCATGTTCACCTTACTGCCAGCAGCATAATGGGTGTTTTTCAGCCATATAGCAGGAGCACAGGGGGTGTGGATTTTATGACGGAGCAGAAATGTAATGCAACATCTCTGGAATGTAGCTCACTTGTTTGTCAGACTGGTCCAGTGACGTGCAGTATCTTCTCTACACAGCTCGAGCAGAAGTTACTCTTAGTTTTTTAACAAATAGCTCCATTTCACGTGCATCCACATATATAATCTGTCCTCTAACCGACGGATAACCAGCATTGTTCATATATGGCCTGGTAATAAGATATGTATGTATACCACAGGGAGGCCATGTGAGGTTATTTTTGGTTGCAAAAACATAGAAGGATCCGAGTGCATTTCAGACATGTCTACTGTATGGCACATGTAGATGACAGGCTGTAACATGGATATGGGGCTACAATGGAGGAACTGCTTTTTGGCTTGCTGACTGCACTGCTTACAACTAGCCCCAGCAGTAATTACGGTTTAAGTGCACAAGGCAAGGGGAAGGTTGTAATAAAACTGCCAAGAGACACAGTCATACAATAAAAAAAAAAAAAAGGCATTTATTATTTAAAACCTAGAGACAGTATATTTAGTAGATTTTTTTTTGGAAACATAGCCCCACTGTAATAAAATCACAACTACCATTTGCATACACAACGCAAATACTACCATCAAAGCAGACAGACATCCGTTAGGTGAAAGATCTCAGAAAGGAATGTCAGCATCTTATCACCCTTTCACCAAAATGGCATTAAGTAGACAGCAGTGGACTGCAATAGCCATTTTGAGGCAATGGCTAACATTTTAGCACTCATATGACATGTAAGACTGTAGAAGTGATGAGATTTCAGGTGTGCAATGATTTCAAACATGACCACATAAAATACTGCAAAACTAGTAGAATATATATCTGATACAGAATACAGACTTGAAACTAATGAACTTATAACATTTTGTATCCAACATTAGTACCATATGCCCCAGTCATTTGGTAGAGTTTCTAACAGTTTAAGATGTGGATGGAGGTGATAAACATTTGATAGTGCAACTTAACAGTTAATTGTACATGCACATACATATACAACACGTTGCACATGAAAACAGACAGTATCACTCCAGGGTACAAACGATGCAACTCACCTCATCACTGCCACACCACACATTCTCAAGTCTTGAAGTTTCCTACATGCCTACTGGCAAACTGCAAAAGCAGAATCAAATGGAAGAACCTTGTACAGTCTAGACTTTCACACACAAGTTGACGGGGGGGGCAAAAAAGGCAAAAAAAACCCAACAAAAAAAACAGCCCAATTTGGAGTTACTAACATATCAAAACATTGACTAAATATTTCTTTGGATTTTGATTAGGGAAATAAATATGAACTATAACAAATAATTATCTGAGGTATAAACAATGGTATACAAGAAGGCCTAAAGCACATACAACTAGCCTTTCATGATTATGGCCATCACAGCCAAAACGCAAGTACATCCTTAAGGTGTTCAGGCCTCGAAAGTCAAAACGAACCAGCAGTCCACTGCTTCTATTCTGACCATGTAGCGTAATCCTTGTAGTGGAAGGGCTTTTGTTACTTACACATCACATGTAGTCGCACCACATTTTTAAAACAACAAATGGCTCGTCTTGCCACAGACAGTTCTTTGAAACCCATTTGTACCTCGCCAACATGCCAACAGCTACACAGAGCAACAGCATGAGTGAAAATGTGGGTAAAACAAGCAAGCATAACTCCCTGGAAATGTCATTCAATGATATCAGGAGTTCCCGTGTCTCCTTCCTGTTTGCTGAGATGGTATGATTTTTGGTCTCAGAATATTAAGGAGCATTTGAAGGAGTCTTCATAGTTAAACCTGAGGTTGTGTTGTCTGCCATCACACTGATGTCCTTCTGAAGAGGCAGAAATGCTCGGAGGTCAGCTGGTGTCCGTGTATATTGACATGAGTCCTTGAGAAAAAGTTCCTTCATTCAGCTTTGGGACACTGAGAATATGATTTCATTTAGTGTGCTTCAGAGTGTAAATATTATCCTCCAAATAGGTTTTACTACTGTATTGCTTTTCCTTACCATGACAAAGGCATTGTACGCAAGAGTAATCACAGTCACGATAACAGCCTTCAACCCCTCTTCCCAAAAAAAACTACAAAAAAGAACAAGTTTTTGCCAGGCATACATGATCACAGCCATTTTCATGCAGAATAGAGGGAATGTAGTTAAACTACTGTTCAATATGCGTATCATAAGGCAATTCATATAAAGGACTTATAGTTTAAATACAAGGTTACATTAAATCTGCATGAAGGTGGCTATAATCGTGTATAATAAAATAGAATAAAGATTCCTGTTCATATTTCAGCCTAATAGTGATGCATTTTAAAACACAAGTTCCTCTTCCCATGTGGGAAATTTAAAATGTGATTGTGTTGAAATAAAAAGAAAAAACAAATACGATAACAAAGACGATAGTAATAAAAATTTTGAAAGTAACGGATTCCAGATCAAGAATATCAAATCTTGCTAATGCAGACTGGGTGCAGCAGCTTTATGGTGGTCGTCAACTTTTTTTTAAGTCAGAAAGTTTCATTTTTAGTCTGTATTAAAAATCTGACCAAATTGGTAACCCTGGGTCAGTGGATAAAAACATTCAAGTAACTTCCATTCCTCCTTCATTATTGGATGTAAAATTTCTTTAAAAATTTAATTTAAATTAGATCTACCATTACCAAGATTTTGTAGTGGGTCACCGGTCCAGCCTCTCAGCATCCCAGCAGATGTATACACATGATAGGACACACTTAGTTGTCAGTGATGACCACCTGGTTCATCCAACCTGATCACATGATAAAATTCTGACTTAAAAAAAACAAAACAATGAGGAACATTAGTCGAATCAACACAGCAGCCAGACTAATGAACAATAGTGTTCCTCAAAAAGGAAACAAAAGTAAAAAGGTCACTGTGCATAAAACGGATTTTGAATTTCGCCCTCCACTTTTTTGCTTTAGGCCCGGATACATGTTGTGGACAGAGAGCTCTTCTTTGCGATGTGTTGTAGTATACAAGTTCATCCTCTCTCCACACAGCCCTTGAACCTCAGGTATGAGCTTATACCTGCATCGAATAAGTGAAGGGGATCAACGATGACTTCAGCAGCTGGACTTACATAATGGACTCAGACAGAGCAGTCTTAGCACCCTCTGCACTGTCCTTCCCACCTTGCTTCTCAATGAGCGGTGAGTGCTCAGGGGCAGCAGCTGATAGGTCTTCCACCATCCTGACCTCAGTCAGCTCTGCTCCCTCCTCTTTTTTGGCCGTGCGGTCCACAAAGAATTGCAAGAGCCCAGCTCCAAAGGCATCGCCCTCTACGTTAATCACTGTGCAGGTACGGTCACTAAAGACAGACAGAAGAACGGGATGCTATCTTAATATTACATTATTAAACAAACTGCAGAAATTCAGGCATCGCTGGTGAACGGAAACTGTGAAAGTCATGTCAGGGAGCGTAGTAAGTTTGGATTAATTAAATGGAGCGTGTCATAACTGTCACTTGGCTGTCATGCTAAATACAAAGGTTTTGTACTCACACAAGCCAGTCGACAGCCAGGATGAGGGAGATGTCATTGGTGGGTAGTCCTACTGCCTCCAGGATAATGGCTAGGGTCAACACACCACCAGCAGGTATGCCTGCTGCTCCAACACTGGATGCTGTAGCTGTCACACTGACACAGTAGGACAGAGGATGAACCAGTTAGAACAGAGACAATCTGACACAGCATTTTCACAAACATGAAACGTCATTGCACACCGACCACATTTGTATTGAACTTCCTGATAAGTGAGGCGCCTGTACGGTCGGACACAGTATTTCATCTGGCAGACGTATTTCAGTGGATTTAGGACTTACAGAATGGTGATGACTTGGACGAAGTTAAGGGGAGTGTTGTTCAGTTGAGCGATGAAAACAGCAGCCACACACTGGAAGAGAGCAGCTCCGTCCATGTTGACCGTCGCTCCGATGGGCAGGATAAAACGGCTGATGTGCTTGGATACGCCGTTATTTTCCTCCACGCACTTCATCATCAGGGGCAGAGTGGCAGAGCTGAGAAACAAGGAATAGGGCATGTGTGAGTGTATGAAGGATAAAAAGGTATGTGCGTATGTGTGTGTGGAAGGAAAAGTGTGTGTGTGTGTGTGTGTGTGTGTGTGTGTGTGTGTTTTAGAACAGGACAACCCCAGTATTTGATATTTAACAACCAGGGTGAACAAACAGGCGTGTGTCAGAGAAGTGAGCAGCGGTGAGTTTATTACCTGGAGCTTGTTCCAAAGGCTGTTGCCAGAGCTGTGAAAATCCCCCAGAGGAAGGTGTATGGGTTCTTTCTTGTAATGATGAAGTAGATGGCGGGCAGTACGAGAAAGCCATGGATGGCATGTCCAATGATACAGCAGGCTATATATTTTCCCAGACTGGCAAACAGAGTCCCAACGTCCTCCATCTCAACGATCTTGCCAGCTACAAGGAACATGATACCAAGAGGAGCGTACCTGTTGGGACACACGAAGTGCAGGGAAGAGAGAACACTGCTTTAGATCACTGTGGTTCGGGAATATAGCACAAAGAGAAAGCATCTAGCACTAAATGATCAAACGTATTTATTACGGAGCTTAATTCAGATTTTATTCTAATCCCTCCTAACCCAGAAACATGCAGGTCTTTCTCACCACATGATCCAGGAGACGAGCACCATGGTGGCCTCGTTGAAGGAGTTGAAGAACTTGATGAGGATCTCTCCTTCCTCTCCCAGCTTCCTCAAAGCCACACCAAACACAATGGCAAACACTACCAGACCAAGAATGTTCATGCCGTCCTGGTCGACGCCAAAGGGCACCTAGAGACACACACACACACATGCGCGTGAAACACAGTCAGGGCACTCAGATCCACACCAGTCATCATACTAGAGACACAACAAGATGGTGTCCTTGTCTTATGTAGAGTATTGATGGTCAAGGTTTTGTGGACAACGAGGACATTAACTTTGCTCACCTTCTCCACCGTGACAGTGAGATTTCCATCCGAGCCATTCTTGGTAACCAGCTTATAGCTAGTTGCATACTAGAGAGGAAAGAAAAGTTTGGCACAGTTAGTTTAGCACACTCAACGGTCATCTTATCTAAATATTTACTTTATGAAATTTGTGTAAAATTATAGAACAGAGCTGCAGTACTTACTGACTGAAAGGCAGCAGACACCAGGTTGGAGGGAAAGATGTTTCTGTGGGAACAAAAAAAAAATTATTCTCAGTGTGTACCAGGTGACATGGAAAAAATCCAATGAAAAAGCTGCGGCTGTGATTGGAAGAAGAGAAATTCCATGTTTGGTAACTTAAGAGCACAACACAGCTGGCTTGACTTGGGCCTTGTTCCTTTCTCTACCTTCTCACACACGGAAAAAAAAACCCAACCCTGACCACTGGTGAACACATGGCAAAGCCATAAACTGGCCTCCTTTGAGTTCATACATGTTTCTGATGAAGTCTGAGCTGTTTGGGCACTGCATAGAAGAATTTAAAATCAAAGCAGCTCTGGGTCAAAGTTTTACTTTACATCCAATCTTTTTAGAAATACTATTTTCTTCTCTTTTACAGTAGTCAATCAACGGCGGTGCTGCAAACAGTAGCTATTCCCTCTGGATGTCAGTGACAGATCATAAGGCTGATCATGTGGAAAATAACTGAGAGCATTTGACTATTAATCCCCTTTTTTCCAGTCTACCCTCATTTCTAAATGCTGCTGTGCTATTCATTCCCTGCTAACAAGTACATACATACACACACACACGTTGGTACATAGATCCAACTGCATATTAAATCTCTCAAGAACTCATGAAACCCATGTGTCCCCAATACCCCCTTTCCTCAGCGGTCTGCAATGGATTTAGAGTAACAAGGCATTAACTTCACAAGCTCTTTCCAGCCATTCATTCCCTTTCATTGGAACCATAGTGCATCAGGATTAAACATCATGTGACTGGGCGGTGGGGGGACACGTGACAGCACACAACTGGATCTGGTTGTGCTGCTAAGAGTCATAGCAAGGCTGCCCCACTTTCAGGACAGTGTTCGTTATTTGGTGGTTATTTTCAACTGACTGGTATGACTATAAGTGAAACTGTTGCGTTATGCGTCAATTTACCATCATTCTGAGCCCCGAGTGGCATTAGGCCTGATGCATTGTAGCACATGTAGCGCAGTAAAACCAAAATGAGGGAGAGTCGCTGCCGGGCGACAGGCCCAGCTAAGCGACTGAGCTAACACAGTAGCACAAAAGTTAAGGGAGGTTGTCAGAGCGAACAGGAGACCCGGCTGTGGAGACACGGTAGTGGCAGCTGGGGGGTCTGAGATGCTGGGATATCATATGGATAGCCTTTAAACCTGGAGTTACCTCACTAACCCCAAATACTGCTTCGTAGTACAGGCCTCCAGGTGTAGGGGGAAAGGCAGCACAGCAGTGTTTTGCATTGTGGATTTTCATTCACTCTAACTTTGCATGGAGTTAAGAACGCAGAGATGAAACCTGAAAGAGATCCACTTCCTTCTTGTGACCCTATTTTAAGAAAAAGAAAATTCACTGACAGGCAAACATTTTTCTCTTCTCTTCTACACTGGTCAACATGAATAAACTTGACAGCTAAAAAAGCAAAGACAGTGAATGGAGTGGTATGTCAGCAATTTGCACGTGGCACTGTCACACACGATTAGGTGGGTGTGTTTCGTTTTCAATGACAGGCTGCTGAAAGAGGCAAAGTGCTCTGATGTCTTCCCAGCATCTCGTTACACCTCCCAGATCTGGCAACAGGTCTACGTGGAATAATACGTGTTTAGGTTCCTGCCCAGCAGCATTTCTACGTGTTTGATGTGGCAGATGAATGAATGGATGGATGGGTGATGGATTTAAAACCTGCTACCATCCTGTTTATATCACCTTCAGCTCAAAGTAAACAGTATACGTGGTCAATAAATCCACTGGTGACGCGAGCACCAACTTACTTGTGAATGTACCGTATGGTTTTGAATGACAAAACAAACAAAGGCGGGAGGAATTTCAACAAGGATGTGTAGGAGTGGCTTTAGTCAGAGTTAAATCCATCATATGTATCCTCAGGCTGACACGGTCTTTCACTGCAAGCATGTGTGTGTGTGGGCAATGATTTAATAGAGCCTCTGTGTCGGAGCAATGCCTGGGCCATTTTTTACACTTTGATGAACAGCTCTCCAGTCAGCCTCACACTGTCTCTGTTGTCAAAGCTAACCAGGACACCGACTGAGAGGCCTTGCTCTAATGAGAAGCACAGGTTCTGCCTGCTGTCCTATTACGATAATGTGCAAATGTGAGTGCATGTGCCTAGATGGCCTGTCTCCTGCACGAGACTATTGTTTGTTTGTTTTTTTTTATTCAACCGGCAGCCAGCTACAGTAGATAAATCTGGACACGGGTAGTGAGATGTTGCATTCAGGAACATGAGTTAACAATAAACTGGACTGCTGGGCTGATTCTAGAAATGATCCTGCTCTTTGATAGGGGTCATTATTATGAAAATCTCCCTCCTCATGTTAGCTGTTACACATGAACAGAGAGTCAGACAAAAAGCCAAATAGCCCATCAGAGTTTGTAAACCAAGCCATTGTGTTGCAACTTGCAGATACCATTACATAAGGTCTTACGATATAAATCTGGATAAAAATGCCAGTCTGTGACCGGGTACGTTTCTCCCTTTTACTCTTGCGTGTCTAATTGGGCTCTGGGCAGACTGAAATGTTTTGCATGTGTTGCCAGGTCTAGTCCCACTGCTGGAGGAGGAGGAGGAGGGTCTGGCATTTATTGTACACAATCCTATAATTCCTGGAAAGCAGACAAGATTGTGCAGCAGATCTTCAAGTGTATGAAGACTGCATGTGAAAAGATACTTTGTGAATGTGAAACAGCAAAGTGTTTTTCGCTTGTTCTCACCAGCATAATATTGTTTTGAGTTTACTGGGGGTATAGTATAGTAAATAGTCCTTTTTCTTTTTAAAGGAACACATACTAGGCCCCTTCTGCCTACGCTATGACTTTGCCTTGTACTGTCATTGTGTTTACAAAAGGTTGAGGTTCAGCACACTTTAACATTTCAGTACCACTTATCTACTGAATAAGCTGCTGGCTCAGGTAAGCAAAAGGTAAAAAAAAAAAAAGGAAGAGGAAAACCTGCACCTCATGGAAGCGGTCGTGAAAGATGCGTTATTCTAAATCCAGTGTATGATAATGTGTCACAAGGTTTTGACATCTCACCATTTCAGTCTCTGAGTCAGTTGTTAACCCACTCAGAAGGCTCTGGCTTCCCTTTACTCCCTCCCATAAGTGAGGTGGCACAGGTCTTGTGAATGTGACATGATGATAACAAAAACAACACAAATGTACTGTACTGAGTCTCTACCAGACTGGTTTAGAGCGTTGCAAAAAAGGTATGCACTGACTTTTAAGTTCAAAAAAACGTCAGCAAGTTAATGGATGCGAGGCAAGAAGCCAGGGAGATGTTAGATTAGATTGTTCTTCACGTCAGCTTTTATTACAAAGCATCATGGTCCGTTTCACATGTCTTTTCCCCCAGAAATGATCGTAAAAGACGGTCTGGGCGTGAAATTAACAGGATGGGTTTGTCCCTTCGTAGCAGGGGAAATGTCATGTTCATGTCACAGGAAATGTGTCACCCACATGTGGTTAGCGTGAAAAAATCCGCGTGTCTATTTCTTTAAAATAGAAGTTGTGAGACACGTCATCAGAGGAGAGGTTAACATCTCTCCAACCTGTGGTAGACAGACTGTCTGCTCACTTAGATTAACCCACAGTGGAAACACACACACACACACACACACACACACACACAGGGAAGAGATGATGCAACAACTTGGTACAATTACAGCTCACCTAGACGAGGGGAAATTAAGCTACCGACAATGTTAGGAGCCTAATCCCCCGCTGTTAGCACTTGAATTTATTGTCCATTCGGGTGTCTTAAATCTAAGTCATCTGGACAGAAGAGGAGGAGGGTCCTGCAAAGGTATCGCTTACTGAAAGACACATAATGTTGAGATAGCTAGCTTGTGTCACCCAAACACTGCACCATGATTACACTCTAAACTACTTTTTAAGAGTTTGTGGCTCACCTGAGGGGAGGATCACTCACCTGATCAGGTCCAAGAAGGAGTCTATCACTTCTTTAGAGGCAGGCACGCTGTCATCCACGCCTTGTACGTTGGTTTTGGGTATCGACACCGACCCCGGGGTTAAGATGAAAGCCATCACGACCCCAATAGAGGACGCGATCAGGGTGGTGACCAAGAAGAAGAGCATGGCCCAGCCGCCAAGTTTGCCCAGGGCTTTCGGGTCGATGCTGGCCGCCCCGGACACCAGACTGCAGACCACCAGGGGGATGATTATCATCTTCAGCAGTCTGATTAGCAGCTCACCAGGGAACCCGATGTAAATGATCTGGGTCCTGGTCAACACCACGTTGCGCACGCCAAGTCCAATAAAAACCCCGATGATGACCCCGGCCACCGTGAGAATCACCAGCAGATTGGCCATTAGTATCCTATGCAGACGCCGGGACGCGGGCTCCGGGCTCCTCCCGGGTTCGGTCAGCCCGTTGGCCACCGGCTCGTTGAGGTGCGCTTCGCCGTTGGCCGCCTTCCCCTCCATGTCTGTCTTCTCAGCCATAGTGCGCGCTGAAGGTTACGGCGAAAATTATTCTACGGGTACGAAAAACTTGACTGAAAACCTATCGACAGGGAGGCAGGAGTGACTTTTAGTAGGACCGGTATCGTGTAGTGTTCGTGAGAGGACCGGTAGCGTGGAGCGTTACTGAGAGCCTGAGAGGACCGGTAGCGTGGAGCGTTACTGAGAGCCTGAGAGGACCGGTAGCTGCTTATCTAAGAGACCCCTGTCTGTGACGTGAGCTGGGCGGGGTTAAAGCGGTAGTAGTCACTAATCAATGAGCACAATACTACTAGGTTGTTGGCAAACTCTCTCTAAAGTGTTAAATTAGCACACACTGCGTAAAGATATGGCTGACAGACAACAAACTGAGTAACTGGATTCATAAGACTCACTGTGCCCTGACACTAGGCTCAAAAGACAGCACATTGACTGAGGTTCAGACTGACTTAAGAACCTCTACACCTGACCCAGACCCTACTACTGACCCTGACCCTGGGGAGGACTTCCCACCACCACCAACACCCACACCCAGAGAAGTACATTTGACCTGAACTCCCCACCTAAATAGATGCAATTGGTGTTCCCAGAGGTGTGCCTGATGAGTGCAAATTAGCCGACCAGTTAGCTGCAGGTTTTGAATTGTTTCTTTTCTGGTGGGCCACCATCAACAACAAATGTGGACAGGATTAACTACATCCATTTCAATGTACAAAGACTAGCTAACATGACCAGGGATGTGGTCACAGGTTTACATGAACAGTTGACTGCCACTTCACTGATGACCTACCAAAATAGAATGGCCCTGGATTTTTCTTTTAGTAGAAAGAGGTGGTGTTTGTACTATGTTCGGCCAAGACTGCTGCATGTTCATTCCGAACAACACAGCAGCAGATGGCTCCATAACAAGAGCCCTCACTGGCCTTAAAACTATGTCCATGGAATTAACTGAACACTCAGGTATTGAGAACCCACTTGCTGATTGGTTTGATAGAACATTTGGCGCATGGAAAACACTGATTAGCTCTGTCTTTATCTCGCTTGTGGTTGCAATGACTCTTTTCACCCTATGTGGATGGTGCTGTATTTCCAACACCACCTCTTTATCAATTAGTCCAATATCCTAGTGAAGCTCTTCCACTGGTCTCTCTCTCTGAGCCCGGAGATGGTGAGGCTGAAGAGGATCCCGCCCTTGGGAAAGAAGACCGTTATTTGTATCCCTGAACATATCTGCACACACCCTAGACTGCTAAGGTTTAATACACACCCATATATAGCTATCCACACACTTAGAGGTGTGATACTTATAGATATTATTGCTTATTGTGCATTTCATGAGTTGTTACCAGTTGAGATGTGAGGGTTATACACTCCTGGGAAAGAGGTTCTGTTCCCGTTACAAAGATGTTTTCTCCTGGAAGAAAGGTTATGCTTGCTGCACTTTGTTTACACATTTCCACATGCACTGTGCAATGAAGAATCGCTTGCTGCTATTAACTGCAATGAAGAACAGCTTACACATATTTGCCCACATATAGGTCACATTAATTTGCACTGCTTTTCCTACATATTGTTTATTGATATAGTAAAGGTGTATCAAAAAGGGGAACACTGGCAAATCTCCCATGTAATTGTGCTACACTGCGGTTGGTTGTTTGCAGATTGGGGCCCTGCTAGACTACTTGCTGCTGAAGTATGCAGTACAATACACATAACATTCCTACCTCATATTGGATTGACATGATAAAATCATGTCAAAAGGGGGAAATGTTAAATTAGAATTTTAGTATTACCATAAAATGTCTTAGGCCTGCTCAAAAAAATGACTCCCTCATTGTGAGAGTGGAATTAGACACAGTTACATACTGTACTCTGTCCAAGAAACACTTTAAAAGCAGACGCCTAACTGAGTTCGGGGCTCACTGACAGAGATCCACAAGGCCTCTGTCACTCTGAGCCCAGCGCTGCACGTTCTGCTTCTGAGAACGACAGAATTCTCCGGCTGAAATCCTTGGGCTGCCAATGAAAGAATCGGGTTCTAACAAGAGTATACTCTTACAACCCAGAATACACAGTTTTGTAATACTGTATGTACCCACATCCTTTCTTCCTCATGTATGTGATTGAACCTGTACATAGTCGTTCCTTATTTATTCCAGCATCATTGCACAATTGTTTCTTCACATCTTTTGTCATTATCATAGCATTTGCACACACACGTGTTTATGCTTCATAGGTTAATTGTGTGTTTACTTTGTTCAGCTGTGTTGCTTTTGTCTCCCTTTTAGTCTGTTTATGTATTAGTGCACCAGAGCAGTGGAGGAAAAGTCAAAAAGTCAAAATTCCTGCCTCATTGTGGAGCAACAAAGCATTTTACTGTACAAAGTGTAGAAATGTCGCATGTGCGGCAAATAAAAACCTGAAAACTTCACCACTGCAACTATCTTTTGATGTTTCCTGCTCAGTTCATGTGGGCTGGACACTTGAATGTGCATGCCTCAAAAAACAACTACTTCAGTGTTTTAATTGGCACATTTTAAAATCTGTAATGATTATCACTATTTGTCACTAGTTTCAGATTATGTAGCATCAAGCAAATTCTTCATATACTGTACATGCTTACATACTTTATTAGAGTGGCAGTTAAACTGGGTTGCATTAGCCGAGGTGCAGAGGTTTTGCTCATCATGCAGCTGTGGTGACTGCTACTAGACTTTGATGTGACCTCCCTCCTCCGTGTATTTATTTGCACTCCTCTCAAGGACCAATTCTACAAAGAATACCATTATTGTTGTAGCTATAACATCAAAGGATAATGCACATGGAACCACAAGCACAGCGATAAGCAATAAACATCTGGTTATGTCTGAATGAAAAAGAATGATCTTTGAGAAGTATCGTTTCCTTTGCATAACTTAACCCATACTGGACCCAAGCGATAAGGTGACTTTTTTGTTCATTTTGATATTTTCCAGGAAAGGATGGTGGTGGATACGGTAACAGTTAAAGAGAGGTTTCAATTTTTATAGAAATGTTGGTTCCCTGGCTACCACCCTGCAGTTTTTGGCAAGATGTGTCAAACCGAAACAAGAGACTGACTCATTGTATGAAATACTGAGGCCTACAGTCTGATAGCTTAAAATTTGTGTGTAGGGGTCCAAGAAAGCCCGGGGTTAGCTTACACTCCAACAACAATCCAAACCCTTTTTGAACAGGGTCCCACTGGTAGAAATTTGTGGGAAAAGCACCTTTAACACCAAAGAATGCCCACAGGACCAGAACTCTGGCTGGTAGGAAGCTGTCCTCTCTGTGCTCAGTTTGTTATCTCAAGCTTGTTCTTTGTTCCCTCTGACTGTGTGAGTGATTGCATGAATCGCTGCGATTCTGTGAAATAGTGCGTTACTCTGTGAGAAAGGACGACTTCAATGGCTAAACCCGCAGGCACATTAGAGTTTTTCTAGAGAAGGCCCCATCTATGAAAACACGAACTACACACACACAAAATGCACACGCTGTGGAGATGAGTTTCTGCTGTTATTTAACACATCAGAATTTGACTTGTCCTCTAAATGCAGATTTCTTATAACAAGAACAACAAAACAATACAGAGAGGAGTCTTTAGCCAATGATATTGACTACCAAGAGCATGCTGTAGACATGAGTGTAAATTGCCATGGTAACAGATTTGATTTTTGGTTGAAATTACCTCTACTTATACATCTACCATGAAGTCCGAGCCTCAGTCTAATTGCGCACTTAAATTCTGTGTCACTTAATGTGTGAATGGCACTTATAACAGAAACGCCTTTGTTCGAGGAAGGTGTTAGTTCCGTTTAACGCGACCGTGCAGGCCGTAGTTTGTTATGATAGTGTATTGGATCATGTATTGGATTATATGTTATTTTTTTCTAATCTATCCCCTTTTTAAAGAAGGTGGATGGCAGCAGAAGACTTTAATAGGACTTTAATAATGTGAAATATTGATCAGTCTGTCGGTTAGCAAAAGTCAAATATCTCAACTACAATTGGATGGATTGCCATGAAATTATGTACAGACATTCATGGTCCTCAGATAATGAATCCTATTGACTGACTTGACTTTTCCTTCAAAAAGGGTTCACATTTCTGATGGTTTAGTGAAATGCCTCTTTAACTACTGGGTGGATTGTTATAAAATTTGGTGCAAACTTTCATGCCTTTTTCACGATGAATTGTAATAGTTGTCGTGAACCCCTGACTTTTTATCCAGTCTCATCATCATTCCAACATTTTAATTTGTCTGGTACTCTATGACCAAATATCTGCAAAACTAATGATATTCCCCTCAGTCTGAGCTGCATTTGTTATAGTGATCATGTCTCCTTATGCTCCTATCAGATGTACGCAGGTTTATCGCTTCAGTCCATTAGATAAAAATAAGAGTTGTTCTGCAAGGCAAAACAGAGATGTATAAATGCATATCAGGCAAGCTAATAACAATGCAAAGGTAAAAGGAATTTAACCATGTTTAAATCCAAATAGCTCACATTTCTCTGTTTGTTCCTTTTTGTCTAAAGCTTATCCCTACAAAACCAAACCTTTTCATTCTTAATCTACAGTGAAGTATTTCAAATGCAACTTCTGAGGTTGGTTGGTTGGTGCTTGATGCGGGCAAGCAGCACAAGTATCATGTGACTGAAAAAAACATGTCAGACAACAAAACACAGCTGTCTCAGGTATCGTGAGAATAACAGGTGAGAGACAGAGACTGACAAAGAAAGGAAACTCAATACGACATCTTAATGTGCCAATTCGGTAATTCCTTACCTTTTATTTTGTTTCTACTCTTGTCATGAAGCAGGATCAAGGAACTGCACGAAAAGGCTTTCACTGATTGTAGTTTACAGTCAGTCCACCTGAAAGAGACACTGTACTTTGTAAGATTTCTCCAAAAAAAGAAAAACTCCACTGAAGATAAAAGCGTAAAAGCATGTGTACATAAACTGCATGGTAGACAAGGAAGTTGCATGTTAATCTAAAAGGAATGTAGGGAAGAGGCTGGGAACATGAGTCACATATTTCGAGGCCACATTTAAACAATGACGCAGCGAAAATTTTACCTGTCCACACTACAGCAGGCTGACATTTGTGACTTTGAGTGAAATATCTAATATCTACAAACTATCGGATGGGTTTCCATGAAATTTGTTTCGGGAAATTTGTTTTTTTTGTGTTTGGTTCATGACTAAAAACCTTGATTAAAAGTCTTAGTGTTGTGTTTAGTGCTAAATAACAAATGATGGCATGCAAACACACTAAACTAATATGATCAACATGGCAAACATACCTACTAAACATCATCATGTTAGCATTGTCATAGAGCTGCTGTTTATATTTCAAAAGCACAATGAATGCAAACGAATATTCCTCATTTGTGACTTGTACATTTCCCACAGCGTATCTACATTCAGCACCACTGTTATAGTGGTAGCCCAGAGGTGACGGAAAGGCCTCTAAACCCTGTCTGATCTCGTAGAGCCATTTGTGACCAGGAAGGGCCTCCTGAAATTATTTACGGATTTACACTGTGCACTCAGACTCACATGCCCTGCCCACAACCATCCAACCAGCCTGTGTCTGTTGCAACCAGCGTTTCATGATTTTTATATCTCAATTACTTTCCTTTCAATATTTTTGTGAAACCATATGACTGCTGAAACATGCTTTCTTATGGAACCCCTACTGTGGGATACACACTCATATCAGTATCAATCATATAAACCACAGGCACATGAATATCAATCTTATGCACACAAACAGTGGTACCATGGTGATATACACAATACAGAAAGTAGCTGACCTCATGTTTGCATTATGATAATTTTTTAAAACATTATTATTTTTGACTATAATTGTTTTTCTGTAGTCTTTGTGGATATTAACATCAGTTATAATCATCAGCCATAGAGCTTAAAACGGTGTCTCAGTGTCCTAGAAGTTTGATCTTTTGCATCTTTTCCATCAGATGTGAAATTCAGTTTTCCATTTGAAGGTTTATAAAGGAGCTAAATGTTTCACGAATCACTAAAATGTTTGCCAAACAGTAATTTTTTGTGTAATTTTGTATGAATGCTTTTATTTTGTAATGCAATTTTTTCAAATGTTTTCCTGGTGTGACATGAAGGCAACAAATCAAATGTCCTGTCCTCTCCAGTCTTATCACTCACCTTATTTGAAATGCTTTTCAGTCATTACAATAAAATCAGAAAAGCTTTTAAGTTTACAACCAAAGCCTATTAGCCAGGTTTCTCCAATGATGCAGAGCCGTCAGCCTGCTGGACAGAAGCATAGAAGCAAGAATAACCTTTAGTAAAGGCTCTGATCAAACTCTTGGATTTTAGTCACGTCTTTTTAACCCTGCTGGCAAAGAGAAAGCAACTATTATTATATTTCCAGTTATATTTCTCTTGCAGAGCACAAATCCTTGAATATGTTGGCTTTAAATGATTAATTTAATGATTAAGAAGTTGAATGCCTGAAGTTTGCCAAATCATAATTACTACAATTAAATCAGTCTGATGTGCACCATTTGTAGAACAAGTTATGAGCAAAGCTTCATGCAGCTGTGCATCTTTTTTTATCGTCCCCACATCCCTACACATATTCGGTCTCACACGACCCTCCCCCCGCAAGCACAAACCTGTATTTTGAGTTAATTATCCACACACTGTGGACATCAGCACGAGGCAACTGTTCAAGAGAATCTTGTTCAAACTGCACCATGTGTTGGAAAGCTATTTTTGTGTTCCACATGTTTTAGCTTTAAATGTTTAACCCTGCACTTCTCCCCCCCATCTCCCCTTCCAGGTTTTGGTTAATCTTTGTTAAAGTCTATTAAATTTGGTAGATTTTGGCAGCCAGTATGTCCTCCACATAGAATACACGTGCATCTTAGAAGTAATGAGAACGAGAACGCTGTGTGATTTTACATGCTTGTTATCTGTAATTATCCCCTGGCACTCCTCACGGTTAGTAATTTGATCTGGTTGCATATTCAGTGTCCATGTCTGCAATAGGTGCAGTGGGCTACCTTGTGTAGGTCATAGCTCGTCTTTTAGTTCGTGCTGGTCAGAGCGCACCCTGCAACTGTCTCTGGAGAGACGTCAACAGAGGACAATACACAATGCAAAACAGTTCATACACACCCATGTAATTACCACACTGTGTTAATGTGTTCTGCCTGTGTTTTTGTCACTGCTGACTGTTAATAAATGACCTGCATTAGGCTGAGGTCAATCAATAACGCACAGAGAGAACAGCAATCTGCTGGTTCTTGTTTTTCTCCATCCTGGTTCATTGCTTTTCTGCTTAGTCACGTACACAGTTGCATCTTATAACAATAAGACTTACATACTGCCTTTGGTTTTCATCCCTTCTATAATCCCTTCAATGGCAATGTAAGTGTACACTAAATGGCTGAGATGCCTTGAATGTCTCCTATTCAAGGACACAAACAATGCATCGATCCCGGCTCGGGTGTTGTCATCTGCTCTATGTCAAACAGGGGGCGGGTGGTGGGGTGGGAGGGGGGTGCTCTGGAGAGATGGAGTCCATACCTAAATCCCAAATATACCCAAATATCTAAATCTGGTATATTAGTGGTATCTTGTGACAGATTTCATAATGTTTATCAAATGGCTTTCTTTTGTACATGCTTTTATTTATGACTCTAACAGATTCTGTAGGTAGATGATTTGCCTCTGCAACAACAGAGGTTGGGTGGTAGGTGAGAGAGCAGCTTGATGAATGTGAGTGAGAAGAGAGGGTTGGGGGTGCTGGCTCCTGTAGACTAAAAATTCACGCAGAACACAATCTCCCCACAGGACATCTGCAGGGAACATTCAGGTCTGGGCAGTACAAGCCAGACTGAACATGTGAGGGCTCTGATTTGCTGAAGTCAACACGCCCTTCTCGCCACTCCTCCCCTCTTCCCCAGCTCCTTTACCCGCAGTCCTGCATTGGAAGTCATTTGATACTGTATGGCGTGGAAGGGCCCAGAATTTTCTCTTTTCACCAGCCCACCCTCTGTCTGTCTCTCATTTTTGTGCCTCCTACTCTGTTCTCGTTCACTAGCTCTCTTTGTCTAGATAAGGACTAGGCCCAAAGGGCAAAAAAGAACGGAAAAAGACACGATTGTTCTGTTTCTTGCACAATTTCTTCTAACTTTTGAAGTCTGAAATGTTAAGTCTCATGAAACACATCTGTTCTGAAAACGGCCCACCTCTGAGACTTTAAAGTAAGATGTAATGCTATGGTCTGTACCACCTCTGAGCCTATACTGCTGAGTCATTGTGAGAGTTGCAAACAGCATTAAAATAGAGCGTGCTGCCTTCACATACACAGTGCAAATGCTCCAGCTCATCATGAATCGTGTTTTGTTTGGATGCAGGTTGTAGAACACACAGAAATGTGTTCTTTGCAGATCCTGATTTTGTTTGCACATACATTCAGGGGCTACTAGCAACTAAAATATTTAGCACATGTTGGGTTTAGACTAGGGTTCCACAAAAATGGAGCATCATTGATACAAAACAGCTTATAATTTTACCTATGAGAAGAGTGCACAATAATTGTATTCACTTTCTCAGTTTCCTAGTGGCTTGCCAACTGTCATTTCCTCATATAATATGCAATATGGCCGCTAGGAAAACACTGCTGAAAGATTGAGATCAAACCAGCTGCACTGAAGTATGAATAACATTCACTGAGTTCACTCAGTTGAGAAGTCTTCTGGATACACACTGTATATGTAGTACAGCGTGTGTGTGCCTGCTTATGTATGTTGTTGGAACACTGTGCCTGTTTGTCCGTATGAGCATGTAATGCGTGTATTCATAATTCTGTTTACATGAGAAGAAGCTGGCTATAACTGGTCCTGTCCTGAGTAGAGGTCACTCAGATCTATAATCAGGTTTACATAAGATTCGAAAGAGAGCTGGAGGTGTGAACAACTTGTTTACTTTTCCTCCCACAAGGGTTTGTGGGCTGTTGCTCTCCACATGGCCTTGACAAAAGTGTTGTCCCAACACTCCAAAAATGACCAGAAAAGCAAATGCCTATAGCACCACTGACAAAAAGAGTGACAAAACAAGCTTGAATAATTGCATTGAACGCAATGATGATGATTTAAGAGGCTGGTTTAAGAGGCTGGTTTAAGAGGCTGGTTTAATCAGCGATGACTAACAAGGAAATTATCCAGTAGCAAAGTAAAAATAACGCTATACCAAGGGAAGAGGTGGCTGGTCCTGAGGTAAAAATGTCACTGCTTCCATGGCAATAATGACGTCATCAACACCTCATGAGAGGCAAGGGGGATTGGCTGCAGGGAGGAGGTCCTGTGCTGCCATAATGACCATGGAAAATTTAAATTCTATTCTATTCTATTCTACAGGTTCAGTCAGGTTTTATATTTGATTATCTCCTCTCCTCCTGCCCTAATAGTTGGAATGTTTTCTTATTCTTGCCCATTCCCTTCGTAATCCCTTTGGTACATCCACAGTTAGCTTTCTCATTAACATCACTTGCATCTTAGTCCTTCAATACCATAGCTGGAAGGCTATAAACTTATACTGTGATGGCAACTGCTGAGTCCGTTTATTTCAGTAGCCAGCGCTATTAAAAGGATTGTGTTCTATATGAATAAACAGTTGGAGGTCTTTATGCTAGCATGCTACACAAACACTAGCTGTCATTTTCCCCTGTAATAAACTGAAAGCTGGATTGTGTTTGTTTTCACTGGGATTTCACTGTTACACTGAATACAGTGAGCTTGTAAAATTAAAAAAAATCTCAAAATCTCTACTCCCTCAAATCCAGATTCACAGATTCTGTTCCTCACTTGTATATTTCCCTTCCTCTGTCCCCTCCCTGCCACTCATTCTCTCCTCTAATTCTCGGTGCGTGAAGCCACACGGCAGCCTAATCCCCTTACTACAGTCGATAATTCCTGTTGGCTCTGGCTGTTAGCTGCAATAGTAGATCGGATGAAGCACAGTGCTGCTATATCGGTTAGATAAACTGCTCCTCCTCCCACTGACACAATTACCTACAGTCACCTGACAAATGTGTTACTGCCTGATTTGAAAAGCTGACAGGAAAATGCTACCATCAAGTGCACTACCTTTCAGATTTAATAGCCAATGTGCAGGTAGTCACAGGTGCAGATAAGCGTCTGCATTATCTGCCCCAGTTTCTGACTGCCCTAATCCCCCTCTATTACTTGTCCTACAAAGCAAACTGCCACCTAACCAAAAATTGGCTTTGCCTAAGAGGAACTATAATGATGCACTCGGAACTTAATGCAGCTATATATCAGGAACTTGGGTAATGTATTCTGCAGTAGACTGTCATAGGAAATATAGATAACATAGATTCTTCTCTTGGCTTTTCTTAGCCAAACAAGCAATGCAATCTGTGACCAATCTTTCAAGTAATTAAGAGAACTATAATCTTGTGATCCTGACACATTACACACATGTAGAATAGCAAAATGGGCCAGCACTCTACAGCCACGCCAATAGCTCTGTGAGACTGTACTAATTGCTAATGTCAGCTTGCTAGCAGGGCATGCTCACAATGTCTGTACTAAAATGCTGATGCTACGCAGGTACAGTACAATGTTTATCATGTTGTCACTATCTCTATTTAGCTGGTTAGCATGTTAACAATTGCTAATAGTCAAAAACACAAAGTACAGCTGTTGCCTTGCATGTGTTTAGTTTCACTATCAGTAATTGAAATTTCACCTAATGGTGGTGCTGAATAACTGATTGACGGACCACCAGTTATTACAATTCATGCGGGATACCAGACTGTACAACAAATTTCATAGCAAACTATCTGATTTCATTCAAAACCTCAAATGTGAACATTGTGTTGTGCTATAGGAGGAGTCAGGGGCTCACCAAAGTTATAACGATACATCATCTGGGAATCTTGAATATCTATAAAAATGTTCAGTCCATGTAACAGTTGCTCAGAGCTACAGCTAAAGATTATTTTCATTATTGATTAATCTACCAATCGTTTTGAGCCGATTGTGACCTCATTAAATGTCTTGTTACGTCTATTCCAACAGTCAACAATCCCAAAGTTCATCGATTCTACGTTGCAGCATTAGTGGAGGCATCTCAGTCTGAACCAAAGCGGTTGACCGACCCACCGACTGACCAACAGACCGTCATTGCAATCCAAAAAAAATTTCACAATTGCTTGCTACTCGATAACAATGTCCCGACTGATGTCAGGCCACATATTATTTGTTTGCTGCACTTAAAAGACGCTTACGCCAGTTGAGGTATAACTTTTTGTTTTGTTCTGAGACTGCTTTCACAATACACATTTCTCCATATGCTGTGGGGACCATTAATTGGACACACCTGAAGTCAATATGAGTTTACAATTTTTGGCATGCAGAACCCTTTTCAGCGTCCGTCAGAGACTACACCCACTTTGATTGAGTCTGGACTATCCTGGCAGCTTTACTGTATTGCTCAGCTGATATTGCGCTCTTTCTGGAGTGTACATTACATAAGTATCCCCCACTGCTTTTTTATAACCCAGACCTAAAAGAATCTTGCCGAGGGGGTTTGCACAGACAGACGCCAGCAGGGGCAGGACTTGGGGGCCCGGCGTAGAACCAGGCAGAGGTCAGACAGGGGGGTCAGACAATGTAAGCCTTCTTCATGCTGCAGATGCCCCTGGGATAGGTGCTCAGACACACCCCATCCCGTGAGAACAGACACACTGCATGGCTCCCCTGGGACACAGAGACACATACACATCCATGAATAAAGTCTGCCTAGCCAACCATCTTTAACTATGTCTGTCATTCTACACACACACAAACATGGACATTTTATGCTCAAAACGCAATATATGTGAATGCATTTAAAAAAACGTCACTTTGCACATACACACAAAAAAATGTACACGCAAAACATTGACATGCACCCACAAATAAATTAGATGTGTGTGCTCCACCTATGTGGATATGTGAAGAGACACTCTACTGATTTGACTGTACATACACAGCCCAGGAGAGATGGTTGCAGTCATAAGTAATCATTTAATTATTCTGGCAGTGTGTTGGGTACAAGATCCATCACCATGGTAACTACAGATGTGACCTTAGAGTAGAGGGCGTGTTAAAGGCAGGGCTGTATATCCTGAACAAGAAAGACAAGAGAGGAACAAACAGTGCACATTAAAGAATGTTTCCAGTGTATAGTTTTTTTTGTATGTGCTTTGATTTACCAATTACTTGCTTTGTCTCTTCACAGTAGGATGTGATTACAACATTGTTTGACTGGGAAGAGTTGTGACTGTCAGCCATAATAACATGTTTTTGCTCTACTGACAGAAGAAAATACAATTTTGCTGTCTATTGCCAGTGATGTCTCAAACTGAAACCAAAAATACTATTAAAGGACTTAATGATACAAAAAATGGTGAAATAACAGAATGATTCATTTAAAGTTACCACAAAAACAGAGACATACCCCCAGACATATCTTTTGACATTAAGTGAAAGTCTTCTCAGCTGCTACCCTTATGAAGCCTGGGTCAGGGTTTCTTGCCCTCGCTTATAGTGATTCTCATCATTTTAGTCAAAAAGCATTTCTGTCTCTGCTGGTCACTACATCTTATCTGTATTTTCAAGTACCCATGGTGTTCCCCAGGCGTGAATGCTATGTATGCCTGTAGTAATTTCCAATTTATATGCTACCCCCATGTCTTGTTTTGTCCAACCAATAGTCCTAAACCCAAAGATATTCAGCTTTCCATCGCATAAGACAAGGCAGAATATCTAATCCTCAGATTTGAGAAGCTGTCGATTGACTAATTGATTCATTGGCTAACGTCGTAGCTTTAGTTGAGAGGTTGTTTTTGCAGGAAGGTCATATGTGATCAGAAGATGTATGGAAGCTTGACTTTAAACCAACTTGCAACTATGCTTGTCTGAACCACTTCAAAGCAACCAGGTGTTCGTTGGCACAAACATCGGTTCTCAGGGGGGCACGAAAATAAAAGCACCGAAAGACATGTGTTTCCCATCAACTGTCGCTGATGTCTCATTGCAAAACTTAAATGGTGAGCAGCTGTTATGGGAAAGGGACAGAAATATGAAATTATGGAAAGTCTGTTATAACAAAAATGAAAGCTAGGCAAATGATGAAAACAACACCATTAAAGGCAGAGTCAATGTCAGAGATCAAAAATATCCCACCTTGGGATAGTTTAGCCTTGTGAAACACTCATGAACATTGACTTCTTGTGGCAGCCTCAGACACTAGATTTTTTTTGTATATCAAACCATTTCATTTATTTAATGCTGTTGGGCTGTTAAGAGAATTTTAATCAATGTGGCAAAAAGTGCCTCTAGAAGTACCTTACAATTTAGATTTTGTCCAAACCTTATGTATATGCTATTTGAGACCAAAAAATATAAGTTCGGTAAAATATTTTGGCAGAATTTTGAGAATTGCATATTTTTTTGCCACTGGAAATGTTGTAACTTTTGTCCCCAAATAGACGCTTCTTAGACAGGAAATAATGTTTAAGGTTCAATATAATACAACCCCTAGAGTCATGAAATTGTTTTAGCTCTGATTTATGACACCAGCAGTTCTCAATAATACTCACACGCTACATTAGTAGTAGATGGGGTCCTCACATTAGAACTCCTTATACAGGTGTGCAATTTCTTTCTAAGTCAACTTCCATATGTCGGACAACTTGGTTGGAAGAAATATAGTATCATCAAAATTATGAAGCTGACTCATAACTAGCTAACTAAGCTGATTTGGATAAGTAAACCACTATGAACAGGACATACTGTGTATAAATATATGTTTCACAAAAAAATTAACATTAACTCATACTCTCCTCTAGTGGAATATAGCCCACATTTCACATTCACAGGTGAACCCACCTTAACCCTTTCATGCATGAATTATGATAACCTCAGTCAGGATTTTGTGTTTTTATTCATCTTTAGGCATGAAAAACAAGGTTTCAATCATAATTTCCTCCCAATATAAAATCAATACTTGGAAAATTTAGCAACTGCATGACTCCTTAGATGTTACTTGATGTCACCATATTTTTCTTACCTGCAAGGGTCTCTTTTTATAGAAGGTTTGAACAGAAAAAAAATGAGCAACTTGGTGTTTCTGGCTGTCTGTCAACCATCTTGGTTTCACTCTTTTTTTTCACTTGCAATGGCTTTGCCAGTGTATGATAGCAGTGTATGAGATGATGCAATAGCATCCACTGTAGTGGCTGATGTGCAACTATGCCATCAAAACACATGCATATACAAGAAAACAACTTTTGAATAGCTGTACACTGTAGTGACCTCTATGCATGAAAGGGTTAAATTCCATTTGAATTCCAAAGTCAGATGGGGGGGCAGACAGAAGACTGCAGGAGAACAAAGTTATTCATTTGTTGCACTATTGACATAAATCAAGGTGCACTTGACTTTTACATGTGCTCACACAGAAGGTGTTTTAGGAATAGCATTCCTGCTGTTTTGGCTTTGAAGTTTTGATATGGACGCTATTTCCTCAATAAGGACAAGAATGGCCCCTCATGGTTAAGAATCAATCACGCGCACGCACACACGCACACGCACACACACGCACACACACAACAGACATTAAAACAAAAGTTTTACAATTTCTGCTCTCTCTTTTGCTCTCCCTGTCTCAACATCTTCATCCTTATCGAGGCATCATCAATATGGCAATGAACATTTGCCTGCCTCATAACTGAAGAGCAACCTTTTCCTTCACACACTAATCTTCTCTTCAATCTCACCAAAGTTTCAGTCATCTCCCTGTTTGTCTCTGTGTCCTGGAATATCCATGGAAAATGACTGGACTGGGAAATGTGGTCAAAGGCGGCCAAAAGAAGTCACATTGAAACTTAGAAAAAAAACGAAAGGAACTTATTTACAGGGAAATGGTGAAAGAAAACAATGAATGAAAAAAAAGTTTGGAACTTACAAAATTACAAACATTGAGGAGGAAAACATTACTTTAGAGGAAAATTGATGCAAGAGGTTATAGGAGTCAAATCTGTAGCTCAGGACAGAGTGAGAGTGGCAGGCACATGCACTAAACCAACAGACACTATTTGCACACCCAGGAACGTAATAGCATGGTCATATAACTATATATAATAAGAGTAATAGTTTGACAGGATTGCATCATTGTGACAACAGTCAAACATATCTTGTTTTTAGAGAGATAGATGAGGAACTCAAATAATTGCAGTGAGAAAGATGTTACCTCTTTAAATGTGGCAGCTTGGCCAAACAGTTTTAGTAATGTGTGGAACAGCTCGTGTTTCTGTTGGTTTTGTTTGTGTAAACTTTGCTGAAACAAGGTCTCCTCTTTGTCTTTTGGGTATTGGGTCGCGCTTATGCTTTAATTCATTTTTTTTTTTTTGCGTAGCTGCAGGCCATATCTTGTCAGACATTTGTAATGAACTTTGGTTCTCGTTCTGAGCTCAACATCATGTGCACTCTGAGCACAGAGAACCTCTCACATTCATCACGATTGGGGGATAAGATGTGGACTTCCTGTTGTGTTGTCACCAGCAGATTAATCACAATTTATTCCGGAAGTCTCAGAACCACTAGTTTTGACTTTGACTTTCTTGGTTATTTAAACCAGGCACTGAGTCAACATGAGATTATACTGTTGTGTGTTATTTATATAAATTTATATTTAATTCCGGCGGGACGTGCCTAGACTAGAATACTAGTTTTGGAGGGACTGGGAATTTCTTACTGGAGGTTGAGAGACAGCTGGAAGCTAGCGTTAGTAGTTTACCTCTAATAATAGAATGTTACCCAACTCACCACAGCGTGACTTCGCTGTTCAGCCTTTGAATATTACAAAAATAAAGTCATGGATTACGGAACAGTCACAGTCTTGACAAAACTAGTAGGCTATTTGGTCTTACCGCGACCCGAACCAGCGGTGATTCTCTTTCATTCTCATTCTCTTTCGACCATCAGTCTAAATCCCACCCACTGACCCCATACTCCATGTGGGCACCAAGCTCAAGCATGTAACCCTCCTGTCTGACAGTCTGTGCTGACCAGAAGGCCCCCATCTTCACTCAGATCCTTCAACAGACAGCTAGAGATATATGAAATCCCCATCTGCTTCAAATGCTTCACATTAATCTAGTTCCTCAAGAGATCTTCCATCAGAGGACTAAATAACGTCTACGTCTAGCTCAGGTTCACCTTTGCTGTTTATGCTAGATTCTCCTCTACGGATCAGTCTGTTCTGCTACACTGAATTTCAGCATGGTCAGGTTTTGTTAAGTTTTGCTTAACCTGTAACATTAATCATTCAATATCTGTTCCAGCATCTTTTCACTCTGCACCATTGTACTATGTACATAACAGTTAAATGCTTATTTCTACCTTTGTTCAGCTTTATTGTCCTTGTTTTTAACTGTACTGTCATTTCTGTGTAAGAAAAAAAAAAAAGTATATGGAATGGCCACATGTTGAGACAATGTGCACAAAGACACCCAAAACAAGATATGTTGAACAGGAATGGAAAGAAAACAGAGTATCAAAGTAATGGAACATCTCTGAATAAAATCATTGTTTGAAACAGTCAGGTTATAGGACACAGTCAAAAGAAAAGAAACTTAAGAAGGGAGAGCAAAAACATATTAATATCAAGGAAAATGGGTGTAAGAGTCAGTGATTAGGACAGAGTGACAGGCACACGCACTGAAACAACAGTCACTATTTGCATACCCCAGCATGGAACAGTACGGTCATATAACTATATATAGTAAGAGTAATATTTTGGAAGGATTGCATCATTGTGACTAGAGTGGAAAAATAAAACCTATAACCCCAATGAAGACCCCAGTAAAGAAATACATTTCCTTCCATGTGATATCATGCTTGTTGACGGAGCAGGCTGGATGTCAAAAATACCTTATACTGAGTTATAGGCGCTGAGCAGGTGTCCATTATGTGCATGCATGTGATTTTGACTGCACCTGTTAACGTCTAACAAGGGTTTTTTTGATACTATGTGTGTGTGTGTGTGTGTGTGTGTGCACGTGCGTGTGTGTGTGTGTGTGTGTATGCATGTGTGTTCCATACAGTCCAGCAGCAACTGGAGACAGAGAGAGCGGGAAACTGCTGGCACTGAGCCAAACTCCACACAGGAAGACTTTTTACTTTACCTTCTGACCTCTGGTGGTTACAAATGACACAACAAGAAGAATCAGACCTGAACTGCTATGAAGGAAATGAGCCACAAGGTGGGGAAAGATTACAACAATACACACATCAGAATTGGCTTTCTGGCTGTCTGAACCTCTGCAACCCACCACATGGACAAATGTGAATCTTTAATCAGAAATAACAATCACTGTGTTCTGTTTTTCTTTGAGAACAACACCCTCACCTTTAAAAAGTGAACGGGTACAAAAGTAGCCTGGAGTGATTTAAATATTCAGCCAATTCAACAGCTACATCATTACAGGATAGATACACAACTCTGCTTCAGTCTCTGCAACGAATTTATGAGCAAAGGCTCCTCGTTTTACATCTACTTTGTTAGGACTGGAGAGCCTGAGCATTGGAAGAACGGGAGCCAGGGTTTAACAGTATGCTGACCTCTCTGTTTAAGCAGAACTGCTCTCTTCTAAGAAGTCAGGGGCATAATCATTAGGATGTTTATTCAGCATGTTTTCCCGGAGATTATCTGGTGCATTTTGACCACACAAAATGATGGATAACGAGGCATAATTAGAAGTGGCTACTGAACCTCAGTATTTTCTTTGGTACAGACGGAGTATCTTCAACTGTTCACTACTGAAAGCTGGGATTTAATATCTGTACAGACTCCTGTTTACTTATTCTTTAATCAGATACAGTATTTCCTGATTTGCATTAAAGATTTTGCCAAACTCAGAGTATTTCTTCAGGTTAACATTATTATTTAACAAGTTGGTCAAATGATCTGTGATGTGGTGGTTGGCACTGCTGCCTCAGCAAGAAGGTTTCGGGTTCAAACTTGACAGCCATTCTGTGTGGAGTTTGCATGTTCAACTTGTGCTAGTGTGGGTCCTCTCCAAGTACATGCAGGTTAGGTTGATTGGTGACTTTTAATTGCCCATAAGTGTGAATGTGAGCATTAATTATTGTCTGTCTCTTTGCATTGGCCCTGTGATTGACTGGCGACCAGTCCAAGGTGTACCCCGCCTCTCACCCAATGGCAGCTAGGACTGGCTCCAGCTCCCCCGCAAACCTTGAGATAAGCGGTATAGACAACGGATGGATGGATGAATGAATGGATGGATGGATGTTCATAATTCTCAAAGTAAGGTATTGACAAAAGAAAGTTGGATGAGTGCTACAAAACAGCAGCCAAAGCCAGTTTTGCTACATTGAGATAGTTTGTTGTGCAGCATGGGTGTAAACACAATAATGCACACCATCTGTGTTTCTGTGCAGGTATGTTTTAAGGGACCGTGTATTTAAACAGGGTCTGTCGTGTTGATATCTTGGCAGTGTCCTGAGTGCAATTACTGAAAGAGTCAGGGTGATATGTTGAATCTTTCCGTTGTCATCACCCAATTTCTGTAGAGCCAAGTGAAGCTCCGACTCCACCTAATCCAAAAATGGTTAATCCAGAAAAGGGCAAAGAGGTGGAGCCAAATGAAGGCCACCTAGTTTGAAGTTACCAAATTAGCTAAAGCTAAACTATGGCTATATGCTATTCTGCATCACTGTTGTGCTTTCTGTCTGACTCTCTGCTGTGCAGCTCTGTTATTGTGAGAGACCGTTAATCTGTGAAGAGTTCTGCGACAGTGCACTTGGTAAACAGTGCTATGAAAATAAATCCTGAATGACTCAGTGATGCTGTATTCTTTATTAACATTATACTCTGACAGGAATGAAAGCAAAAGAAAGCTGCCCTTGCAAGCGTTCCCACACGGCTGGCTGGGGACAGACTCCACAACAGCTGCCATTGAGACTATGCTGGTGCTAGCAGGCATGCTTACAAGTGGCTAAAGCTATATGGATAGCATGTGATATCAAATTTAATTAGTTAGTATTAAGTGTCTCTTCTCCGTTGAAGGGCTGTTTTCAACACTGGAGTACTCAACACAAGCCATTGTAACATTGGTCATTGAGGTTTGGATGGCTGAGATGAAAAGGCTGAACTAGAAGGCTACACTGGGTAACATTACAGTCTGAGCTAACAGTGCAGCAGCAGGCTAGCCCCTATGGCTAACACCAACATGGAGTCAAAATAAACTTATCAAGTATTCAAATACCAGTGGGACTGTATCAGAAAATGAACAGGTTGAAAACAAGAGGGGAAACAGAAGGAGACACAGCGATATAATTCAAATGTGTGTTCATATAAAACATTTCAGATCATTGTTTTGGCTGCAAACTTACTGTATGGTCCAGTCTGCTGCGCTCCAATCCAGTTCCTAGCAGACAACCTGTGACCTCTGACGATCCACCATGCTAAATTACCTTCTCTGCACCACGCAGCTAACAAAATTTAGTAAGCAAACTGACTAGGTAGCAATGTCAAACAGCTAGCTTAGCAGCTGAAAACAGATATTTTGGTGATGGAGACCCAAACGGAGGTAAAAGAAGAGTGAATGCTGGGCTTGTGTTCCTGACAAGACAACTCCAATGCTCCCTGTCTGCTGGATGTGTAAGTAAATAAGCCTTAGCTAACATTTCCATGACTAAATACAAGAAGTCTCATGTTTTATTTTGGAGCTCTTCTGCCCCCTAGTGACCGGAATTCAGTTTGACCTCTTTAAATTAGCTTTGTGGTGCTTCAGAGACTCACTCATGTTTTTATTGTAAGCTAAATATTTATGCATCAAATATTTATGTACATGCATTCATCCTAATTTAACAACTGTGACGGTGATGTCGAGACATTTCAACAAGCACTAAATATTTTGTAGTTGAGTTGTCTTTTATCTTCTCCTTTGCAATCACGCATTAAAGACTTTCTCAATAACCATCCTACTTGAACAGCCCCAAGCAGTCTTGTACACTTGAATGTCCTTGTACTTTCTTTTTATCAACTTACCAATCAGACCCATAGGAATCAAAACCAGAGTGAGGAAAGCAATGAATGTCTTGGAAATATTAATCCAGCAGTGCAGCATAGGAAGCATTGTGCTTTATATTCATAGATCTCTCCCAAGCTTTCTGATGCTGTGGTTCATATCATACTGAAGCAGATATTGATTAGCACACAACAAAACCACAGCAATGTGACCTTCTTGAATCAGGCCCACTCAGTTTGGTGATTTGATTTTAAGGCTTTATAGACTGGCAAGCTCTTAGTTATCATTCACGTTATGAGTCCACATAATGTGGGAAGATCGAACCTTTTTCTGTTGGCAAATATTGCAATTACATACATGTGCTGCCCCGTTTAAGTTCTTGAGAATATCCCTTTTTCTTCTCCTCCCTTTTTACAGTCTTTGCGTGGTTTCTTGAGATGATGCAGACCCTTCACAATACTTGTTTAACACACAACAACAAAACTAACCAATTCAAGAAGTGGTAGACCAGCAACTCTGGTGTTTTGCAAGATACAATTGCTGGGTTTGCCAATGAAGTCTGGTGGCTTTGAAAAGAGTGGCGGAACAGCTGTTTCTGGTTAAACAAAAAAGATCTTACAGGTCTGTCTCTGTAGGGATCCAACTCCATATTGCTGCCAGGCACTCTGAATAACAATCTGAGTCTGTTAATGGCATAAGCAAGCGCTTTTAGTGCTTTGACGGCCATGGTTGCCCCAAAATAGCCATTGTAGGCTGTTCTCATACTGTTCACGGCTGACAGCTGAGGCAATCCACTGGAACAATTCCACAGCTTTTTATACCTACCAATCATTGCATCCAAAATATAAAAAAAAATAAGAATTGGGCCCAGGTTTAAAAAATATTGGAGTTATCCTTTAACATGCCTCCTGCTGAGTGTCTCTCTATTCTGCACAACAAGTCACAAAGCACAAAGTTTATTAATAGCCATGAAAATGGTCACTCTTCATCACTGCTCTGCGCCTCAATTGGGTTGACTGCTGTAATTAAAAAATAACATGCTTAATTACACAAGAACATCAGTGTCCTTTCCTTCACAGTAAATGGCAGAAAGTGAAATAGTTTTCTTCTGACAGAATTAAACCATTTATAATATCAAAAAAGAATGGGCAGACTTGGTTTCTGGTATTAATAATGCGCCCTGCTTTTGATTGATTGTATTTAATTTAGAAAATGTGTCTGATGCTGCTCTCATGGTCTTATTGCGCTAAAGGAATAAAACTGGGATTCAGCTAAGATTTTTCCCAGTAAATCAATTACAAATTCTTTGTGTACAAAAATGGACAGGTTTTAATTAAACACTCAAAAATTTGAAAATAAAAAATAGGCAAACAATTTCCATTTGTTCTCATTGTTTTAGTTTCTATTGCATTTGAATGACCATATTATCCACAGCATAAAGGCATTAATCTACAATTTCAGTTATATTTTTTCTATCATTCACACTTGGCATTTCAAACAATAAAGTGCTTTTTCAAATAACCTTCTGTTTAACTAATCTAAAACACATTGAGACAATACCTGCAACCCTCTTTCAGACAGTGGAAATTGTCACATACATGTGCAAGTACACATTTACACACAAATACTCGATCCCACGCATAAGCAGGCAGTAGTTTGACCCTGCAGTCCACATACAGTGTATGCTTAACTCTGTGCTTTATACTGTAAATGGTCGGAAGTGCACAGGTGTGTGTGTGTTTGTTTGAACAGAAGGTTTGTCTGACAGTGTCCTCACTGGCCACTGTTGCCATCTTGTTACGAGCAGGTAAGAGTCAAGTTGGATGTGCATACAGGCTAATGAGCATACCCACATAACACACACACACACACACACACACACAGAAAACACACAACCCTGTATCGACCCCTGTCACTGGACAGCTTGCCTCGTCTCAAGTGTGAGCCGTGTATTTCAGTCATACACACAGAGCACTACACATCAGTTTTGTAGAAAAGCTTTGTGTACTCTTGGTGCAGTTTTCATACATTGAAACTACTAAAAAAAGAAAGTCCATGCAGGGTTATTGAGTCATTTTGTCAAGTTGCAAAAGATCAGATATTGTAACGAAGTCCTTGAATACTTCATGTACTCTACTTAGTGTGCTATATAGTGTAAAACTATAGTGTAGAGTTGTCCTCATGCAAGTTATAAATACATCCCTGTAATGTTCAGGTTTAGTCCTTGAGCTGGGACAGACTGACTGAGTGCTATAGGCCAACTTTCCTCTGTATAATGGCTGACAATCACTTGATGCCTTGTAAAGGGCTATTTCTTTTCTGTGCCTCTGTGCTAACACTGACAACACATACACACTTGGCCACATCATGAGACAAGGGGGCCACATCACAAGCAAGGGGAAATAAGGAATTTCAGGGACGATGTCACTCATTTCCACTTCTTATGCCCCTACTTATTTCCCCACTCTCAGTCCACCGATTCATCATTTATGCTCCTTGTGTGAATTGAAAATTACACCAGAGCAGAGTAAAACAATGATTTCTTAATACGTCACAACAGCACTGATAACTGAACAGGCAAAACTGCAACAAAACAAAATTAAAGAGTCAGTTTTTTTTCCTATTTTTGTCTTCACATATGATTCAGTGAGACGTCAAAGTTATTTTTTTTTTTCTTCTTTTGCCATGATGAGTGATTCTGATCTCACCTGTGCCACACAATTGAGTCCATTGTGCTCTATACCTGCCACGTCTCTGATCAGCAGCCCAATCACATGGCAGGAAAACACAGCCCGTCACATAATCCTGACAGCTGACACTGTGAAAGTGGCATGGAGATGCAGCGATGACTGAATGTTTGACTGCGTCTCCCTTTATGATCACTGCGCCCATTAGCAGTTCGGGAAGGCACATAATACTTTCTTCTCCAGACGAGATCTATGTCCTGCTGTTTTGAGTGACAGGCACTTGAACACCTTTCTGTCCTGTTGCTATGGACACAAGCAAAAGAGAGAGAGAGGATGTTAGTCACATACAATATTAGGTTGCGGCAAATATAAACAGAGGTGATACAATGCATAAACGAGCTAGGGAAGAATATGAAACTGACATTTAACAAGGATTTAGAAGCTTACCCAATCTGTATTTCTCCTTAGCTTCAGTTCTCTCTTTGGCATCAAAGTACCAGACTGTGATGGCATAGCTGTAAAACACAAGATTAACGAAGAGATCTTAATGACAGGAGCTAATCTCTTTTGTCAGCACAATCTATAATCCTGGTGGGAAAAAGATGAGCTGTTGTCAAGTAAAGGGTTAATCAAAAAGTACATGACATTGGCTTTGACATTGAGAAATTGACATGTGATAAATAAACATACAGTTTCTAACCAGTTCAGTTTGATCAAATGTTTTCGTTTTCTGCACTCACACAAAAATGTAGCTTGGTAAATTAAAAACAGTTTGTGATAAAGATCAAATGGCCCTCGTAAAAATATAATCAAAAGAGCATAAATTAGTCTTTGAAATGTATATTTTTGACCCAGCTAGAGACATCAGATTACAAAAAATGTCCAGTGCGACACATCATATTGAGTGAACAGCCGACTGAGTGTCCAGGGCAGCAGAGGGTTAATTTCTACAGTTTCTAGTCTCTCCTGTGGGGCTGTGTTGTTTATTCCTGTCTCTCATGTCTGTGCCTCTCCAGCACGAGTCCTGCAATCGAACCTTCCTCCCCTCTCCCTCCCACCGACCCCCTCAGGAAACACATACTTCCTGCCTCTGGCTCCACCTCGCCCCCCAGCAGTCAGATGGAGAGGAGAGGAGAGGAGAGGAGAGGAGAGGAGAGGAGAGACAGAAGTACGAGAGCGAAGGGGTATTTGTCTGGTATTGGCAGAATCCCCTCATCTCTTCCCATACAAAATAAAATCATGGCATCACTTAATATACGAGTTTCTATGCAACTACTGTATATAGACGCGGGAATCAAAGCATACTTATACCATCCTATACCTATAATGCCAGTATGAACAAAAACATTGAGCTTCATCTCAAACCTTGTCAAGAGTTTTATGAGCATGGGGAACGAGCCAGTTAACTATTATGCCACCACTTGAGACAACCTGTAAAGGCTGGATTCATAGCAGAGACTGACACTCCAGACAGAATTACTACTGATCAAAAAAGGTAGGGCCTATAAATAGTTTAAGAAGTTTTAGGAGGACCTCTATGTCTCTATGCATGTATATGTCTCAGTTGTTCAGTGGTGTTGAGATGCTGACCACAGGCCCACAGGATAGGACAGATCTTGATAGCAGTATCTATCGGCAGCTGAAAATTGATCAGGCAAACAGGACCTTGTCTGTTGGTCAACACTTGCCGTATCGCTAGCTGCCAGGGTTAATTGTATCAAGATGACAATGATGCCATGGTTCTTATTCTTGTTTCGATTCATTCCAAAGTCCCTTTTTTAATGCATATACCTTCATTTGTATGTGCTCCAGGACCACTAATAATTATAATAATTGGGTCTTTGTTGTGGTCCCTGACGAGGTGGCGGTATGTGTTGCCCTGTCAGATGCCATATCCTTTTCATTTCTATATGCTCTGTGCCTTATTTTGTTTAATTGGAGATCAGTTACCCCTCCTACGCATGCTGGTGCTGGGCTGGGTGTGTGATGGCACATTTAAAGAGCTTGAGAAACTAAAATATTCAACCTGGCAGACATTTTTGGACTACTTTGACTTCCCTGCTAGAGACACTTAAGCATAAGACTATGATCTAATTGATGACATTCTCTGAAATTTGAGCAATATCTTCTTGTCTTTAATTTTTTTCATTTGTGTTTTTATTTTCTCTGCATCTTGTGAATGTTGTTTGGGGTCTACTTGATTGTATGCATTATATGCTTTTGTATTTAAAAAGCCAATGTAAAGTATTTGAATAGCAGAGCTTGGTATGTTGAAGAGTTACTAACCGAGTGGCGTATGCTGGCATGACTTCGTGTGGGTTCCTGCGGTCAGACCAGAAGATGAGAAGCCGGTCAAACTGAGGTTCAATGTTGGCCACCACATTTTTGCCTTCAGGGTAGATCTGCAGCAGCCCTCCTTGTTTCTACAAACATAACAACAACACAACAGTTACTTGAAAAACAGTCCTTCACACTGAAAAGCTTTACAGGTCAGGTGTTAGGATACAAGATGCCTTTTTTTCTAAATTAAATGAATATTGATCTTATAAACGTACCTTGACATCCCAGTTCTTGTTGAGATAGTAGATACATGTGATGCAGCGTCCGTCACCGTTGGGGTTGTCAACATGGCGGACGTACCCTGCCCCGTTGCCTGGGTAACAGGCAACCATGGCCTGAAAACAAAAGAAATAGGAATTTGTGTCCTTAGACCATAAACAAACACTTGATGCAGCATTATAACAACAAAATACTGCCGTTTTGACATGGCAGTGACTTAAGGTATTCATTCTCTTTATCAGATAAACCAGCTTTTGAATTGTGTCATGGATCTTTAGAAAAGCAGAGACAGGGCGGAGTGAGGGATGAGTCCGCTTGTCTTGAACAGCTAACGTTTGAGGAACTATAGGTGAACAATCTGTCATCAGTAGGAGATGCTAAAGAAGATGCAAAAAAAAAAAAAACACCCCCATCTTCCACCGGTCCACTTCTCGTCATTTGGCTATCCCACTGCTCCATAGTAAACTGGACTATTTGCATACTTAACATTCCATTATGTAATTTGTGAAGCACACACAGTCACGAGAGGGAGAAGGACCAGAGAAATGTGTCAGAGTTCAGCTGTTTTTCCAAGCTACGAAATGATCTGCAGATAGAGTATCCACGTTCAAACAATGGCCTCGCACTGGTATTTCCCCTGCTTGACGTCTATGTGTTGGAGGCTGTGAAGCAGGAGAGCGCTGTTTTCTCTGGGGAGTCCGAGGGAACCGAGACCTGCGTGAGAGCTCTTCAGTCAATGTGCATTCCAGGCCGGGGGCCACTACAGGACCATGTGACCGGAAACGTACCCTCGCAAGGTGAAAACGAGCTGATGTCACTATGGCATCAGTCTGAACCACAGAAGCATGCGCATGTGTCGGGCCAGAGTTTCCAAACGGTCTCCACTGGCTGCAGCAAGCATCCAGTCTTTACAGCTTATTCATGATACTGGCTGACATCCTCAGCCTGTGCTGGCAAAGAGAGATTCTAGGTGATGATAGTTGGCAGCGTGAAGAGTAATAACTTCTCTATTATCTCTCCAGGCTGGCTACAAAGGAAGATACTGTCACTGTCTTGACTTAAATCATTGTGAATAAGAAGCAAGAGGTACAATATCGGAGTCACTGCATTACTTCAGCTCAGTTCTGGGACACTATCAGTCATGACCAACAGGTTCTACACTGCTGCAGTATCGATTTACCTTAGCTGACGCGATCATTTAAACTCTCATGCTAACAGTGTGAGAGTCCTAACCCCGAGGAAATCCAACAGCGCCCGCATGACTTTCTGAGACAAATGCGCCTCATGTCGGGTCGTTTGTGAAACTCACATAAAAGTGACGGCACGTTTTGTGTAGTAGAGCATCGGTCAGTGAACAAGATGTCCTCCTCATTCTCCTCCTTTTGTTGTGCTTCCCTCCTCATTCACAGCCAAATCAGTGTGATTGGGTTGTGTCTGACACTGTTCAGCCACCATTGTCAGCTCTCATTACTGACCAACGTTCACAATCAGAGCTCATTAACCTACGGACCTTTTGCTCTGGGCTCCAACTGACAACAGGACCTGCTGTGTAGACGTGAAATAACCCATGGTATCCCTACTTGCTAACCCCGCAAGATTATCGCAATTTATCACAACAGGAAAAAGGCCTGCAGAGAGTAGTCTGCTTTTAGCACAAGGCTGTCAGTGTCAAGTTCACATATGACCTGTTGTACCAAACTGTCCGTCTTGTAGGGAGGGATGCTCTTTTGTGCCGACAGGAACTTGTTTTAACAGTTTCTGTTCTTATTAAAATGTATGCAAAAATGTATATATTTTTATTTTAACTGTATTACATTACAAGATGTCTGTACTAAAAGGTCAAAGGGTTTTATCTTCATGATAGCAATCATTGTGTCAGAGTAAATACTGTGGTGGACAATTTGTGATCATCCGACTTAAATAATACATAAATGTATGAAATTCTCTTAAAAACCTAGCGTGTTTAAGGATGGATTTTCTCTATGCACATATAAGGATGAGGCTGATTATTCTGGGTGTGCATGTATTCAAGGAAGTGTGTTTTCAAACTGGTAACAGCCTTAACAACTGTAATTAACCACAATTAACATGTGATATGCCACACTAGACAGCTCAGCCCTAGCCTGCAGCATAAACACGTCACACACACAAACACACACACATAAATATACGCAATGTCTATATCAAAGCTAACACTGGACAGGCGTATCATTTTTTGTTTCTTATTCTAAACCAACCCCAGGCGTTAAAATATATGTGTAATTATCCCTAGTGTTCAAACAAGTTTCATATATATCCACACAGCTTCAATCTCCTGTCAGTAGCTCACACACACACACACACACACACACACACACACACACACAGCATGACATAGCATGTTTCGATCCTATCTGTCATTTCTGTTGTCCTCGCTCCCTCATCTCTGCTGAGATCTGCGGCCACAGTAAGTTAGTCTAATTGGCAGCAACCACCTGTTTGCCCGGCACCAGCAGTAATGGCCTAATGGCATCGGAGGGCGGATACCCGGGCTGCCAAGGTGATGGCTGGGCAGGCAGAACAGGCTGTTCTGGACAAGAACAAAAATAAACTCCAATGCTGCACGCATATTCTGATAAGAGGAATGATGGTGGGGAGAGGGGTGAGGAGGGGAGCGGGCTAGATAAGCTTGAACAAATACCTCCATTACTGCTAGTCAAGGAGAAAGAGTGAGGGGAAGAACATGTGTATGTTTGTGAGGAGGGTAGTAGGTAAAAGTAAGAGAATTTTGGAAATAGTACTTCAAACATCGAAATAGGATTTTATTTGAATCTTTATAGCATAGGAACTACTTTAATAGAGGTATAAGATATGGATGTGGCTGTAAGTTACTGAATGGATACTACATTAAAAAGACCCCTTTATAAAGAAAGGTAGTGTTATCTTTTTCTGGGCTGAGGTCTCCTCTGGTGTGGTGCATGAGGAGCTGTGCCCTGCTTTATAAAAAACCTACATATGGTAAAATAATCAGGACGCACTCTTTAGTGAGCAACACTGGTTCTATTTGAGGCTAACTAGATAAAAGCTCATATAACCCAGGGACAAGAGTACCTTTCAGTTGAATATCAGAACTTAGGCTATCTGTGGATATATATTCTCCAATCTGATACTGCTGCTCTTTGTTCCCCAAATGAAAATCTCTATGCCACATTGTGTTGAATCCTTTGGGATCTTTTTTTTTTGTCAGGTAGCATGAAACCAGGGTTTGCTGAGGTGCTAAAAAAAAAAAAAAAATCAGCAGTGCTTCATGAGTTAATGTAGTCACGTGTCTGCAGATCATATCATACATGCAGGGTTGGCTACGGACCAGCAGCACTGGAGCTGGTAGAGATTCACTGGTCCAGTCCCAGTGTCCCCATTAAACCTTTAGCACTGAACCCTCGCAGACTTTAACCCTCCAGAGTCTAGGGGTAAAATGGCAGTTTTTTACTACTTTTCATTTTACCTTTGTGTTTCCCATTAAAACTGTTTAGCTTGCTTTCCTTGTGTTTGTGTCTTTGACACCGACGGGCGGTCCGAGACTCTGAAGAGTTAATTAACGTTTGATCGGTAAAAATGTGGGATAACAGCAGGCTGCAAGGGCTTCATGGGGAGCAGGACAGCTCTTGATTAAAGATTTTAAAGATTACAGTTTTGAGTATTTATATTGTTTGATCAAATCAGATGAAAAAAAATCAACATGACTATGCCTTCATGGAATAAAGAATTCTACAAAGTAATATCTTCAGCTGTGCTCCTCCAAATTTCAATGAGGGACAGCCATGAGAGTGTTGAGAGTGGGCCAGGGACTTGCTCGAGAACACTTCAGTACAACAGATGTTCCAGGGTTGAAACCATTTGAGTCACTAACCATCAGGCCTCACTGCCTTATTGCTTAAGTTCCACAGCTGATTACTCACAAGCAAATAAATCAGCATCAGCTATCAATCGTCTCTACCACGTTGGATTTGGAAGAAAACGCGTGGGTGAGTTAAACTGAACTTTGTCAGTGCTTGTGCTTGTTCAGACTATGATTGATTCTGTCATTGTTTCTGAACATATAATGTAATATCCTGCCCTTTGCTTTTTGCTTGTGCGTATTTCTGTAATGCACATTATTGGTAGCGCATGTACAGAAACATGAGAAAAAAGTATTTGTAAGTTAATGCACTTATGCCGTTTGCTGTTCCTGGCAGTCACCATATTTGGAGGAGGTGTGACTATCTGAACCTTCAATGAAGAATCGATGGTGGATTTAGAAACATAATCAAATACTCACATGCATTTCCCACAGGGGAGGGGGGGGGGGTTAATAAGACACGAGCTCCCCTGAAAACATAATGTGTGAAGTTTTAGGAGGTCTCTAAAATCTTGATATGCTATTTGCAATATCATAAACTTCACTCACTTTATCTGTGTTTTATTTGTGACACTACTACAGAATATAGCAGATCACTCTGCCCTGCTTTAGTTGGCTATAATGTATCATACTGAGATGTTTGGCTCTGATTCCCATGTGGAATGTGGCCATTAACTTAGTATTATATGTCAGATGTGGTGACGTACAGCAAGTGGGCCTAAATGCTTAGTGAAGTTCTTGCGCTGCTCAAGTGTCAACGAGTATTCGTATTATGGTGGATATTTTATGTGAATGTAAAACAAAGACCAAAACAAAGCGGGAAAATGTGTTCAGCCCTTATGAGTCAGTCCTGCTACAGGCCCAACGGCACTTGTGAGTCACTATGAACATTAGGATGGAGAAATGCTGCGTGTGTGTGTTTGGGCATGAGGGTATAAATTTGAAATATAGTTGCATTTTCTGTAACACATGTTTTTTACCTGACGAGCAGTCCAAAACTCAAAGATATATTTGATTTCTAAAACCGTAAAAGAGAGAAAAACAGGTGGAGGCAGTGAATGCTGTGAATGCCGCTTTTGCCTGAGAGATGACTGACACAGTTTGTCGATCAAAGTAGTTAGAATAGTTAATTTTCTGTCGATTGACTGATGAATCTACTATTGGTTTCAGCTCTGATGACTAGGAGAAAATCATAAATGATTATATGTTAAAAACACTGACTGGACTACTAAATTCATCCATTTTTGACACGTGTCCCACAAGGCCATGCACAACGAAAACGGAGGCGTTAGTCACAGCTTATTAAAACAAAATATCACAAGGTGGTGCAAATGTTCCGACACAAGCTGAGAACAGAACAGCTGCTACACTGAGTTGCATTTAAAATAATAGGCTGGTACTGCACCAAGCGAATACCCAATGATTCAAATATTAACTGGTAATGGTTATTTGTCAGTCTTGGTTCCGTTCACCTTCTGAACTGTCTGAGACTAAATTATTTCCAAAATGGCAAAGTTATCTGTCTGTCCATCTACCCATCATCTATCCAGACATGCTAGCGAGTCTGTAGCTGCATTGTGTGTTTTAGTGAATGACGTCTAGCTCCTGCCTGCATGGTGGCACTGCTGATCTCTAGGAGGGGCATCTGAGGACACGTTGCTGCAGCAGACAGTCTCATTATGCCAAAGCTTCTGCTGCATCGCCCCTTCTCACTCACTCAACACTATCCTCCCACTCCTTACGCTATCACTTCCAGTCTATCCCTTCCCCCTTCATGTGCCTCGTTCCCTGCGTTGTTTCTCTCTTCCTCATAACACAAGACTTTCCGCCATCACCCTCCACAGCATTAACCAAGTTATTATTCCATTGCTAACACTGTAGTCCTTCCTTCTGATGGCCTCACATGCAGCAAAACCTGACTGACTAACAAGAGTCAGAGGTACAGAGATATTACACCACTGCTGCTGAGGCATAATTTCGGGCATTGCCAGCCCCTCTCCTTCTCTCTCCATCTCTTTCATACACAATGCAGAGCTCTGCTCTGTATGGGCCTGTTACCAAGGTAACGGTTAGGAACTATGTTGTCCAAGTAGCAAACAAGGGGGTTGATAAGATGAAGGAAAAAAGGGCTGAAGTAAAGGACAGGCAGGAGGAAAAGGAGGACGGAATAAAAGACAAGGAGGAAGAAAAAGGTGAAAAAATTAAGGAAGGGGGTTGGGAAAAAATGAGGTTATGGGGATAACTGTTGCTCAACAAGGAGAGAGGAGGAGGAGGATGGAAAAGACGCAGTGACCTTCTATCTGGATGTACTCTTCCCTGATTCTCCTAATTTATTTTCCTATCGCTTCGTCTCTCTCTCTATCTTGAGCACACTTCATCATTGTATCTATCGCTATGCTGTCTCCTGCAGGAACAGCCAGCCGGGACATTTTGTACTGTGCAGCATTTAACTTTTTTTTTTTTTTTTTTTAAATGTACCAAGGGCAAACGGAGGGATCTGGCCAGGGAATCACTCACTGAGTCATCGCCATGCCAAGTGAGAGAAGGTAAATAACCTGGTGAGAAACAGGTGAACTCAACATTACACCCCAATAAGCTTCTGGAAGGTTAAGACAAACATAAACATAGAAAAATAGTGCAACTGAACAAAACCGGCATGCATCAATACAAATCTGGCAGCCCCAGAATAAACTCCTCGGGGCTCTAAAATCCAGTTCCTTCCACTTCTCCACTTGAGTGTTTTCAAACCTCAAACGAGTGCAAATCCATGTGATCCAAACAATGAAAGAAGCATAGCAGCACTGATGAATAGCATAACTACAATCAGATGTTACAATGTTTAAGTTATGATGATTAAGCTCTATTTTAATTAAATGAAGCTGCATCCTTTACAGAACAGTTGTTGTTTTATAGATTAAATCCAGTTCCATTATAAAAGGAAGCTGCAGCTCAAAAGTGTATGAGAGTTTCTATATCTTTTCCTAAGTGCGACATTATTGTAAACAGTGGAACGTAACTCAGCAGCAGACCTAATATTTTGGGCTCTAACCTGCAAATTTGATGATACAAAAGTATAAAACCAATCTTGAACGATTAGACCCGTGTTTGCTCCCCTGTTTCATTCTGGTCACTAAACTTTCCAGCTTTGCTGTCATTTTGTCAATGAGTGGGCATGACTTGGGCCAGAAAGCAGCTCCGTCAGCCAATGGTTAAGAGAGCAAAGGCTGCTGATGTGCCCGGCCACTTGCTGTTTAAACACTACCTCAAGCTTATGTAAATGAGTAGACGTGCGCAGAGGGCAAGGTGCTACGTGTGGTGTTGCACGGATGGGGTGAACAAGGTTGTGGGCCAAATACGCTGGAAGGAGAGACGGGAGATGATTATCTATTAAATACGGGGATGGATACACAGAAAGACACAACCCACAAATGATTGCTGATATATGGTTTTAGACAAATTCTCACATCTGGTGAACATTTTCTCAACAGTCTCATCTATAGCTCTGTTGATGAAGCAGAGACTGCACAAGTTAACCTGATTTCCCCATGGGGAGCGCTAATGTTGTGTCTACTTTTCAGATGAGATCAGACATGGTTTTCACCAAAAGCCCTCTCGGATTTATTTTTTGGTTTAATAAAAACAGTTTGACACAGTTAAACCTGAGTAAAGCTGTCAAACTGACCTCTTCTGACAGTCAAGCATTACAATACCAATATTTCATTCACCTAATTCCCCTATGGCTTTATTTTGAAATTTGCAATTTAAAAACAGCTCAATCAACATTCATTACAACCTGATATTGACAAATATTTCAAACCTCACTTATTTGCCTAGTCTAGATCTGCTATATTGTCAATCTTGACTGAATAAGGCGGCTGCTGAAACACTGAGAACATGTTAGGTAACAGTCTAGCCTGGCATGTAATGGTTAACTCACAGCTGATGGGGAAAAACACAATGATAGTCACAGAATACAGAGCCCCTAACACACACACACACACACACACACACACACACACACACACAGACTATCGAGTTAATTTAACTGAATTGACTCGTTCAGTCTATTAAACTTTTTTCCATGTTGCAGGGGGAAAACATTAGCAGAGTTTGGAGAGTGCACAAATGGACTCAGGGTGGAGAATAAACCAGACTTCAGTCAGCACGGGTCACTGACATTACCTGGCTCAGATAACCCAGGACTGCGTCACTACAGGGAGGAGGGCGGTGGGTGGGGTTCAATGTCCCGCACACAATGTCCACAGCTGTGTGTGGGACACAGAAAAAGACTGCCTCCCAGGCCCCCTGTGGGCTATGACGAAGGACACTACTTTAAATTGTGCCCTGTGGGTAAATGTGCATGACTTTTGGAAAATATCAACAAAAAAGATAGCTTGACAGAGAGAGGGAGAAAAAAACACTCTCCTATCACACCAGCACCATGCTTGCATGGGTGAAAGTAGTGATAGAAAAAGTTGCCTTCAAAGGCAGAGATATAGAGATGGCAAAGGAGATACAGCCCCAGAGAGTACCAGTCATACCAGTGGTATGAAGGCAGGGACAGGGGCAAACTTAGGCAAGCCTAAATCCAGGCACAGGGCCAGTTTGAGAGGAAGGCTCAGCCCGCAGCCCCCCCTGTCGAGCTCACGTGTGCCGGAAACACTGCAGGACTCCTCCTGATATCCTACCTGATGCTGAGCTCACTCTCCAACTGTGGTGCAAGTGTGTGTGTGTGTGTGTGTGTGTGTGTGTGTTCCTGCCTGCATGTTGCCGTTAGAGGAGCCAAGATAGAGCAGAGGAGACATGATACGACCATCCCCTTGTTAAAAATTTTAAAATGTCATCACACTGACACTCCTACGTCTCCTGTCTGAGGCTTTTCTCTGGCATGTAGATGGAAAACACACCCCTGTCCCCACCCTGTTCCTCCTCTCACCTTAGTGCGTCCATTGATGACACAGTCCCCCAGCTGTCCATTGGCAGCGCTGTACATGACGGCCTCATCAATGTGAGCCATCAGCGCCCCGATGCGCTCGCACCCGGGCTCTCGTCCCTCCACCCAGGCGATCTGGTCGCCCCGGATGCTCCGTGAGGGAATGCTCTTCTGGCTCACCAGCTGCCCGCCGCGGAACTTCCCACTGTGGTTTAGGACCTCCACCTCCTCCAGGACCCTGTCGCCCAGCTGAGGGCCCAGGAAGTTGTCCTTCACGCAGATGCCGTAGTATTTCATGCAGGGGATGATGTACTGCTGGGCTATGCGCTCTGCTGACCAGCCAGCTCCTGCTGAAGGCGGCGGGGTCGGGATGGTGTTGGCCTCCACTGGGGAGATCTGGCTGGGGGCAGCTGGAGGGCCTGGGGAGGCCACCTTATGTCCATTGTGCTGGTTAGTATGAGGGGCAGGAGGGGTGAAGGGAGATTGGGGAGTGATACAGTGCACATGATTGATAGTCATTTGGTTGCTATGGGAACTGTTGCTGCTGTTCACTGTGACTGTGAGCGGGACGATTGCTCGGGCCACCGAAGGTTTGTGAGCGACACCTCCATCTGCCAGCCTTCTCCGCTTAAAGTCTGAGTCTCCTGAAGCAAAACCCGCGTCCACAGAACCTCCCAACCCCGGCGAGCCCATCATGAAACCACTGAGACTTCCTGACCCCGCGTCCCGGTTCTCCCCACCTCTCCTTTTCTGCTGTTGCACCTGTCTGGCTTTCAGGTCACCATTGATCCTCCTCATCACCAAAGGGCACTTCTCATGAGCTGTCCGGTCTCCGTTCTCCGCCAGACAGGCTCTGCTGGTGAGGGGGTACATAGGTCCGCCTGTTACCCCAGCCAACCCCTTCATTTGTGCCGGGTAACCATTGGGCGTGTGCGCCAAAACGCCTGCGTGGCTCCCCTCCACGGTGGCAGATGGAGACACCACCCCGCCGTTGTAGAGCGGCACGCCGGTTTTGGACTGCTTCGTCGGGGTTGTTATTGCAGGGGAGTCGGTCTGAGAGGCCAGACCCGCGAGTAACTCCGCGGCCGTCGGACTCCCGACCGGCGCCGCGCAAAATCCGTTCAGCCCCATGTCTGCTCGGTACGTGTGGTGAATCTCTGCCGCTCCGCAGACGAGCTGCTGGCCGCTCGTCCTCCTCTCCTGCGACTGCGAGACAGCGACGGATCCGCGGGAAGAGCTTGGGTTTAAAAGGTCCGTGTGTCCCAAGCTCTCCATTTCATCTCGTCATCGGCTGGATGCGCACGTAGCTCACGTCCTCGCTTCATTTTCTAACTGAGCCACTGCTTTCTCTGGTACAGAGGATCTTTGCCACGGCCACGAGAAGTTTCATGTCCAAGTCCTGTTCTGCTTTTTTTTTTTTTTTTAAATCACTCTCATTGAACACTATCCAGCTGCATATCTCTTTGTATCCGTTTTGTAGACATTTTAAAGGCTGTGTGGGATATCTGTGGAGAGTAAAACGATACATTTTAGGACTATTAATAGCACAGAGCAGATCACTTTCCCAGTGAGCTGAAGTAAATAAATCCACAGCATATATATAAATGGTGCAGCAAACAACTATACGGTACTTATGTGGGCCTGCTGGAAACATTAAATGGGGCAAGAAAACAGCGTCATGGAGCAGAGCCTATAATAATCATTATTATTGGATTATTGGTCATCAGACTAAAATCAAGCTGAGTTTTAAACATTAAACAGGAGGGGAAATGCTGTGGATTATCCTCACATAGCTGTCATTTACACTGAAACCAAACTCAAATTAATAATTGGTCTGAAAATGCTGCATTTCTGCTCTAAATATATTCTTGTACAAACGCCTGCTGTGAAACAACCATCGTAGGACTTATACTTAGTCCTTTAGCCAACTTAGCAGCCCTGTGATCTGGTCCCTTTTTAAAAAAAAAAAAAAAAATAAGTACATCATTCATTCAGTTAAATAATGTTTAATAGGCTGCGGTAAATATGCAGCTGTAACGTTAAAAAAAAAAGAAAAAGAAAAAGCCAGTACAATGTAAAATGTGGGAGAGCTCAGTCCTCTGCTTACCTACGGCAGCCCACAGCAATGCAAATCCACAGTGAGCGTACGTGACAGGCTGAGAGTACGCATGTTATTTCCGGGATTGTCTTGCCCGTGTGTGCGTCCCATCCAATTTTCTGGTCGGTTATAAATAAAATCCAGAGGGTGACGGCGATCGGCGCAGGGTCTGACACACTAAACTCAGCCGAGGGTCGGAGGGAGATGCTCGGAGCCACACGAAGTCCCCTCAACCACCCCCCGAGAAAAGTGCTCGCCGTTGTGTCGGCGAGTGCCCCCACTTGCTGTCTGTCTCCCCCCCCCCCCCCCCCGCTCCTCCTCCTCCCTCTCCACTCCCTCCTGTCATTGACATGCACGCAAGCCATGTGACCACTGCTACAACACCCGACCTTCAACTGCATCCGACAGAAACCGCCTCATAACATTAATTTATAAGACAAACATGCCGCTATATTGTTCTGCAACAACACTCGTTGAAGAAACACAGCTTTGGTAATCGTCATTTATTCTCTTATGTACTTGTACTTTTGCCATAAGTGGGCCTAAGTTAACATAAGTATGAAGTCCCAGCACGTTTCTGCAAATAGATAGATAGATAGATAGATAGATAGATAGATAGATAGATAGATAGATAGATAGATAGATAGACATAACAATTGTACACTTACAGGTTATAACATTTCACATGCACACGTGTGTGAACATCATAGAAGCCACACCTCCTGAGGCCTATACAACCTTTGCAATGCAGTGCCATACCATGAACAGACCCACTAGTTTTTGCAGTAGTGGAGGAAGTACTCATATCCTGTGCTTTAGTTAAAGTGATAATACCGTGCTGAAAATACTCCTAGTAAAAGTCCTACACTGAAATGTAAATTGTTTGAAAAACATAATGCAGAAAAATGGACCCTGTGAAGGCTACATTTATATATATATGATACTGAGTGTCTATTTGCACCCAAGGCAGCTATCTGGCTGTTTACACCCATAGTACAAACATAGGTTGTATAAAGAGCGACAAAGATTTAAGCACCAAAACGTCCTGGTTAGCTGTAGGAAAAGATCATAGTCTGGGTTAAACTAATATGCCAACATTGAAAGGTTTTTTTTTTTTTCAAAAAACCACGAGGACAAACTTCTACGCTACGAGCGTCAACAGCTGAGGGCGCCAAAGTGGGATAAAAATATAAAAGGCAAGGTAACACAAAGTATACCCTGTCCAACATAAACCTGAGTGCAAACAGCATCTGTTTACTGTACATTATGGGATTGTTATAGATGCATTTAACGATAAACTTTTATTGTCATAAATGGTGAAGGTGGAGTCAATCTTAGCTATTTCACATGTTATTGGGTAGTTTAATTTATAACCATACATTGCATCTTATATCATATGTGATCATATGTTTTGTACGTAAAAATTGAAAAATAACTAAAGCTGTCCAATGAATATAGAGAATTAAAAAGAACACATTTCTCCTCTGACTTGTACTGGGGTAGAAAGCAGCAGTAAATGGAAATATTCAAGAAAAGTACAAGTACAGCAAATTTGTATTTAAGTGCAGTATTTGAGTAATATATTTAGTATATCACTGCTCTTATGAAACTTTGATTGTTTATTTTCTATTTCATTTTATTTTTTATTTAGATGATGTCAGGGATGGTTTCATTGCTTTTTGAAATGAACTGTATTGTACAAGTATAGATTTTGTTGTGTTTATTGTAGATTATGCTGTCTGTTTCAAAAATGTCCATTTTTTAAAAAAAAGATCTGTTGTCTTTTCTGTCTGCACTGTGGTCCAAAAGTATCAGTCTGACCCAGGACTGATCCTGCAAATTAGTTTAACAAGACGATACGTATATATATTAACCCTAACCCTTCTTCCAGTCTAACAATGTTTTACTGCTCCTTGTGAAATGAAACAAGCAAATATATAAAATAAATTATACAGACAGTACAGTTACTGTACAGTTCATCAGAAAAATATAATCTTTCCTGGAAAGCTAATTGGCAACTTTGACAGATAAAAAAAAAAATTGTGAATGCCTGACGAATCAATATGATTCCTCACAATATTCCAATATTGTTAATCCAGTGTTGCCATAAATCTGCCTTGTTCATTCAGCGCTGCTTTTAATGGCCTAAAATAACCAGAGATATTAAAATAATAACTGCTTTGATGTATTTATTGTATTGTATTTATCAGAGGACATTGACAGTTGGCTGTTTAACAGTACTGGGGGTGAGTGAGCTTTGATGCATTGTTGATGAACCAGACCTCCTCTGACCTCAGCACTAAACCCTTGGGTTGCATAACTCTGCTTACATTTGACATTATTGTCCACCTATATATTTGTGAAGCAGGAGGAAGTGAGGTAATGTGCTGTTATAAAGCCAGGCCTGGGGTTAGGGTGCTGGATTAGCACCTCACCCTGAGGGATTATGGACAGAGTATATTGACACAACACTGGCATGCCACATCCATCTGTGGCCTCCAATGTAGCCATGTCTCGGCCCATACATGGACCTGGAGAGCAGGTATGTGAAGCCCTCGGGGCCTATCGCTCATCATCAGCTATGCCTGCAAGTATTTTCTCTATGTATATACACAATGGCACGTTAATGAAAATGCAGAGTGAGAGGTCATCATCATCAGCGTAAGCAGTCATGACCTGAGGAGATCACATAGTATTCACAGGCATACACAAAGTGTCTGTAAGTGAAGTACTGCAACCCATATATTGTATACCAAGACATGCAAACACAACAACGTCCATCATATGCATACTCTTTATGTAAATGATTTGTACAAATACAAGATTAAACATGTTGATTAGTGAGATTTAGAGCTTCTGACCTCTAGGCTAGCTGTTTCCCTGTTTCCAGTCCATATGCTAAGCTAAGATAACCTGCTGCTGGCTGTAGCCTCATATTTACTGTACAGACATGAGAGTGCTGTAAATCGTCAAGATGGGGTTGACCATGCTGAGATTTATAACAGACCCATCAGGGTTAGCAATGACTGCATGCTTATTGAGTCATTAAACTCAACCATACAAAGACCACTTTGCAGTCGGAGATCAAACTATCAATTCTACGTTTGATTGTACCATTGAGGGTTGCATCTGTGAAGGTGAAAAGATCATAATTTTCAAGATCAATGATAACAGCAAAAACAGTATGAATCTTCATACAAGGCTGCATTCACAGCTGTCAAAAGTACAGAATGCATGTACAACTCACACAGAAATATGTCAATACAGAAAGCAAAGATTTGTTGGCATGTCATATTTTGAGTGATAGAATAAATGTAAAAGTTTTTGCACACCAGTTCTCCATGACGTGTGAATCTGATGAGATTTGTGGTATATTCTATGTTTAGTAAGTAAAGTAAAAGTCGAGCTGGTAAAGAACTCAAACAGGAAGTTAGAACACTGACTCATCAGTCATGAAAAAGCTGTCATGCTGCATAAACACTTCTATTTGATGCGGTTTGTGGTCTGTGGGTGGTCACAAGAAATAGGAACACATATTTTAAGTAATCTCTTGGCTTCAAAGAATAGGGAACCTGACTGGGAGATGTTTCACCTGCGGTCTGTATACGTTGCTTCTGTTAATCATCTCAACACATGAGCCTTATGACGGCAACAATTAACCTTAACAACGGCTGAAAAATGAAGGCCAGAGCTTGTTTTATTGCCTTTTTATTGGCTGAAACCAGCACATCAAGGATGCGCAGCATGTACTATAAGTTTTATTATTGCTGATATTGAGATGTGACACATTTTTTATTGTTGTTGGCCTGGAGGTTTAGGGTGAATCAAAGTCGGCTTTTCCAAAGGTTAACCCTAGTTAGGGGCAAAGAAATAAAGAAAAAAAAAACCATCTGTACCAAGTTCCCACATTGACCATGATAGTATTTGACCCGCCCACAAAATAAATAATAAATGTCTGGCGTAGAACTTATGTCGACTTGATTGCAGCAGACTGTGGGTGGTTTTTTAACACACACATACAAGTGCACATGTGCAAACCATTAGCCTGAGATGTAAGCGCCAACAATGTCATCGACATATGAGTTGTGTTCAGAAAAAAACAAGTTGCCTGAAAATAAATCAGGGCTCCCATGTACCAGGACATCAAAAGGAAAGCTGCTTCATAATTAAAGGAAAAAACAAACCTTAAAACACACACATTCACACACCTGCAACATTAAATAACCCCCGACAGCTTCCCATCCTGTTTCCTGTAGTGTTGGTACCTTGTGGTATTGTGGTATTTTCCCCCCAAATAACTTAAAATACACAGTTTATATAATGAAATATGACATAGTTACACATTTTAGATTATAATGATATACCCTTGCATTCATAGAAAATGGATTTCAAATGTTTATCCTTGCAAAAGATACAGTTCACTGACTTCTTAAGCAGCAACTTTAATTAAAGTCAGTAAGTCATTTGTCTGCTGACCAGATGACACTCGTATCCAACACTTGTTTGTCCCGAGGACTGAAAAACAGTGTACTCTTTGCCAAGGTCAGTGCTCCCAAACGCAGCTGGCTGGAATCCCCCAGACTGTGTAACACAGACTAGTGCAGCTCTGCACGTATACACATCTCCTCCTCTCTGTCCCTCTCTCTATCTGTCTCTCTCTCCCTTTCTGTCTTTCCTCTTTTCTGTCGGCGCCACAGGAATCAAGCAGAGAGGGTAACAAAGAGTTAACAGGCAGTTGAGGCCTATCATGCTTACTTTGTCTTTTGCTGTGCTGTCTGTTTTTTTTAAAAAGGCCAATACGGCTCGAAAACTTCCAACAATTCTGGCCTTAATGCATGTTTGTTCACGGAACGCGTATTGTAAAATATATTTGGCTAAAATTGTGTGTGTACTTTTTACTGTGTGTGTCAATCCTGCATATTCAGGTTATATTCTATAAGTAGACAATTACAAATGTGCATTTGCACATCTTTAGCGTGTGCTGGTAAGATTAAGAATGAAATGCCTGCTGCTACTGGGTGCGTGACAACACAAATAATGTATGTCATGCCAGTCAAACGACCACTTTAAAAATAAACAGCAGCACTTGAGTGTCATGGACAGTTTGTTTTTTATTTATTTAAGAAGATGTGCAGATAACAGGATGTGACAGAGAGAGAGAGATAAAAATGTAGAGACACAGGAATAAGGAAAGCAGTGTGAATCTGTGTCTTTGTGCTTGATGAGTAAAACTGGGGTATTGAGAGCAAAGGGAAGAGAAAGTGAGCGATGGCAGCGAGGACAGAGAGTGATACGAGTTAAGGAAAGTGGGAAGGCTGGGGAATTTCAGGATCAACTGTGCTGCTAGCCCTCCTTAAAATATGTGCAGCTTAAAGGCCTATGCTGTTCTAGCCATGCTGCACTTTGTTAATACACAAAATAGACACAGTTAGTCAAAGAAAGTGGGTGAAAAATAACCAACATTAGTATTAGCATGATCATTTGTAATGTTTACACTGTACATTGAAAAAATACACCAGTGTTTCTAAACTTGAGCCCTATTTTTACATATTTTGGGTTTGAAATGACTGGCAGGTAGAGAAATGTTTGGAATTACTCCAGTAGATCATCTCTGCCGGCAGCCAAGAGTGGAGGGCAAACAGGCTGCAGTGGCTGCACTGTAATCCTTCGGGGCAGCTGTGCCTGATCAAAGTATGTCCACTAAAAAAGCTTGCATTTGCCACCGACATGCTGTGATTGTTATTCAAAGTCTCTGACCAACAGGATCCCTACAGTGTTGTATCATGCTATTCAAACCCACCAGACTCCATTGACAAAAATAGTAATTTTACCTTACACAACACAGGAGTGGCTGGTCTACCGTTGCCTCAGTCATTTAGTTTGTTTGTGTTATTGTGTGTTAGGCAAATATTGCGTTGCATTAGAACTAAAAATAACTGATTGAGAAAGTGGCAGACCAGCAATTCTCATGTAAAATTATTCAATGGAGTTGTTTTGAATTGAATGATATAACAGCTATCTCTGGTTGAACAGAAGGGGTCTCACTGGTCTCTATCTCTTTAGAGATCTTTTCCATAATGCTGTCAGACACTTTGAGCAATCTGAGCTTGTCAGTAGCAAAAACAAGCACTTTTAAAGGACGGACTGGCACAGTTGACCCTGTGGATTAAATTAGAGACATTATAGTCTGTTTGCCTCCCTTTCTCAGCTTCCTGTCCAGGCAGTCTACCGGACCAATTCCAAGAGATTTCATACCTACCAATCACTTCAACCCTCGTCGGAGCCCATTTTTAATTGAGGGGCCCAGTTAAAAGTGAATAAATATGAATATATGTGAAATAAATGTGAATAAATGTACAATATAAGACGGTTATCTTGTACACTCTTGTACAAGATAACGGTTATCCTTTAATTCCACTTCTGATATGGGTATTTCAGCTCCTGCTTGTAGACTTAGTACAGGCTTTTATTTTGTTCAGTTAACTACGTTGATACATTACAATTATATCTTTTAAAATTAGTTTAGCAGTACCACAACTAAATATTAATGTTGCCACAGATAGAGACAGATTGTCTCGGCTCATTCTGCTGCTACAAATTTAATTCTGTACTAACACTAATATCTGTTTATTGATCAGTTCGTATTAGAAAATGTCCACATGCTTTATTGGTAACATTCACAACACCATGTCTGAACACACTGAACAAAGTATACATGTAGCTACATTCCTGGAGGTTTGAATGGCTGTTTAGGACACAGGTTGAACCTACACCGGCAAATGTTCACAGTCAGCATTCACCTCCTCCCTTCACACACACACACACACACACACACACACACACGCACACAGAGGTCTTTACTTTATCAGGATATAGTTTGTCCTGGACAGCATCCTGTGAAGCCTGGACCACACCCAATGAACCTGTGTGTGTGTGTGTGTGTGTTTGTATGTTTGTGTGTGTCACCACAATCATCACCACAGTATGATAAAAACAAATAATTAAGATATTACGGTATTTAAAAAGAAGTGTCAGGATTTGAAAAAAAACCAGCTCTTATGCTACAGAGAGCACCCACATGTTAAATATGTAATCTATAACAACATATTTGCATAAAAGAACCACCTTTGTATGTATATTTTAATTAATATATCAAAATATAAATCATTTCTGTAATGATTTACTAAAAAGCACCTTTATCATTACAAAGATATAAAGAATATGACTGTGCATCATTGAAGATGACATCACCTTTGCGGAAACATACTGCTGTTGCATATTGGCCAATGAACTGAAAAATGATCAGATGGTTAAAAGCTGGTTAAGTGTTACCTGTATGTTTAAGCATGTGCACGTGTGCGTGTGTGTGTGTGTGTGTGTGTATACAAACATTATTCTCCCATTGTGTTGGGGACAGTAGCGTGAGAGCGACCACAGGGTCAGCTGCGCATCACATCAAAGATTTGGCCGTGTGTAAAAGACCCCATCACACTCACACACACTCTGTGCTCCACACACTAAACAATCAGGTATGACAGGCGTGGTCTTTCTGGGTCCCAGTGGGCCGAAAAAGACAAAAGACCCTCAGGAAGAGGCCGTCCACTCATCCTCACTGAGGACACAGATCTCTCACAAACACACACACACATACACACACGCTGGGTGTGCACACAGGGTTGTACAGTATCTGTGCGTTTGTGTATTTGACATAACTTGCAAATAAGGGATGAGAATAAAACTGTGAGTGTGTGTATGTTACTTATTTAAATCTCTCCCAAACTCCTGATTATCTCCATCAAGTTCCTTTTTAGATGTTTTTTTTAGTTTGACACTGTCACATCTGTGCAGCAGGTTATGATCTGCTCGTTTACTACACCACAGAGCGCATTTCTTATGCTTTCTTCAAACTGAAATATTCTACACAGTTTATACATTACACATTACATTTCACTAAAATTCAGGCTGGCATATTTGGTATCTGTGGATTTAGATAGATAGATAGATATTTGTTTATTGATCCCTCAGTGGGGAAACTTTGCTGTTACAGCAGCTCAAAGGGACAGACAAAAAGAATAAAAGCACACAGTTAAGAATTAGAAAAATTAAATAGCAGAATATAATAGAATTAGAAAAATTAAATAGCAGAATAAAATATAATATATACAGTGGTAAAAACCTCTGTACACAAAAAAATGTAATTACAGAGACAACAACAACAACAACAACAACAGGGTGAAGTGAAGTGGGGTGAGAATTATTGTACAGTTTATGTTATAGTAAAGTGCACAGGTGGTGGTGGTGGAACACCACCATTTGAACACCATGAGCTTAAAAAGATGGACCCATCCTGGCAGAGGGTTGAAGCCACATTGCTTTTTTCACGCTCAGCTAAAATCTGGTCCACAGCTGCATCTCTCTGAAGCTTGATGACTTTCCAAAATCCACTGATGAAAATTATGCATTGTATTATCCGATTCCATTCAATTAATCTCGTTTTATTTGTGGGGTGAGGCCAGTCCAAGCCACTCAATCCTAGTCCGAAAAGTCTAAGATCGCTGGCTAAAAAATGTGTGGGAGAAACATAAAATTAGAAAAGAATCTAAACTTTTATGGAAGTGTCCTCACTGTGACGAGACCATTTCACCATTTATATTATTGTTATTTATTGTACTTTGTTTTTATGTTTAAGTCTAAGCAGTCCAACTTTTGCCTCTGTGTTTTCTCTGAGAATATTTCCAAGTTGAAACTATTTATTTCCTTGTTTCCTGTCTACATTGTGTTGCACTGTGCTCTACTGAAAATAAAACGTATAAATAAATGTGAACTTAAGTCACAGCCTTGTACTATGGCGCCCCCATGCGACCACAGTATGTAATTGCATGTTATCTCACCTGACTTGGAGAGGAAATATCGATACAAGCAAACACACAAAACAAACACACTAAACAAAAATCAGCTATAGTTTAAAATCACCTCAGTTGTGACTTTCTTTAAATAAACTGTGTGTATTCCTCCTCGGCCGCTTGATGTCGCTGTTTTTTTTAATCTGCTCACCTTTTCACGCCGCCGTCTCTTCCGGGTTGTCGTCGACCATGTGAGAGTTCACAGGGCACGCAGAGGTCGTGTTGTGCTTTTTGCCTTCAGCTCGTATTGTTATTATTTTTTTTAACTTGCCGGGACCAGTGATGTGATGGCTTTCCTGACTCTGTTCGTGAGAAGGCAGCTGCCGCCGGCCGTGTCCCACTTCCTCGCCCGGACGGTGAAGCTGGCCCGGCCTCCCGCCGCCGGAGCCCCGCTGCGGAAGCTGCACGGCTCGTCCCGGCTGCGGCTCGGAGAGACGGGACCGTGGGGGAAGAGCCGGGGCCCAGAGCAGCAGCAGTACCACCAGCTCTCAGACCTGGACAAGGCAGACGCTTTGGTGGGTTCAGTCATGGAGGGAAGAAAAAAAAATGCATATTTAAACTGTGAAATGCCACAGCTGCTTTCTCTTTCACTCCCCCCTTCCTCTTGAGATAAATAAGTGCAGCATTTGTGTCACAGTCATTGTGAATCCACATTATTTTACAGAACACACACTGGTTACATTAGAAGTCCACGTTCCTAATGGCTTTCTTCTCTAATTTGTGCAGATTCTGAGAAAGTCCCACGAGACAGGTAACCTGACTAAATTCATGCTGCAAATGAAACTCTTGTCTGGATTAAACCCTCAGTATCATACATGAAAGTTGGTATTTCCTCAGTATTTGCTTTTGTAGGTGAGGAGCAGGAGCACCTTTAAACTGTGATGCCTCTGTGGACGCATCCTAGTTTGGTGGTGATTTAACTGCAGGGGTTTTTACCTTTTGACAGGTGGAAATACCTGTTTTGACATCCACATGCGGGTGCAGCCAGAGACTGAACAACTCTTAAAGAACAATAATAGGAATGCACTGTGAGGTGGTAGCGAGAAGTGACTGACTATCATCTAGTGGTGAGAATGATTGAGCCATTTCCTGATTTGAAGGGGTGCAGCCTGTCACAGTGAGGGGTGGTAACGCTGTGGGTCCGACTGGATAGGACTGATCTTTAATTATTTTATCTGCGAGGAGGCAGCAGGGAGAGGAGTGTGGAGTCAGTGTGGTGTTTAACAAGCAGAACAGAGCAGAGAGAGAGGGAGAGCAGTGCAGTCAGTGCACTGAATTAATTCTAATTAATTATGATGGGGACTATTATAGGGACAGAGGTCTAATAAACCAAAGTAAAAACAACAGTGTAGCTGTTTAACCAATCAAATGTACTCTATATGAGACCTTTATTCTAATACAGAGAAAACACAGTAGACATTATACGTCCTAATCTCTGCTGTAATGTCCTAGTGCCCCTGTGTTCGCATTTAGTATGATGTAATCAATGTACTCCACTTTTTTCAGTATGCAGTCTGTCCGCTCATGGACGTCAAACTGCCCTTTAAAGATGTTTTCTTAATGTTTTTTTTTTTTTTTTCCCAGTTCAAGCATAATCTTGGGGGGGGGGATTAAATTTGTAGACAAATCTTGCTCTGCGTGTTTACAAAAAGAAAATAAATCTATCACACCTTTCTGTATCAGCCAACATCTGCAATTAGTCTGAATGTTTTGGAGCTGTGAGGAGCTCCTCCATTGTGGATCAATGGTGTACATTAACAGCATACACAAACATGTATCACTAGCATTGTTAGTATTAGCAGTAGTAGTGTTAGTATACTTTACACCTTTTTATAAATGTCTTACAATGGTACAACTTCTCAGAACATTTTGATAAACAGATGCAGCTACTAGCGCAGTAATTCTATTATTGGATGCAAGTAAAATAAACAGTGTGACTGACTGTGGTTCTCTGGTCAGGCCGTAACATGTCAGCTGTTTATTTCTGGCTTTGGCTGTTTTGCAGGATTCCTCTCGTGGTTCAGGAACGGCCTGCTGGCGACTGGGATCGGAGTCATCGCGTTTGTCCAGAGCGAAGTGGGACGAGAAGCAGGATACGGTACAGGCTGCGACACTCTGGGTCACGTACAGTAGAGCTGCAAATCGGCACACTTGACGCCGAAGCTCTGTAGTGGTACAAACACAAACAGGAACTTGTCATTCAAGTCCAGTAACAAAGGGTTTCTGTAGACCTAAATTGTTTAAAGCTAGTGGATATAAGAAGAGCAGAATAAGCTTTTTAAAAATCAATGAGTGCCCATGAAATAACTACAACAGTTTTGAACTACAGCATCTAAATGTGTCAATATACCTCAGCTCTTGTTGTCCTAAAATCAATTTCTAAAAGAACCTTGCAATAGATTTTTATTTTTTGATTCACCGGCAGTTTTAAAATGAATAATTTCACAAGGATTTCTGAAATTGACTTAAATCGTCATGAAGTCCTTGATATCTAGCTGTGAAAAATGTCATGGTTACCTGAAAATGCCAGTTTTGAGTGTTATTATTATTTATTAAACAAGACCTTCATTGAATCATTAAATAGTCATTGAGTTTGATGCACATGCATGTGTGAAAAACCATGAAAACAAAACTTGGCGCCAGCGGTACTAAATTAAGTCATGAAGTTGACATTATTTATGTTAGAATAAAAGCATGTTACCCTGTTTCTTACATCTGGAAGAGCAATCATTGGCAATAGAGATGAGGGCTTATATACATATATTTCATGTAATTATTTTGTAGACCACGAAATATTCTGTTTATTCTCATTCAAATAGTTGAGAGACTATGTGGACCAGATTTAATTACAGTGAGCTATGAGAAAATTAATTAGATCTCTACAATAATAGCATGTCAATGTGTTTTTTCCCCAGCCTTCTTTATCCTGGGAGGTGTGTGTGTGTCGTTTGGCGGTGCCTCGTACATTGGCAGCCTTTTTGCCTTGCGGAGGATGATGATGCTGTCTGTGCCAGCGATGCTGCTCCAAAGCGCCGTGGTGGGCAGCGCCGCCCTCTTCTGGCTCTGTGCGGTATCACTCTACATCGGCCGCCTGGAGGTGGAGATCATCCACGAGGAGGAGGAGAGAGAGGACGAGGACGAGTGCCGGGAGTGCCGCGAGAGGCGCGAGCACCGGGGTTACCGTGGCTCCCACGACAGCAGACATCCAGACAGTGAGGACACTGAGAGCAAGGGGACGAGCAAGTAGACATCTTAGGGAGTGTGTGTGTGTGTGTGTGTGTGTGTTGCTTTGATTCAGGGTTTCCCCCTCATTTGTGTGTGAGCGTGTGTGAAAGCAGCCTACATGTTCATATGTAGGCAGTATGAGTCTACGGATACCAACCTATGATCCATTGTTATATTAATGTAAAGATTATTGTCCAGGTGAAGAAAGACTTTTGGACCTTTTGGAAAACTGGTCAGAAAATGCTGAAATTTTCTTTTTGTAAGATTTAATATAATCAGATATATTCAAAGCTGCTTCACCTCTATCATCAATCTATCTGTAAATTGTTTTGATTTTTGAAAAAAATATTCTGTACGTCCTCACATTCACAGGCACACTGCAAAGTCTCACTGAGAGCAAAGTTTACTTTTCCCTGCACAGTATGCAATTATTTTTAGTCCGTTTTCTCTGGCCTCTCTCAGCCAAGTGTTGTTGGAGGCTGTTTGTCTTATCATCATCCTCTTCATCATAATGAACTGTGATTGAATACTTGAAGTTTTCATTAAAGTCTTGAAATAAAACAAGCTGGTTGTGACATGCTGTGAGATCTACAAAGAATCAACTTACTATTTGCATGTTTCAGATCTTTTTTTTAAACCGCAAATCAACAAGGCTTTGATTATATTTTTTACAGAGGCTGAAATTTCTCTGTAGGGTTTTGTTTTGTAAGGGCAATAGCACTTTTGTCAGTCTTTGTTTGTCACTGTAGTACCTTGACTTTTGGAGTATTTTTCACAGCTTTTTCTGTGGTTATATTTTTTGTGTGGTATTGTTGGACACTACCCTAAATGTAACTACCATTTTACCTTTTGAGTGAATTTCACACCATCTGGTGATCACTTTATTTTGCTGTCTTAATGGATGTAAAGAATAGGTGATAGCTTTGAGTTTGTGTGTGGAAATGGGATTCACTGTCATTTACTTTTGTGTGTGAGTGCACCACTTTCAGTGCACCTTTATTGCACATAACGGTAATAAAGCGAAGAGAAATCTGTGCTGAAACAGAGTCCAGACTTCATTGTGTTGTTGCTTTGCTTTCATTTTTAAATCGACAAGTGGTCCCAATCCTGAGGGGTCACGATTCTCCAGCAGGACAAAAAAGGGAAGTAGTTCTGCCCCCCAGAACAATTTTCATATTTTTCTGACTTGGAAGTGGATAAATCTCCCTCATATGGTACGGAAAGCATTCAAGTTGTATTCTGGTTAGAAGGGGCATATTACTAAATCCATTTATGTTTGATTAAATCAACACAAGCAAACTGGCACATACTGTAAAGCTTGGGGCCATGTAGTGTTTTTAGTTGGTTTCTTGATATTTGACGGTGGTCCATGGTGAGTCTAGAAATAGTGGAACAAGCCTATGAAATACTCACAATATGTATATTTTCAAATGAGGAATGTCAACTCCCCTAAATTTAAACTGATAAATAAAATGAACAGAGAAAGTAGCCAAGAGAGGACATAACCTCATTACACTCACTATTAGCTGGGGCACATCAAAAGCAGAGACAAAATGTGCAAACGTCTCTTTCCCAGACCTTTAATACAAAGAAATAAATCTTTGATTGCAGCCAGTATCACTACAAATAAAGACGTCCACCTGCAACCCAGTGCCTCATAAGAAGTTGTCATGTTTTATTGAATTATGCCAAAAAAGGCCCACTTTAATGTGTGAGTGCTGTCGGAGTCAGTAGTGATGTTCTGTACAGTAGGAGGCAAAAGATGTACAAACTGTCTACACACACATGCTGTACATGCATAATTTTTATAATGAGCTGCAAGCATGTATGAATATATAAGCTGAACTGAGCAGCATGCGGGTGTGTGTTTGTGTGTGTGTGTGTGTGTGTGTGTGTGTGGGAGTGTTGGTGATGGGGGGCTTTGTCTGTGATCACTATCACTGACTGGGTTAGGGCGAAGGTCTGTGATATCTCCCGGCCATCGACACACAGTGTTGCTGTAGAGACTCACCTCAGAGTCATCCTCTCTTCTTCTCCTTACTCCCCTCTTCTCCCCCTCTCCTCTCCTCTCTTCTCCTCTCCTTCGCTGATTCCCAGGGCGTTTCAGTGCAGTTGTGTTTCACATGCAGGGTGTGTCTGGATGGCTGCTGCAGTGTGACCAGCACCCCACCCCACCCCTCCTCTATTCTCTCCCTCAGATCCTCCTCTACCCTTTCGCCCTCGAGTCTTCTCTATTTGGACTCACGTTTGCTTCTTTCTCCTCTCCTCTTCTCTCCTCTCCTCTCCTCTCTCCTCTCCTCCGCGGCTGCATCTGACTGCACAGGTCTGTTTGGCATGCAGGAGGCTCCTGAGGCCTGGCGCGTCTAAAGGGCAGGGCGCCCAGAGGCAGGAGACGCGCCCTCACTGACAAACACCATCTACCCCAGACCCCGAGCAGTTACAGAAACCACAACACCAGCCACAGCTCCAAGTCCTGGACTAGCCTCATACATCTCAAAACCTTGGCTGCACACCTACACTCTCATCCCGGAGAGTAGGAGCCCTAACCTCTGCTTATTTTGAGAGCAGATTGCTCATCTGCTCTCAGGTGTTAAATGCCATGCGTATGGATCAAAGGATCTGCCTTTAGAACTGCATTAACCGTGGACTGGCCTTCTCCTGGCTGAGAGGAGAAAGAAGAGATTGTTGGGAAACAATGACAAAGATGAAAATAGTAGAGGTTGTAGAGGAGGGATGGAGGAAAGCGAGAGTTGTGGAGGTGTAATAAGCCCATGTCAGGTGGAAGCAGTCTGGGTGTCTCTCTCCACTCTATTATTCCAACCCATATTTCTACTCTTTCAAAGGCATTTACATGTGCTAAGGTATTTCCCCTGGGAGCGCAACTCCAATTCAGGGGGTAAGATAAGCCATCAAAGTCAGTGACAAAGAGGGCATATGGGTGACTCAATGACAGCCTGAGTAGAAGACAGTCAGGAGAGCTGCCATGACTTGTGCACACAAACACACACAGCACACTGACACAAATGCACAAGTGCACTATGATCTCAACCGTACCTTTACTTTACTATGTAGAGACTGTACTACACAAGGAAAAAGGAGATATAAAGAAGAGACCAGAGGTTATTGTGCAGCTCCATTCACAGCACACACACACACACACACACATCCACTTATACAGTACATACGGTTTTGCACGTACAATGGCATTTTCTCCCCAACAACTGCTCTTGTTTAGTATGCGCTTCCTTTGGTCTTGAGGAGGAATGATCCTCACTCTAATGAACTAGGGCCTGCCACTTGAATGTAAAACAGGATTTAACCCGTCTTCAATGTCAGAGCCCCTCCCTGGGGCTGCTTCAGACAACACACACACACACACACACACTCGTAAATTCATGGAGATGCACACACACAGACACGCAAGCAAACCACCAATGTACACACACACACACACACACACACACACACACAGACACACACAGACACACGCACACATACACGGTGGTGCATGCCTACATATAGTCTCTCATAAGTGAGACACTTCATGTACTCTTTGTGCTGTTGTGTTCATTTCAATGAATTTATGGCATTTTTTGTTGATTCCAACACACTAGTGCGATGTCCTGCTTCGCTCCAGGGTCGCTCTCACCTGCTCCACAATTTACTTTTTATTAGGGATCAATATTACTCTGTTCCATTGTGTGTTTTATGGTGCTTCGTCCACTTAAGAGATATGCAAGATCACCCACCTGCTTTGTAGGTGACACATAAGTACTTAACTAATAACTACACAACTCTTTGTATCTTTTACATTTATCCTACTACTGATTTGCCACCTTAGTTTTTTTTTGTTCTCAGCTGCACACATGTAGTGAAAGGCTGAATGCGAGCGTCTATTATGTGCCTGAAATGTTGATGTTGCATGTTAGTATCTGATATTAAGACTGACAAATCTACTGTATGCAAATGCAGCGTAGAACAAACTGGTTTACTCTAAAATATGTGTCCTGTTTGAATCACATATGGACTCTTAATTAACTATGTAAGATATAAGCTGAATATATCTTCATTGTTGAATTTATGAGCTGCACAGAAGCAAGAAAGAAACAACAAAGCCTTGAGTTGTGCTCCTCTACTGGAATATTTTATTGTTATTGTCATCTGTATCACTGTTTCTTTTTACATTTGTTCATTTTATTCGATGAGTGGGTGGAGTATTCACAAAGATGGGAGGATAACGTTAGATTCACAGTGATGGGCAAGGGGTTAGCTATTTAATTCAACCAACAGAAAAACAAAACAAAAACATACACACTTGTTCAAGCAAGTGCACACGCACGCAATCATACACACATTATAGCACTAAACACCCGAGAATATGTGTGCTCACACATGTTTGCATGTGACAGCTACAGTATGGGTGTGTCGTGCACATCAGATATGAACAATTAGAAATGCTTTTTTCCCCCCTTTTTTTTCCTGTCAGACATCAGAACATCAGAGATTTCCAGCCCTCAGATCAGACAGTCGAGCATAATCTCAATTTGGAAGCAAAACAAAAACGACTTACTTACTGTCTGTCAGTATGGCATCAATTTGAAGGCTTGGTTTTCAACAGTTTATATAAATGTAAGTGTATTTTGATCACATGGCTGATCAATTTGAAGGTCTTTATTCCAAAGTGCTAGATAACTATCTGATGTTTTTAGTAATTAATAATGTGTTTGACTGCCTTCATACCAACAAAAAAGGGTCACATTTTCAAATATTAAATATCACATTTTGGAATGAAGATTCTCAGTAGCTTGAGCATCTTTTAAACAAACACCATTTTTGTGACAGTTCAAGTAAGGAAATTAAATATTCTGAGCACTAATTTCTTTTTTTTCACATAAAAAGTCTTTTATCGATGAGAAATTGAAACAGAAATTTAAAGTGTTTCATATTTCCACGTTTTGTTTCTGAAACTTTGTCTCAAGTTGACTGAACTGCTCTGAAACCAATATCAGAACAATTCTGGTTATTTTTATTGACGTCTAATGGTCGTCTTTTAATGACCATGTGGTCTCTTTATCTATCCGCCTTTTTCAATGACCATTTATTCCCTTTACTACACTACGGTCAGGATATCAGGATATTAGTGACCACTCTTGCATTGTTTTCTGTTTTAACAGGATCACACAGTGTTAAGTGATGAAGTGCATTAAGTTCACACCAGAACAAATTTCAGTAAGTGCTCAGAAAAACACAGAGGTTTAAATTGTAATAAACACTTCTGTCCAGCGCAATTTCCTCTCCTAAAAACATTTTTAGAAATATCTTTTTTTTAGAGAATAATAAAAGAAAAGGTATTTGGATGATATTGTATATTTAAGAAAAAACATGTTATTTTGTCTGTCTAGACACATTTTTCACATCATCCTTTCATGTTTTCTCTGGTGAAATGATCAAAACTTAATAAAGACCTTAAAAAATTAAAAAACAAGAATATGGCTTTCATACACAAACACAACCGCAGCATAATACAGAATATACTATCATTAATACTCAGTTAAACAAATAACCTTCCTGTATTCAAGCAACAGAAATAGTGTCCTGTCTGCATTGCATTTTCTTCCCTTATACATAATGGAATGTCTGGGACTACATTGTTCATATTTTTGTCCCAACAGTGTGCTTTAAGTATGGCTGACTGATGAATACTTGGATCTTTTTTTATTATTATTATTTTGAATCTCAATACAAAAACACCAGAGGGCTGTCTCCATCTATTTTAAGAGAAACACTATAATCAAAGTCTCACCTGGATCTCAGTGTAGAGATGATTTGTATAATTCTGCAATAATAAAAATTTATATTCCAAAGTCACTTTCATTCCTACAGACACGTGTCCATCTCTTTCTACTGGCTTTAGGGTTAATTGGGTTAATTGGGGTGACAGTGAGGACGATGTGAGCTGAGGGTCTTCATGGTTTTGTCTCTATATACAATATGGCTTCTCTGAGTGGAAGAGACACAGAAATCAAATCACACAGTCATCTAAAGAAAGACACGGAGTTCATTATTGTTGTAGAGACGGAGAGTCTTGAGGGACAGTCAAAAGTTTCCACGTCCCGTTTTCTCTGAGAGTCACTGTCACTTGTCCACGATAGGCAGACACAATAATTCCCTATGGCACCAACTTGTCATATATTTTAGATTGCAGTTATTCAGCTCATTGTCCAATTAGTAGCATCCTTAGAGGCTTAATGTCCTGCCACTTCTGTCTTTCCTGCCCTTTTCAATGTCTTTCTTTCTGGCCTGTCACTCTGCTCTGTCCTTCATTTTTTATCTTCTCCTCCTCCCTCAGTCTCAGTCCTCCTCGGAGCCTGCAGCCCCCCTCAGTCCATTCATACAGAAGGGCAGGCTGGAGGAGAAAGGGCTGTCAGATGGGGAGAAACCACTGAAGGGTGGCAAGCCGGCCAACCGCTGTAGGTGGGGGAAGAAGGCTGGCGGGGGTCCCTTGTGGTGGTCCGAGCGTAGCTGCAGGCCATCACTGTGTCCCGCGCCGTGGTGGTGGGAGGGGGGCAGCTCAGGTGGAGCGTAGCGGATAGTGCTGGGAGCGTAGAGGCTTTGAGGGCCCTGCGGGCCGAGGGCAAGGGGGTGGAAGAGGACCCTCCCCGCTGCGCTGCCTGCAGCCAGTCTCTGGAGCAGCTCAAAGTCAGGCCCGCTACCTACACCACCACTGCTCCGACTGACCGCCCCCGACACAACCCTCTCATCACGGGGCAGCGGGGAGGACACGGACATGGCAGGGGACAGAGCCGGGGACGGGGGAGTGAACAGCCCTTTTGGGGGGGCCTCGCTACTGGAAGAAGAGTCGGGGATCGGGGTGGTGGGGCTGTCGCCGTTGAAGCTGCTGGAGGGTGTGTGTGCGTGTGACGATTGGGACTGGGTGGTGTGTGTGTGCGAGGTGGAGGTTTGCGTGTGTGTCCCCCATCGCCCCCCAGTGGTCAGGGCTTCGTGTTCAGTCTTGATGCCGGGGCTGCCAGGCAGGGGAGACGGAGTCACTGCGTTCTTCAGCTGCTGGATCACAGCCCGGCCGTTGTGCACCCTGACCCCCCTCTCCCCTCTAGTCGGGGTGTCTCCTCCCCTACTCTGTTTACCTCCTCCCCCGCCGTCCTCCTGTTTCAATCTGTCACTATCTCCCCCATGGTTCCACTCTGTCTCTTCCTCCTCCTCCCCCTCGCTTTCACTCGCCAGGTCAGAGGAGGCTGACACGCTCTCCTCTGCATGACGGAGCTCCTCCAGCCTGCGACGGGTTTCGGGAGGAGCGCCCTCGGGGTCAGACCTCAGCAGGCGCTTCCTCCTGTCCTCTGATTGGATGGCGGTGGTGGTGAATTTCTCTCTGCCTTTAGTATCAGGGTCACTCTTCCCCACTGAGCTCTTCACTGGCTGCGAGCCTGAGGGGGAAGATTTTTATGATAAGAAGAGGTACAGGCAGGTGTTTCTGTGTGTCAGTGGGCATCATGGGAAGGTAATAATGTGTGTGTACAGTCCTACCTCGGGCCTGTGGGGAGCTATCAGTGGGGGACGAGCTAACTCGAAGTCGCTCTGCTCGTATGTTCTCTGGTAGCTGCAGTAGATCCAGGGGAGTGTCGGGCAACTCTGTTCGACTGGATGGATGGATAGATGAACGGATGTGAAAGCGGAGAAGGAGAAAGGGGGGAGAAAAAGTGGACGTATGCACAAATGATCATCTACCACTAAAACCACTTACAGCTTAAAAAAAAACACTATTGCTGTGCTGATTTGAGTGATACTTAGAGATGGAAACAACATATAATCAGCCTAATAACAACCTCCAATAGCCAAACTGCCTCACACCCTTCTAACCTCCACCTAACACATACCCAATGCTCCAAACAACAGCCCTCATCACACACACACACAGGCACTGACACGGCAACAGACAACAGATAGGCAGACCCTGCCCTTCAAGACACACACACACACGCACATGAAAACACACACACTATGCCCCACTCACCAGCCCACCTATACACAGTTAAGCTCAGACAAGGAGGAGGCTGTTGGAGAAGTTAATGAGCTCTTGTAATTACAGCACTAATTAACTAAAACACCATTCAGCCCCAAAATTCTGACATCCATTTGTTGTAATTATATAGCTTCAGTACAATTAGCATTGAAATTCAGCCTACTCCTCTTGTTTTTGTCTGACTGCTCTGTTGCTGCGCACGTAGTTTTGTTATGTACTGCGTGTGTGGTTGTGTATGTGTGTATTTGTACAATGAGTATATTTGCATCAGTGTCTGGGGGAATACGTGTGCGTGTGTGAATACAAGAGGGAAATAAGGGAAAAGCATATTTTGCTGCGGCTACTGCAGTTGTTGTGCCTGTGTAGTAAATAAATAAAGCCTTAAACAAAAGTAATACTACATTTTAATGTAATTTAAACTTAAACAGAGACCAAAGTGCTTATGGGATTATGTCTTCCAATTCAAGTAAGGACATTAAATAGCGAGTAAGTAATGCTGTATTGCTGTTAAGTGACAGCTGGAAAAATGACTGAAGACTGCAAAAGCAACAACTTTTACTCATAATTTGTTAAATAATTTTAAACTGTGTGCTGAAAATAAACAAATTCAATTTGGCCAACAAATTAAAGTATCTCAATCATCTGGATTAAATAAAAGGGGATTCACTAACTGTATCTGTCCTTGAGGCAAAAGAAATCTAAAATTAATCTGAAATCCATTAAACATAAAACTACGTAAAACAACTAACATTTCTGTCACTTTATATTTTTAAATAAAACTTTAGTCATCTTCAATATTTATAAGAAAATGTAAAATAACTATTAACATTAACTGGTAATGCGCTTTTCTTTGATGTCACTGTCAAGTATCCTCATCGGTTTGGAGGGAATGAAACTCTTCCAATAATCCCTCTGAATTTCATCATTTCTTCATCTATCCCTTCAAAGGATCTCTGCACACAGTATGGTGCCTGCATGTATAAACTGGGTTCATATCAGCAGTCCTGGAGCTGTAGTTGTACTGACCTCAGGACGTAGTTGACCCAGATGACGTTGCGTTCGTGGGGGGCTTTGTGGTTGATGGAGACAGTGGCAGTGGACTGGATCCACAGGTAGCCTCCTCTCCTCTGGAGCCAACGGTAGTAGCCGGTCACCACCTGGCCTTTCCTCAGCACTGGGAGCAGACGGGAGGAGGGTGGAAAGAAACGATGTATGACAGGATACGGGAGAGAGGAGGAGAGGAGGACAGAAATATTGGTTTGGCAGTTCATGGTGATGGCAGCAGAGGGCGCCTATCACAACGGGACAGAATGGGATTTTAACAGGCTCTCCTTGATTTATCAAGCCCCCGAGTTCAGACACAGTGTACAATAATGTAGGTGAGGATGAATTTAATGTACCACATATTCATGTGGATATGACTCACAGTCCTCATGGCTCTGCCGGAGGTTTTCCAGGTCTTCTACGTAGATGAAGTGGTAACAGGTATGTCCCACCACCTCTGCTGGGGTCAGATCCATATACTCTGAGATCCTGTAAAGAAATGCAACAAGAAAAGGCAAAAAACACATTTGTCGACTAAGCAGAAGCAGATGTGTCTTCTAAAACCACCACCTGGCAGGGTACTCTGCCAAATACTCATGAAAAAACATGAAAGTGGGAGTGCTCCAAAAAAAAAAAAAAAAAACAATAAAAGAGACTGAACACATACTGAAAAATATGGAGAGACACTAATTTGTATGTATTCACTGTCTATACAGCTGAACTTCAAACATTCACACGGACAAAACCATTACCTGTTCTCACAGTATGTGACCTGTAGGTCCATGTTCACTCGGAAGACAAACATTTGGCTCTCCATGCGGACTTCATTAAGCGTGGAGGGCGGGAGTGTGTGTGCCAGTACGACCAAACCCATCGGTCGACGCACTGAGCGCGTGGAGCCCGGCACGAGCGAAGGGCGGCTGCGGATTCGTCCTGTCACGTGGATTACCTGACAAAGAGGAGACAACAGTGTGTGTTCATTTCACACAAGGATGAAATAACAATCAGGTGGACTTCGAATTGACTGATGCATTGCAAGATGGTTACACAATCCAGGATGAAAGAAATTACAATATCAACAAGAGGAACTCAGAAATATAACATTTATCAATGTGCGTTTAACAAACACAATACAAAGTCAGGTTTTAAGCTACAGAATGCAGCAGCAGTAGTATTACGGCAGTGAGTGCAGTAAACTGTGTGTTGTGTGCAGCGGCCCAGTGTGAAATAAGGTCACAGCCATAAAACACACTGAAAACGACCAACCTGACAGAGCTATGAAACCCTGGCTGTGCAAAACATAACGATCAGGGTCTGCTTGTTACCTTAGCATCAGCCGAGAACAAGCAGTATGCATAATACAACACTTGTTTTTAAATCATGATATATTATTCCTTCAGACATTCATACCTTGTATCCAGAAGACTTGACATGCAGGCCTCTTTTTGTGAGCGTGGATTTCATGCGAATGAAGAAACCGCGGTCCGGAGGGTCGTCAGCAGAAGAATGAGGACTAGACGGAGCTGTAGAGGATGACAGAGGAGGAGGTTAAAAGAATATTCATCCTACAGGATTTGTCATAAAGTCAGTAATCTTTACTTTGTTTTTGTTGTGCTGATGATGCAAACTAAATTCAGTAAATGTAATGAAAATAATCCCTTTTTTCTCTTGTATTACTTTCTATACACTGACAGTACAATCAGTACCAGGTTCAGGGGTACCAGCCAGCGAGGAGGTGGATGCGGAGCTGGAAGCACTCTCGGGGGCCGTGTGGCAGCCGGCCTCGGCCCTCAGGTGCGGCCTGATTCCAAGCCGCTCAGCCATCTCGACGTGGTCCGCTGGGTGGATGTAGTCGAACACACTGCTGCCGGTCAGCTCCACCTGAAGAGAGACACATACACTGATCAAAAACAGTAGCTCAGAGCACATATACCTGCACGTGAGCGAGAACACACACGTGCGCCCACACACACACACAGGAAAAAATCAATATACGTTATGACAGGAAAATGAAAGTGCTGCTCTGGGTTACAACTCAACAAGGAGTGTGGAGGTTGTAAGACATTCCCGCACACATGCACAAACACACACACACGCGCATTCATTTAAGCCCTGTCTCAGAGGACCAAATGACTACAGTATTACACAAATAAAACTAGGGGAGATAAAAATCAATTGTATTTGCTGATTAAAAACAGGTGAACTCCAAGTATCTCAAAAGGTCACATTACTATTCTTCTTATTCCCTGCGTCCCTCCCTGCTCCTTCATTCAGTTACAGTCTATCCCAGCAGGCATAAAGAGCAACGCAACACCTCATACAGCTCTATATGATCCCATCATCATAATGCATCATAGTCGCATCTCTAATCATTTAAAGGTAATAGTGGCACTGCTCTTGCATGGCATCCATAAAAGCAGCACAATCGGAGCAGATGTGATTCCATCTGAAGCTGTATAAATGAGTATGTGTGTGAGCATGCATGCAGCTTCTATTACATCTGTGAATGTGTGTGTGTGTGTGTGCATGTGTGTGCCAATACCATTCCATCTGATAAAGCCGTGGCTGCAGCAGCCTCACACCCTTGTCTGTAGGACACAGCCATTTATTACCGGATTAGAGCCATTTACTGCAGGCTTTATGGGAGCTTCAGCCCGGCCCTCAAGGACATCACAGCCGGGGAGAGGAAAAAGTGGGGACGGGGAAGGCGGGAGCGGAGGAATGAGAGCGGCGGACGATGAGTGAACAGAAAGGGGTAAAGATGGAGGAAACCCCACCGAGTGAGGGGGGATCAGAGAAGGGATAGAGGTTCTCAGTCCCAGACAGGATTTAATCTCTTGGGGGATGCCCTGTTTTTTTGGAATTGTGCCTCTTGTAATAAACATATGATTAAATAGATAGAATTGATAGGCACCATATGGAATAATTTTTCAACATAAAAGTCTGCCTTTAGAGAGGTTTACAACATTCCCAGCCACAAATGTACCATGGGAGTTGCAGTCACAATGTGTGCTTCTTATCCATTAAACCACAAGAAACCCTGAAAGTGTTAAAGGCCTCATCAATTCATTAATTGACAAGAAATGTACAGACTGTATTCCCTGTGTTCATTGTTCAGTTATCTCTTGTTATATGATAGAACATATGTTAAAAAAATATTTTTTTGAGTACTTTTTATATAAAAATCTGTCTTTTCTCTTCCTGTTAAACTTCACAATATTTTAGATGATTCATCTTGAACTCCTGAGTGTTAAAGAAATGTATCAAGTCAAGCATGATTTGGAGTGAATGCAGCTAACACGGCCATTATAAAAAAACGCATTTAACAGTTAGTTTATGGGTCATAATAGCCACAACGTCAAAGAGCTAGCTAGGCTGAGGTCTAATGTGCTCATTTCTCCCTCATCCTCATTCTCCTGACCCAGCAACAGGTGCAGTTAGAACAAGTTATAACAGCAACACTGACACATCATCACCTTTTCAGTTGTCCAACAGTTATGGAGCAACATTGTCATTCATTTGGAAGCTGCTTTTGGCCACCTGATGAATGTTAGTCAAACCTTCACTCTCTTTTATCTCTGTTTTTGGTCTCCACCAGCTCCTCAGGGAAATATCACGGTTGTTAGCAGTTAAATGCTCCACTATGTTCACCAGCTGTTGTTTGGGCCTCAGTAGGTAAGGTACACCAGATTTTTAGTTGAAAACAGCTTCCTTTTGCGTCTGAAAGCCACGATATGAGAGCGCTGAGAGTGAACCAAAACAGTAAAGAGGGCCAGGCAGCTGATCAATGAAATCAAAAGCCGAAGGGCAGCTGCAGATTCAGCTGATAATTCTCTGTAAGTTCATCACTTGAGCGGCCTCTTTTCACATTTACATTATGACTACAGAAATATTTATTGTAGACACATTTATTATATACGCAGTCATTACACTGATAGATAGATAACATCGTCAATCAATGCTCATGGTTGTTCTCCAACAAAAAAGAGCATCTGATTATTCTTCTCAGTTCTATAAACCATCCTTTAAATATAATGACCCATAAAGGCTTCAAAAATACCCTTTTTATTAAAGGGGTTACATGAAAAGCATCACAACACCCTCAGGCTACAGAGTAACTGTTCTAAGTGTTTCTGTCTGATCGCTCCTCTCTTTACGGTGCACATATAACATCATCAGTGTAATTATTAGGTGCTGATGCATTCCTTTTGATTCTGACATCAAAATGGACTCATTCATTGAGCTTTTAAAAATTAAGAGGCTGAATATTTGACAAGTAAATGGACTGGCTTTGGTTTGTGAAACTCTGGGTGACCCTTGCTTTAGGCATCTCATATTAGTGATTATGTCGAGATAGAGCTGTCTGTGTATCTATCTATGATCAATGTATCTATCTATGATCAATGTATCTACCTATGATCAAGGTGTTTGTGTTTTATGAATAGCGATTCTTGTGAAAAGGGAATTCTTGTTGTTTAACAGGGAATAAATTTACCTCTGCTTAGAACACTGGACCGGCCATCTAAAAAAGACACAATCCCCTGGCCCTGTGGTATTGGAAAACAAGGTAGAGAGACAAACAGGTCCTTACGGGCTTTACCGGGCTTAAGACCTATCCGAATAATATCACTCCATCACAGGCAGGAGGGAGGGATTGAAAAAAGATCAGACAGAAAGGAGAAGATGAGAAAGAGACGGAGCGATTGAGAGGATGAGTCAGGCTCAGACATAAAAACAGGTATAGAATGTGGCGCAAAGGGAGACGTGAGGAGAGACCGAGATCATTCAAATTTCCGAGTGTGTGTGTGTGTGTTTGTGTGTATGCAAGCACGCGGTGCGCCTCTGTTTCTCTGCGTATGTGACTAGACTGTCTGTTTTTGTGTCTCCACGCGTCATTGTGTGTCATTGTTTGTGTGAGTAGTTGTCTGTCAGTGCATCTGCGTGAACCTGTGTGTGTGTGTGTGTGTGCAGACATGCACGTGCATGTATGTATGGCAGTGTGATGGGGATTGGAGGGAGTGGGGGGGCAGCAAGCAGGGGAAGGAGAGACATGATATAAATAATAGCAGGGGGCTTTAATATGTATGAGGCATCCGGGCAGTGGTCCACAACACACTCTCAGCCCTCAGCCCTCACTGACTGATGGGAGAGGAGAGAGGGAGGGAGGAGGAGAGGGGGGAGGGGGAGCGGGGGCTGCATACTAACCATTCCCAGATCAATTCTCCCCTCCCTTAATCTACCATCCTTCCTCCCTTCTCTTTACCCCATTTATCCCTTTTCTTTCTCCTCCCAACCAACACTCTTGCTTCTCCATCCTCTCCATCTCTCTTTCCTCCAATTCTTCATCTTCTCCAGCCTTCGACTCCTCTTCCTCCACTCCATCCTTCCTTCTCTTGCCTCCGCTGCTTCCTCCCATGACCACCCTCCCCCTCGTCTGCTATGTGGCATTCCCAGGTTTATCCCCGTGTTTCCGGCCTGGAGACCCGGTGAGAAGAAAAATGATACCTAGAGGCGCCAGGGGAGTGGGCGGCAGGCTGTGCCCTTGGTCAAGGTGCTTGACCTGGGCTAAGCCGGCTAAGCAACCCCCCTGTCAGGGGAGAAGCCCAGGGTGTGAGCCAGGGCAGAGGGGTCAGACAGGGGGGACAGGAGACGGCAGGGCAGGGGCGGTCCACAGGGGCAACATGCCCTCTAAAACAAACCACCAGTTACACTTTTTCACTCAGAACATCGTTTGTTTGTCTGTCCTTCCTCTCTCCCCTGTGTCCGCCTCCACTCGCCAACAAAGTGTATAGAAGTGTTTTTGTCCTCTCCCTCCCACCTTTCCTTTCTCTCATTTTTTTGTTTTTTTCATCACGTGTCCATAAACACACTATACACTCCCTCTCATATATCCGCCTAACTCATCTCCTCAACTCCTAACTCTATCTGCCCTTTCATGTTGTGTCTCCTTCTCATCATAAACCCCCTCCATCCCCTCTCGCTCTCATCTTTTCAGGAAGGTAAACGTGGCGTTGTATGTTCAAGGTTTTGAGCGTAATCTTCGATCATAAATAATTTCATTAGAATGCTGATGGCTTAGGCCCTGTTTGAGTAGATGTGATGGGTTAGGCCATCTGCTCAGCTGATAAGAACAGCTCTGTTTTATTAGCATCTCCACCAAAGCCTCGGCTGTCTTGTTTACCTAGGCAATCCCAAGGCGAATTTCATTCCTACTGCACATTTAAACTCTATTTACACACTCAGACTCTCTTTCTCCTCTTTACCACTGTCTCTCCTTCTTTCCCCTATTCCTCTCCTTTGTTTCTCTCTCTCTTCTAATTGTCTGTCTGATCCCATATGCAATTCCTTTTCTCCGTGCATCCTCTTTTTTGTTCTCTCTTCTGGCTTCCACCTAACTGTTTTGGCTGGTTATCTTTAATTTTTTTTCCCCTTTATATGTTTTAATCTGTATGTGTGAGCGTGCATGTGTCAATTTTTTATGCATTTTTCTTTGCAAAGCGAGGACCAAGAAACTCCATGGCAGGTGCCGACAAACAACTCGCCCTGATCTTACATTTGAACTGGAAAGATTTGTTTAAAGTCTGTCATACATGTCACAAACCTTACCTATAATTATTCCTTCTCTCCATACTGGCAGTGAACTAATGCGGGGCGTATGTACATAGTTGGTGCAGATTTTTGATAGTGAATACAACATTAAAGGGTAACTCCTGCAGTGATGTAAAAGTGTACTCTAGGGTGTGTCAGTACACCGTGAGATCACTGTTGTGGTGTGGTTGCAACAGAGATGCAACATCTCTGATTACACCCAGTAATAGTCTTGGCAAATGAAGGAAAATGGTGAAATTATTATAATGACGCTGGGTGTGGTCAGAGGTTAAACAGCTGTGACCCAGTCAATCAATCAAAGAGGGCAGTAAAACATTGCTTTTCTGTCCGATGCTAAGTTTCTTTTCAAGAAAGTAAACGAAAGACTTTTGACGAAAGACTTTCTCACTGTGATTTCTGCTTTGTATAATTCATTCAATCATTAATTCAGCCTTTATTTAAACCTCGAGGAATCATTGAGGGCGTGCCCTTATCTTCAATGATGTCGAGAGTAAAATTAAAACAGAATGAATATGCACAAAAAATAATGAACGAGAAAACAATCAGTTAAAAACAGCTAAATTGACGAGCAGAGTAGTTTGTAACAAATGAGTTTGTATTATAGTGAGTGAAACAACGCAGAAGCAGTGATTGCTTTGCTCTATATCATAGAATGCAAACAAGGTTACAGTGAGAGATATAATCAAAGAACAATATGGCCTGTGCAATACGTCCATCTGGTGCTGTAGGGGTGCCATCAGTGGATCAAATTCAATGCTGAACTATAAATCAAAACCTATGCTGTGAATATTGATGGCAGGACTCCAGATGACATTTTGTGTCAAATGTAAATTTGGTTTAAGAGGTAGGGGACAAAATCTACAGTCCTTAATCTGTGCAAAAATGCACTCTGAAGTTCAGGAGGCTTCAGCAGTCTGAGTTAGACAAATCAAGTGGATATTGACTTGTAGTCCAGTAGTCCTTGTAGTCACATAATGTCTGTGTCGTGTCCTGGAAACAAACCTAAGAGTGGCTACCAGGAAATACCCCTCTGCCATGGGTTGGCTCGGAAGCACTGCCCATATCTAATATGTATTTATACATAAACTTTGGCAGATACCCGCTTGATACCAGCCTCACTTGACGATGCAATTTTACAGAGGACACAAGGACCGTGGGTTTTGTCCCTCATCTCTTACAGTGTGGTTGTGTTAGGAGATGGCTGCTTCCCAAGCAGTACAGACCGGGGAAACTACTACACTGACCAATGACTCTTTCAATGTAAATATAGCATGTGAGTATTGTGCTGAGACAGAGCAGAAAAAATCCAGACTTATCCTAATGTCGTTGAGGGTAGGCCCTCAATCACAGCAAATTTCCACATTCAAAAAAACACTTTGTTACCTCTGTTATTGTAGCACAAACTTCTCTCTTTTTTCTGTCTCCCTCATGCTGAACCGATTCTTCTTACTTCGAAACATCTCTCTGTTATCACACCTCTCCTCATTTCCTCCCCCTCTCTTTCTCTCTCTGGCTGTCTCTATCTATCTTCCCATCCCCCTTGGTGTTTTTCCCCCTCCCTACAATCAATGTGGCTTTTAAGATGCCTATCGATTTGTTCCCCTAGACAGGCCCAGCGCGCTGGGGCGACACTTTGATTGCTGGGCCAGTAATTACTGTTATTATTTATGCATCTGGGCAAAATGGCAGGACTTAACATTCACAGTACAAGAGGCCACAGGCAATCAACAGAGGTGAGCACCTGGAGAGGGAGAGAGGGCGGTAGAGAGAGGTAGAGAGAGAGTAGCATTGCCCCCGTGAGAGTTGCACTCCAGAGATGAGCGCAAAGAGTGCAGTCAAAGATATTCACACTCACACACACACACACACACAAACACTCACACACTCTTGGGAGGGGATATGAAAGCGTAAGCAGAAGATAGGCACATGTGTGCAAATACGCTTCTATACAAAGGATTTTTCTAGTGTGTGTGTGTGTGTGTGTCTGTGTGTGTGTGTGCAATGAGGTCGTCTTACCTGTGAGAGTCCCAGGTAGATAGAAACTGTCTCTGAGATGTAGAGGAACCGTCCCTCATGACTGACCACGAACACAAAGCCATCTAGAGACTGCGCACATACAAAAACACACATCACACCCACCGACACACAAACGCACACATAAAGGCAAACAGAAACAAGACAGACAAATTAGAGCAATTAGTGTGTATCGAACAAATTACAATGAGCTAGAGAACAAACAACCTGTCACCCCTCGGCCTCTTCTCTCAATTCACAAATGCAAACACACACCCATACACGTGTTCACACACACACACACGCATAAAAACAGACATGAAACAACTCCCATAGATGCAAGCCGTGGATACACACAACAGCTGTCAAAAACACATTACTAAACACACAGAGAGCAGCACAGAGACAGAAATGCCACATGTGTGCACACAGCACACACGCGCGCGCACACACACACACACACATGTCTAACATGTAGACCTGCACACACGGAAACATAAACAACTACAGCCAAGAAACTGAGCTTATAGACCAGAGCTGCTTCAATCAACTGTAATAAAGTCAGGACCACAGCTTCATCCTATATCTCTGGCCACACACACACACACACACACACACACACACACACTCATGCACGCACAGAAACTGGTACTGACACAGACACAGATGAAACCAGAGTCATTACAGCCTGCAGTGATTCTAATGAGAAGTGAAAGGTATACAGCCAGACTATTAGAGAGGACTGCTTCAGAGAATAATACTAATCGTCATAACAAGCATCCAGGACTGCCGACACAGCCTCAACCTAACACACCACACACACACACACACACACACACACTAACACACAGGCGCACAGACCAGGGCCACTTTGCTCTAGAAGAATGATTGCTATTTTGGCGGCCCAGTGCTTAAAGTGGCAGTGGTAATTTATGCAACTGACACATCCAGTATGCAAATGTGCGGCTGGGGTGTGGGGCGTCGTGTGTCGCGGCGAGGAGAAACCAGCCGCCTGAATGTCGGAGAACTAAAGTGCAATTATCAGGCTATTACGGCGGGAGGACGGCTGGGAGGGAAGAATCATACAGTTTTTCTGGAGCGTTAATTTGATTTCTATCAGCGCCGTTCCCCAAGCCTCCCTTCCTCTTTAAAATGCCGGAGGAGAGAAGACATATGTAGCGTTTCTTTGTTTTACCATAACCTTCACACTCTTAAATTCTCAGCCTCCATTTCCTTATTTACTCTCTCTTCCTGTTCCCACTCCTACCTGTTTCCTACTTAGGCAAGACAAATGTATTTATAACAGCACTTTTCAAAAACAAGGCATTTCAAAGTGCTTTACATAAGAAATAAAGGCATTAAGATCCATCAAGTTTGTCTTTAGTTGCTCTCTCTCCTCCATCAGCCTAGTCTACAGTACAATCTGCACTGTTACCTTCTTTGCACTTCCTCTGAGCCTTTGTCTCTACATCCTGCATTTCGTCATCCCTGCAGCCCTCCTGCCCCAGAATCCCCCTCAGGCTCCATTCATCTGTCAGTGCAAAGGGAGGCATTCTTTGGCAGCCAGCGATATCGTCCGAGCGTCTGAGGTTTATGAAATGTGTGGGTGTCCATGTGTGTGAATGTGAGAGCATGTGCTGGGAGTTCGCTTGGAAATGAAAGTCTGAGAAACTGAGAGAAGAAAACCTGAACTGGTGCAAACTGTGATCATGTACAGCACAGACAAACTGTAGCACGATGCAAACATTCATCAGACAAATTTGCCTGTCGAGGAAAGCACTCGACCAAACTGACCTCCATCCTTAAAAACCTAAGTTTCTCCACATAAGTATTAAAGCACAGCTATCAATAGAAAACCAAGTAGAGATTTTAAACTTTTTAGTTAAACAGAGGGATTAGGAGAGTTCGTTTAGGGGTTGAGAAAATTCTCCTGCTTCTCAAACTAAATAAACCATTTGAAAGCCCCATTGGACTATCTGACAAATGTATTGTCACAAAGCTGAAAACAGAGCGGCTTCTCTTTGCTCGTGAAAAATGTAGGCTTTTGGATACATGGTTTTCACAGTGCAGCAACCATCTCAAATACATGATGTAAACGCATGTAATTACATGATATCATTATGATCTTTACAGAGGAAGAAGGAAGGTGTGGGTGCTGTGGTTGTTACCTGCAGGAGGTGCGCCCCTAGGTGCTGCTCAAACATGTCAGTAGCCAGAGAATGAGATGATCGTCGTACTGCAGAAAGAAAGTGGAGAGAAACATCACAGACACATCAGAAGCTGACTGACATCAACTTGTACTTAATACCACATGACAATAACATGATTAGGAATTTTGAGTTCCTTGGTCACTCAAACCGCTCAGATACCAATTTCATTTTGTCATGTTACAGTAAGTATAGATTGGAGACAATATCTGTTCAACTAGCAAATACTGTTCTGTACTGAGGTAAGAAATTTGTTAAAATTTGTGAAATAATTTTCCTACACTGTGAAAGAAAAATTTGTAAAAGGATTTAAGGAGTGACCCAATGGTTTAAACTGCAATGTTCAAGCTTGAGTCACGCTGTGGAGTTTCGCTGCATGTTGTTGATCATCTCTCTCCCTTCTGATTGCCTGTCACTTCCCTACGTTCAACTCACTAACAAAAGCATAAAATACAAGAAGACATACTTAAAGAAATTTTGTTTGATTTGTTCGTGTCCTTCCATTCAGAATAGGTTAAGTATAAGAAAAAGCGTAAGAGAAAAAAAGAGATGTATTGTTGAAAATGTGGGGCTTGTTTTCTCAAAAACTTAGCTCACTTTTCTGGATAAGGATAATTATAAGGGGTTACTGCAGCTATGATATATAACTAATTAAACAAAAAGATAAATATGACTTGTTCTCTGTTTTGCAATCATGTGGCATCTCTGTGAGGTCTTGAAATCTGCACTGAAACGAAAAGTGAAACTTGAACTAATCATGTCTGATAGACAGAAGAATCGACCAAAACGGTTGTGTGTCTAAAAAGACGGAGCTATGTGACGCACACCACTCAACTGCTGCCAGACAAGCAAACAAACACACACACACACACACACACACACACACACACACACTCTCTCATAGTGTCTGCATCGCCACTCTTAATGCATCCCAAACACAAGCTATCAGAGCTGCTTCAGTGCCAAAGTGATGCTGTTTACCAAGGCAATTACAATACAAATAGAGTTGGAGGTGGTTAGGTGGTGGTGGTGGGGGGGTGGGGGGTGGGGGGTGGGGGGGATAGGTACGAGAGGAGCAGAGAGGGTATGGCAGGGAAAATGAGAAAACACTAAGGAAGGCGAGAGTGATCACTTTCTCCCAAGCAAACGCGGGCACGGGGGCTGCAGTGACGTGGAAGATTAATTTAGCAATCAGCCGTATTTACTGTTTTATGTCAAAAAAGAGTATGTGACGGTGTGTGTGTGCACCTGCGAGTGTGTGATTGCAAAAGTGGGGACCATACGTGAGAACTAATCTCACTCCAACAGGGCTGCTTTTGAACACAATGTTCCTTATCCGACAGAGACAAACTATGTGTGTGTGTGTACAAGAGCATATGAATGTGTGCATGTGTGTGCGCCTGACTTTAAGGATCATCGGATATCTGTGTGTGTGTGTGTGTGTGTGTGTGAGTGCGTGTGTGAGAGTGTGTCGCTGCAAGGCTGAGGGAAATCAATACACGTTATGACAGGAAAATGAAAGCGCTGCTCTGGGTTACAACTGAACACAGAGGGAGGGTCGAAACACACACACACACACACACACAAACACACACACACACACACACACACACACACACACACACACACACACACACACAATAACACACACATATATTTTGCCCAGCTGCCTGCTTGTGATGTGGGTTCGGTGAATAGAAGAGGGAGGCATTCCATTAGAGCTATAGACACACATGCACAAACACACACTTCAGGAATACACACAGCAATGAATTCTCATGCACAGACTACACAGCGGCAACATGCCCTCCGATTAAACAACACAAATACCCGCGCACACACTGAACTTACACACACTCACAGACACACACATAAATACAGAGTTGCCGGACAAAGCCACAGTGGCATTGTGAGATTGGGGTCCCCCTGTGTGACAGAGTGTGAATATAAATAAGGCAAGTCCATTCAGGGCTATGAAAGGGGGTCTGGTGGTGGGACCCTTCAGCCTAGCCAGTCGCTGCCTGAAGGGGGATGGGGAGCCCATCTCGCTCTCTGCCTGCCTATCGGGCTCCCTTGTGGGGCTGCGATGGAGCTGGAGCGCTGGGGAGTGTGGAGTAAGCAACCCCCATCATGACCATATGAGAATAAATCAAAAAGGATACACACACCCCAATGTTAGTTTGCTTCACAACTGAGAAGAAGTGTGCGTATGTGTGTGTGTCCTGAGTTTCATGCCGCAGATCCCTGGAGGAGTGAAGGTGATAGCGGGTGATCAGTAGTGCTGAGTAGTGTCAGCGGGGCGGAGGAAACGCTGGATGTGACATGAGGCCAGGAGGGCTGACGGATGAGTCTACACACTCACACGCACACAAATACACAGAGGACCATTTATTAAAGACTGCCAGGGCACAATAGGGCAGCCAGGAAACCAAAACACTGGACCTGGTGTGTGTATGTGTGTGTGTGGACGCATGCACGAACGTGTGCACATGTGAAGAGAGAGAGTCCCACAGTGGTGTTGGTATCTCACCCTGAGAACAAAGATCCTTCTGTAGTGGTGTGTGAACCCCTACTTCTGTGTGTGTGTGTGTGTGTGTGTGTGTGTGAGAGAGAGAGAGAGAGAGTTTTGCCTGATTCTATTTGTATCCTTAAATATTATCACTTATACAATATCTTGTGTAATCATAAAGGAATTCAATTATTCATTAAAATTAACATTGTCCTTACCAAGTTAACTGCAGAGATCTGGGAATGCAATGATACAGAATTGTCAGATGGGATAAGAAACATGAGTCAGATGATCAGAGCGGTGTTAACAAAATGACAGTGTAGCCAGACTATCTGACTAACATTTTTGGAGTTAAAACTGCAGATTAGTGCACCCAAAATGTTGTTAATGAGGATGAAAAAAACCCTATTGCATTCTTAATTTTTGGCCATCATTCCCATGGGTAAAAAGTTTTCTGTAGTCACCAAGTTCATAGCTGAGATCTACGAATGCAACAGCAAACAGTTCTTTGTATACGTACATCACACATTTCAACTTCCTGCTTAAAATTTGACCTACGACCCTTACCGTAGTGGTAAGTGCACATAGTTTTCCTGTGCAATAAGCAGCACATGAATGGTAATCAAAATGGGGGCATGTATCTCATCAAAACTCATTGTGTGCGTATCTGTGAGTGTTGACTGCATGTTCTTCCCACAGACAGTGTATAAAAATGGACGACGTGTCTCCACTTCCTTCCGCAAGTGGGCAGGACTTATGATCTACACTGCAGCCAGTCACCAGGAAGCGATCGAGATGTGTTGGCTTCACTTTTGGGGAGCTGTAAAGTCGTCCGTCTTTATGGTCCTTCATTATGCAACAACTGCAAAAACCAGTTTCACGAACAACGTTTTGCATTGTTTACATCCATTGCTACTTGATCTTAGTTTTCTTCTTTGCTGCCTTTGCGGCTAAACTACACTTCTTTGTCTGTTAACACCAGCGGAATAGCAGGAAACCGGTGCACCTCACATTCATGTGTACAATACAAAACAAAACATTTGTTGAAACATTGCTCCACAAGACTAGGCTACTTAAGATCAAAATGCACCTTTAATTTGCAGGTAACAACTGTAGTTATTATTGTAATTAAGTTATTACTTAACTGAATGATGTAACACATATATAATGTATGTGGGCAGAAATCACCTCCTCTACGTGCCGTGCCATAAAAACACAATTTTCAGACTGAGGATTACGGAAGTACTACTGGAAATTTAAGCTCTTTTCCAGTAGCTTTCAGTCTGAACTACGCTACATGTTGTACACGGCTTGTTTGAACAGAAATTAGACTTATTTTGCTCAAAATGTACAGTAAGTATACCACAAATACCTACAATCAGTAGAAAGTGGTGGTATTGAGAAAGAAGCACTGTAATGGACAGAAATTGAATGTGCGATCAGTAGGGCTTAATTCAATGTGGGATTATTACCAACGTTTTGGGTGCACTGACTTTCAGTTTCACATAATGGTTCAAGTAATCAGGCTAAACCGCTGTTGTTTATGACCTGTCTGATTGTCTGATGACTCATTCTTTGCCCTGTCTGACTTTGTTGTTGCGCTGTTGCCATGTTGCCAGATCTCAGCAATTACTTTGGTGAGTACAATGCTCTCATAGAAATAGTGGACAAAAACAGGACTGAAGTTGTAATAAGCTGGACTGATCCTTTAAAAATGCATACATTCATGTTCAGCACTTGCATGCATGTAATATGTAAATGCCCAGTGTACAGGCCTGGATGCAGACCTGTGTGTACGCCAGAGATCTTTGATCGCTCCTTTGTGTCACGCTCCCATTTCATTAGCTTCCCTGGACTCTGCTGTGAGGTTTAATTTCATTGTGGGAACAGGAGACAGAATGGGACTGGGCGCGATCGGACACGTTAATTATAGTCTGACTCGCAGGTCAATTCTTGGGGTCTCCCCAGCGCTCCACGAGAAGAAAAGATAGAAATTTCATTTGAATGATTTTCATTATACCTCTGTCCTAATACATAATTTAGTCCCAGTTAAGTCCATGAGTAACAGCCTCACACACACACCTACACACCTAAACACCCCCTTTTCTGCATGCACATGACATAACGTACACACACACACGCGCCATCTTCCTTTCCACCCCCACAGTGTTAACCTTTTTGACCAGGTTAGGGTGTTACCATGGGAACCAAACAGGTAACAGATGCAGTGATCCCCTCTTTCTTTCTCTCATGCTCCCTCTCTCTGTCTTCTTATCCGTCTTTGTCTCTCAAGTCTGGCTTCGCTGACGTAGGTTCACCCTCTCAAAACAAGAGCCTGATCACCTGCCAAGTTGTTTACTACCATCCAAATGTGACGTTTCGGCTATTCCACAGACGCAGAGAGAGAAAGAGTGACCCTAATCGCAGCGTCCCTCTCTGGCGCAATTATCTTCTCACTCTGACATCCATCCCTCTCTCCTTCCCTCTATCTCTCCTCTATCTCTCTGTCTCTCCTCTGTCGCTCCCTCGCTCCTTTTGCGGTCGAACATAATTTGAGTGCAATTAACTTCCCTTAAAAGCCCCGGCTGCTTTAAACGCAGTGAATTAGAGGGGAGGCAGATGCGGGGAGAACACGAAGAGGTGGGGGAGACACGAGGGAGGCGAGGGAGACGGAGGCAATGAAAGAAGAGAAAGGAGGGAAAGAGAGAGAGAGAGAGGGGGAGACAGCAGAGGCGGAATGAAAGTCAATGTCACCAATGGTGGGGAGGAGAGAGGTGTGTTTGACCTCACTAACAGAGACAGTAAAACACTTCAGCTGGCCCTGTTGCTGGCAGTGAGTTGTCATTGTACTGTACCTTGTAAAAGACTGAGGGGTTCTCCAGCTGCCGTATTGCACCTGTTAAAGGCTGAGCTGCTACAGATTTGTGGAGAGAGACTTTATGCAACCAAATATTTCGCTTAAATGTAAATTTTATTAGAAAATTGAGCAAGACTGCTTCATTTAAAATGCCCAAACTGTTGAACCTTAAACTTCACACTACGGAAGATAAGTCGATGTATTACTTTTGATATTATTTTCACACTCTGGACCACTTTGAGCAGAGGTTCAATCCATTATGATAAGATTGTACTTAACAAGATATACTGTGCATCAGCATATTAATATTTGTACGATTTAGCTTATCACGGATATGTTAGTATTAACTGATGTGTGGCTGGTAAGGAACCACAGAAAAGCCGAAAAACACCTTTGAGCTAATTTAGAGACTGATTTGACCTTTAAGGTATCCTTAGGAAATATGTTACTTTATGTTACACTAATGGATATTAGCCAATATGTCACTATTTACTTCATTTTCAAATATTAATATTGGTATTTGCCTGATCTGATTCAACTTCTCTCCTTGTTGAGGTGAGGGGTAAAGGTTCGTACACAGCAACATCACTGCTGGGTGTGGCATTAGAGGTGGTCACCAGTGTAATAGAGCACACCTCTTACTGCTTACGCCTCAAACTTTAGGGCAGTTAAACAATGCTTTTCCACCTGGCCTAAAGTTTCTCTTTCAACAAACCTCCGGCTTATTTGGAAAAGAAAAGAAAGGCAAATCTGTCATTAACATCCATCAAACTTTGCAGGCTCACTTTCTCATTAATGTTTGACCTACTGTACTACGCATGGCTGCATGCACACGGTTGTCCTGTCCGATGAGGGGACATTACGGCTCACTTATGGTTTTACCTCCTAATCAAGCGGTTTTTCCTCTTGTGTTCCTTTCCCCCCCGTCGGACACCTTTTTGGCAATGTTGCTGCTAATCAGAGATCTAAGCAATTAGTGTGTTGAGTACAATGTCATCACAGCCGACAGAAATGACAGCCAAAAGCTATGGAAATAAGGCTCTGGTTGAAATAAACTAGAATTATCCTTTAACGGGACATTTTAAAAGCCAGGAAACTAGAAAAAAAAACTGTCCCCCAAAGCAAAATTTACTCAATATCGAGGGCTTTTGAAATATAAATGATTTCAAATAAAAGGGTAGAGTCCTTCAGTGCGCTGTGCAAATAGGTACGAACACACTCACACACAGTGAATGGGAATGAACATCATGGGTCACTTTTCCTCCCTTCAGCCTTTCCTTTTCGTTTGCTCCTTCCTTCCATAATCTGTCTCTCTCCTCCTTCTTTCCCCCCTTCTCCTGCTCTCTCAATCTCTCTCTCTCTCTGTGAAGGTCATGCAATTGATTTTCCTCTGTCTATTCATTTTTCAAGACTGGCTTTGAAACGTGGGAAGCAGACAAAAGCCACACCGGCCCCTCCCCTTCCCTCCATCCCTCGCCTCTCCCCCACCCTCCACCTTTCCTTCCCTCTCCGCTGGCCCTCGCCTGCCCAAAAACCCTCGGACAAGGGGGAGAGTGGAGGAATGCAACCCCGCCTCTCCTCTCTCCTCACACTCCTCTCCTTCCTCGCCTCTTTCTCTCTTTATTCCTTCTACATTTGTCCCTTCCCCTCCTCTCCGTCCTCCTCTCTTTTTCAGCTGGATCTCTGACCACATTCCACTAACGGAATTAAAGTCATGCATCACACTTAAAACCCTGCCAATGCATTGTGGGTAGACTTGTTCAAATTGATGTCCAAATTAGCATCGCATTTTCAGCCATGGCCCCACTGAGACTGTGTGACCTGCTTGTAAAAATCTCCAAACATTTAATAAAACACTCAAGGTATCAGATCCCGACCTAGTTGAAGAAATGTTAAAGATAATTCAGACTGTAATACCGTCCATAGCTGGCATGCGTTGCGATTCATTGTGTTGTGCCTCACAATTTTCCATGACCTTCGCCTAGCTGCTGCAGAACTCTATATATTTACAGTTATGGTTCACATTTGTACGAGAAGTGCCTCTCATTGGAGTGTAAGCAGCATAACTCACATTTGTCTTACCACCATGCTTCCAGTTCGTACACAGGACATCACGGCTAACCCGCACACCTACTTTTCTAAACAGCAGGTATTTTCTATCAAGGCCAAGGAAAGCCTGAAACAACGAGGCAAAACAATTCACTACTCGTGGAGCCCAGTCAAGGCCACGGCAGCGTATGGATATCACTCAGACATTCAGATCATGCAGCGCTGCATGACTGATTAGATATTGATGGATCCCAATGGTTTCACCCATAACACTGTATATTTTCTGATACTATGGCTGTAGATGATGGCTAACCATGCACAGTGTTTATTATAAAATATGAGTTCTTCGAGTGAGATACTTTTGGTCTCAAAGTGAGGTGTCAAACCTCAATAGTTGTTATATTCTGATTAAAGAGAGTATGTAGTACTAAATACTGAAAACTGTCCAGTATCAAACACTGGTGTGATGCCGTGTCTCAGTTACATGCTACGGCTACTATGTACAATAAGCACTTATAGTGTCTTAATAGAATTATGCAGCACCTGTGACAATGGATGTCAATAGGCCTTTTTCACAGAAGACATTTTTACATGCCACATTAGGAAAAGAGCAGATGTAAATATTAACATGACAAAAAGCTGAATTCCATTTAGCTGCATCAGCTTTAGGGCCCAGTTATCGGCATGCTGGCTCACTGTCACACTATCATGAGTTACTGGGACATTTGAAAAGAAATGAGCCACAGATAATGTTGTTAGTAACACCTGTGCTTTTCCTATTATGACAGGTGAAAATATCTGCTGTGAAAAGGGCCCATCACTGTCCACTGGCACTTGTACTGTATCATTTTGATTAGGTAAGGTACATTGATTTGTTTTGTATGCTGGAACAACACTGCCCTTCATATATATATATATATATATATATATATATATATATATATATATATATATATATATATAGTTTTCCAAGGCTATTTCTGTAGATGACACACCAACCTCTGCTTTTTCTTTACCTGTTTTGCAGCAGCATGTAGCACCTTCACTTCTTTTGTACTTTGAATCGGATGACAATAGTTCAACACCACACCCAAATATTTAGCATTTTTTAGTAAAGCATCCTAACTCTTTTGAGTATCTTCAATGTTGTCATAACTCCTACTATTAATAGTATGTACATACAGCAGCTCTACACATGCTCACCATTAGTGAGTGGTATAAAACTGCTGGACAGCTTTGGTATTGCTTAGTTATTCTTTGATCTGCACACTGGTACTTGAAAAATTTGGCATATTTCACAAAAATAAATGAAATGTTTATATTCCTCAAACTAAAAGGGTGCTCCAGTGATTAAGTACTGCATCTCCATAACGTTTGTGGCCTCACAAGCGAGAGATTTTAAAAAACTGGTCAAACTCAAAGCAGCAGAGGCAGACATATTCAGACTTTTAATTCCTTGCATGGTCCAAGCTCTAAAAACATTGGATCTGTCTGTCTCAAACTTCACACTCCCAGTTTGTAACCATACACTCAATGTTTGTTACCCAGGCTTTCTGTTATATTGATATGAGTGCCTCCTTAGGGATTTTGAAAAATGTATTGTTTTGGTATTGGTACCAAAACTCAGGTAATGCATTGCCACCTCTGTTGGTACTCAGCCCAACGTACTATTCTATTAAAACTATTATATTTTATCAGGAATGCATGGGACAGCAAGCCACACACATTCGCACACAAACATGTTATTAGCATACGTACTATTCCTCAAATTAGACAAGAACACACACGCACATGCACACAAACACACACGCACACACACACACCTCTAATTGTACTGTAGCTGCATCGTTTCCCCTCAGTAATAGTAGCAATTAGACAGGCTTTATAATTACACTGTCCTCGTTATATAGTTAATTTCTGTAATTACAAATCGCACCAATAGTTCCCTCCATCTTTGTGTATCATCCACCCCCCCACCCTCATCCCCCCCCTCTCTCTCATACACACACACGCACATACTCACAACACATTAATTCAACTCAAACTCACAAACGTCTATGGAAGTATGGAAAGTCTTCACACATTTATATGCACATATATGTTTACTGGCTTGTGAATGACCACGTGCTTGAGTCACATAAACAGCACAAGTAATTATGGTCGCTAATAGAGGACTCTGGATAATTGTCCTGGTTCGATCTGAATTTTTGTGGTGTGGGGTGTCTCTGTGGGCGGGAGTAAGGGGGCGGATCGGACTGCTTTTGATTGAAAGAGAGCTGACACATGGATTTTAGTGGTTTGTGTTCATTGGCAACATACATCAGCATATTTATCTCTGCTGTATAATTTACTTATAGGCTGAATGGCATGAATCCTGAGCCCGAGTTAAAATTTGTGAACAGTTGCAACAGCACAATGTACTTGTGAAAATCCATGTAAAGTGTAAATCATTAACAAATATATGTATAAACATACTGAGGTTGTGAGCCCAATTCTACCTAACCCCAAGAACATTTTGACCAGACAACAAAAGGCCATCATGTTTTTATTATTTAGATTTGTACATTTTATGAAATTATTCACTATGGAAATTTAATTTTCCAACATGAAAGCCTAAATGCTGTTTCTAGCCCACTCCAGGCTGTCAGGAATGAAATATGAATCATATCGTGGGCTAAAGTTTCAGTATACTGTATCAGTTATTTCCAAATGCAGAATGTTAACTTCCCCAGGTTGATAAAACCTGAGAGGAAATACAGAGGACATGACCTCAGTGCCGTCAATAGTAACCACGGCCCTGCTTCCTACTAACTGGGTGTTCAGACTTGTAGTGGTGGCATGATTGCATACGTAGTTAGTGGCACAATTTCTGAAAATGCATGCACTTGAGTGAAAAATGTGTGCATATCCAGAGGCTTTATGCATCTTCTACATGAATGGACAGAGATGAGAAGAAAAAGAAGAGAGATTGGAGAGAATAACACTGTTCTGAAAGTGGTCAGGAGCTGAGCTGTACACACGCACAGGAACACTCCCACAGACGAGGTCAGTGTGTCCATTGCTCACCTTTACTGCAGTTGCTGTCTCCCTCCATCAGAGGGCTCCAGGGCGGGTCTCCTTGGCTGGCAAAGGTACGCATGTGCAGGTAGCTGATCGTCAGCCTGATGACCGAGGCCTTGTCCAGCTGGCTAGTGATGGCCCCAGGCAGAGGCAGCATCTTGGCCAGCTCGAAGAACTCGAAATTCTCCTTCCCCCGGCGCGAACGAGCCGCATTGCGAGACTTCTCTTTACGCAGGTTCTGGAGACTGTGAGGTGAACAAAGGGAGGATGTATTAAGAGTAGAAACAACATGGAGGAAAAGGGTGTGTAGGGGGGTGGATAGTAAAATAAGCAAAATGGAAGAAATGAATAAACGCAGGGAGGAGAGAAAAGAAGGGGCAGAGAAAATAGTCTAATCAGCACTGTGTAGGATGGAAGAAATTGTAAAGGGTATCACATTATAGCCATTTACTGGCCACCTGTTGATTGATTCATGCTCTGTATGGATGACCTGAGCACCAATCCAGAAAACTCATTTCATAAATACATATGATGGTAATGGCTCCTGCAATTCAAGTGAAACAATCTCCATTCTGACCCATTGCAGATTGGCCTGGTAATTACAGACAAACTCCCTTCTTCTATCTGGCAGAGCAGAGTCCTAATAATGCCATTTGCTCCAAAATCCATACGAGAAAACACACACACACAAAAACGCACACACAATCTCTCACTGCCTATCTCCCACTTTCTCTCCCCTTCATCCTCCCACAAACCCCTCGCTCTCAGCCGCTCTCTCTCTCTGTCTCTCTCTCATCTGGTCCCGGGCTAGTGAGCTGAAGCCGTGATTGAGGGATCAATAGGAGAGGGAGGGGCAGAGTGACAGAGGGGGGCCGGGGCTCAGGTAGCCTGTCTCTCTGATTGGGTATTGACTCTCCTCAATGGGGCCTGAGTGGTGGAATTATGTTGTCACAGCCACTTCACAATTTGTGTCGGTGCCGTGCTGGAATAAAGTGTGTGTGTGTGTGTGTGTGTGTGTGTGTGTGTGTGTGTGTGTGTGTGTGTGTGCGCGCGAATGAGAGCTGTAGGAGAAAGAAGAACCAGCCTTTCTCCCTTGTGTCTGTGTTGTTGATTCTCATCCTAAGAAAGACCACCAGTGTGGGGTGTGTGTGTGTGTGTGTGTGCGTGTGAGTGACAGACAGAAAAGAACAAAGAAAAGGGCTGTACATAATGCTTGTACATATGTTTATATCTTAATCAGCTGACACAGCTGTTGTATTTCTCACTGCTATTCTCTGCTAAGCGAAAACAGTGTGTTTTTCTGTTTGTGTGTGTGTGTGTCTGTGTGTGTGTGTGTGCTGTGGACTCATGCTGCCAGCCTCTGTAACATCTCATTATTATACTGCCTCGACCCCAGCCACCGAGAACAATCAATACACACACATTGATTCTGCTTAGTTTTTATATCCGCCTGTAAATGACTGCCCATTAATAATTCCAGCCAAATTTACTTAATCTCCAACTAAGGGGAGGGGATTCACGGCTCTGACAGGATTGGCAGGTGAGCAACAATACAGGTTATATGTAGCACTGAGGAGATCAGACTTATGTCTTCTGGATTGTGTTTCATTGATAGGAAATTCTTCTTCGGGCTGTCAGTGTGTGCAAGGTTGTTAATGCATGGATTTCACCTTGCAGAGATTAATTCATGGGCATGCACGCAGGCTTATACAGTATCAACCAGTGTGTGTGTGTGTGTGTGTGTGTGTGTGTGTGCCATGTCTCACCAGGGCAGGGTGGGAGGCTTGGCCAATAGTCCTTGTAGGAAATCCCACTCCACGCTCACACACTTCCCCTCGCTGACAAACGGCATGGTTGCCATCCTTCTTCCAATCACGTGCCAACGCCGCTGTTAACGAAGGCTCTGATTGGCTGAAGATGTGACAGACTCAGACCTGGAGATCCATGAGAGACAGCAGACGAAGAACAAAAAGGAAAAAAAAGAGGAAAAAAATCAAGTAAGGTCAGTTCATTCCCCAGTAATAGCCATAAAATCGTCATACAGAGGACAGCATGTTTGGCATATTGGGATGTCAAAATAACACGTTTTATGGAGCCTGTAATTTCTTTAATTAGCAAACGTGTTTCCATCACAATTTATCACATTCATTCTTCAACAAAATACTTTTCAAACACAAAGTGAGCATTAAGCTTTTTTTCAATAAAGAAATTTGATGACATTTATCTCCATTTGCAGTTTCCATTTAGCCCTTTTAATTTGATAGAATATCATTTGCATTAAAATCGTCAGATGAAAACCCATCTTGTGATTTCTTACTTCATTTATCGGAAAAATTGCATTTCTGGAAATGCTTGTCAAGAGTGGAGGTCTAAGTCTGCAGAAAGAGAGTAAGAAAGACAAAAAAGAAAGGAAAAAGGAAATGAAACGAAGAGGTAAGGTTGACAGGGAGCAATTAGGTACTGTATGTACTTCCCAACACAAAGGTCAGAGTCTGTTCCCAAGGTAATAGACATACAGAAAGACAAAACGCTACGCATCCTTTTAAGCCACAATTAAGCCGAAAATCACAGATCTCCAAATGTCTCCCCTCATCCCTGGGAGGATACTCAAACTTGTCTGCGACTGGAGTTTAACGCCAACATCTCCAAAGACGAAGCACATGCTGTCCACTGCCTTCTCTTCCACATCTATTGCTGCCTTTTGCCAGTCTCCAACGCTGCCCTCCTGTAGTAGAAGTTGCCAATATTCTTCCCTGTCCTCACACAGAGCCCTGCTCCTCACCCGTTTCTCTCCCATCCCTCCCCTCTGTGCTGTGTTGACATTTAAAGGGCTAGTGTGGCCCCGAGCACCGCGGTGTCATGCCCTTGGGCCTGAGATGCCCTCTCTCTCTCTCTCTCTCTTACTGCCTCTCACTTTCTAACTCTCTCCTTCTTTGGCCCGGCTCGGTCAGCACAATCAACTCAATAGAGCTTTGCCGGGGCAGTAGAAAATGGATTATGTCTCGAGTTTGAGCATGGCTATGCTGCCCTTGGCTAAGAGGGGTCAGTAGAAGCTGGGCAGGTTTGGCAGATATCATTTCACAAATCTAGGCAGAAACAGCCAACATTAAATGTATGCATGAAAACTTCTTGGACCAATTTCAAAGGCAGCAGAGTCAATAAGGGATTCAACACAGAGAGAATAGTTGTTGAAAGGGGAGATCAGGTCATCCACTTACCTTTAGTAGTTTTAGGCACTGATAGTAAGGCAAAGATTTATGCTTTCTGCTGCTAAAGTCCCAGGTCAGTGAGGAAAATACTGGCCTCAATGGAAACTGAGGAAATGCATCGTATGAATATTTACCTCCCAATACCTCCTTTGACCATGCAACGTTTGATCGGAATGCATACGTAATGGGTCTTAAAAAGTGCACTCAGCGCTCACTGCTCACTAAAAAGAGTCTGCAGCCATGCTAGCGGCTCTGTGAGGCCGCACTTAAGAACCTAAGCAGTGCTTTGAATTAAATGCTAATGTCAGCATGCTAACATGCTGATATTTGGCAGATGTATTTACAATGTTCACCGTCTTAGTTTAGTGTTAGAGGATGCCATCACTTGCTTATTAATTCTAATCACAAAGGGTAGCTGAGATGATGGGAATGTCATCGGTTTTACATGTTTTACATCAACCAAATTGCAGGACCAATTTTGGATGCACAATGAATACAGATGAAATACGTGGACTGATCGACTGACATTGCCATCTCTAGAGCAATGCTGCTAACATGCCTAAAAAGTGTCATTACTACAAAAACTTGTACCCTGAACTCCAGGGCTGGGCGATATAATCTGTATCACAATATCTTTCTTTAGCTAAAATTCATCATTGCATGATTAATTACAGTATGACTAATTAAAGTTTCTGGACTGAATGGTTGATTGATTGGATGATTTAATGTTTGGAAAGAGATCAGTGGCTGTTGTAACTCTTTAACATTTCATTATGTGGGATTCAGAGTATTTACTTCAAAAATCATTCCCATAAAAGTAAATTTAAGTCAGTGAAGGACTAGATTTAACCTCTTCCCAGGACACTTACATTGACAGAATATTTTGTCCTGGGCTTATTTTTAAGGCCAAGGCTTCATTCAACTATAGGAAACCTATAACTTTTCCTCTCAAGCTTCCAGCCTGCTTGCAGCATCATCGACAGTCCTCCTTTCAGAGAGTCTGGTGAAGAGAAGACAGGGTCGAGCAGAGGGCAGCGCACCTCTGTCTAACAACTTCACCTTTGTCACCTTCTCTATCTCACCTGGATAAATGCACTAGATGCCAAATTAGGCGGCGTACAGTAGGACGAAGAGATCACAAAGACGGGCAGGAAACAATTTACTCTCAAATTTTCACTGCCTCACAAACACACACACGCACAGCCTTTTTCCATTACATACCTGTATGTTTATCTCTTAATTGACCCTATCTGTGCTTATCTAATCTCTCCCTCCATCTTTCTGTCTCGAACTATCTCTCCATCTCTCTCTGCCTCTCCCTCTATCTGGGCAGACACAGGGGCGTAATGGACAGGGGCCTCCACAGTAATTATTCAATCAGCCTCATAACCTTGTCGCAGGTTGGGCGGCCCATTAATGCACTCACCCAAATGGACCCCGCCACTTTGACTGCTAATGCTCCGGCTAGCTAGCAGCACAACAGGCTGAATGTCAGACGTGTCATCTAGACAGAGTGGGAAACAATCCGCTCAATAGAGCTGAGTCGACTTATTCTGTAATGGCACAGTGGGAAATATATGGAAAAGCAAAGTGTGACTTCTGAGAGCACTGAGAGTAAAAATATACCGCGCTCACAGCTGTAGAGATCAACCTGCATCAAGTGTGACCGCAGGTGTCCACAATGTGTTGCTGCAGTGATACATATTCATAAGTGTGGCATGTGAATGTGTGTGTGTTTGTATGTGGAAGTGTGTTTGAGACCCCTACCCTATAGAGCCGTGCTCTCTTGGCACTGTCTCAACAGCAACAGAGAGGAGGGCACTGCGGCGAGCGCTCACAGCCGCTGTTTGCCGTGCGTTTCTCTCTGGCTGTTCGCTTGGCTCCTGCTCTGTTTATTTTCAGCAGGGACGTTTAATTAGGGCCTCCAGCTGTCAGAGGTTCGTTAGCGTGCCCCTCCTCTCCCCGAGCCGCCCCTCCCCATAGGGAGTCAGGGGCATCAGGCAAATGAACACATTTAAGTCAAACAGCACGCAGACAGACAATAGCCCCACTGCCATGCCGCCAGCTCCCCTAGGTAGAGACATGGCTGTTTTATGCCTCATCTCCCCAACCCCTGGGGCCCAATACAGAGGCTGGCCAAGACTGTGAATGTGGAGGCAGAGGAGCTCTCATAGCCCACTGGAGACCACATGCAAGTCATAATCGTGCAAAGGTGAAGAGTAGGACCAAGCCTATGTAAAGTAGATTTTACAAAAGAAGGAAGAGCATCGTTTCAGTCCTCAAGATTATTAACAAATTCTGAAAGATTACTAGTCTGACAAAGATATAAGAACCTGATTTTAGAAAACCCGTTCCCATATCTCTTTCAGCTTTAGTTAATGAAGTGGAAAAGTACGGAGCATATGTGTGTGTGTGTTTTCTTACTTTTTAGTTGAAATTTTAGGGGGAGCGCTCGTACCACACACAATAATCCTAGCTTCCTTGGGGCTTGTTTGACCAAAGTTGCATATTTGGATAGATAATCCCCTCTCCCCTTCATTTTTGATACATTTCACCAATCCAAACAAACTCCAGTCTTGCAACCCATATGTGAGCGTGCAAGAGCCTTGTGGGACTTCTTTTCTGCAAGTGGAAGCAAAACTGGACCCTGTTTTGGTTCTGCCACGTCCCCTGATTCTTGTCACCTTTCACTTGTCTATTATCAAATTCAGGACAAAAAAATATTCCAAAAACACTAAAAAATCTGCCATTAATTTTCATCCAACATCAAAACTGTGTGTAGCAGTTATTCTGGTCATTTTTTCTGTGTTTACTCGAATAAAATATCACTGAAAACAGTTTTTAGACAGCTCTCTCTTCTCTTTTTCCAACCCCCACCAGTCTTTAATTATCTCCAACTAAAGGTAGAAGTGGAGTACACATACAACTGCGATGTACGATATTTCTGTGAATAATATTTTATCAAATAGAGCACGCTCAATATCATGGAAGATGTAGAAAACATGGCTGGAAATAACATGAACAGAATATTTGATGTAGCTAGTTTTCTATCTCGCCTTTCATGTTGTTGAGTAGTTGTAAATGAGTGTCTGGAGCGTCCGGGGAGATGAAGTTTGGTATTCTGGTTGGAGGGCTGAAAACTACTTATCATGCATTACGGCCCTGGTTGGACCTCAGGATTTGGAAGTCAAAAGACTTTTTAATGTACAATTTTTCAGCCGCTGATCAATCGACAGCTGCTGGACATGAAGATCTCTCCCCCCCTCTATCAGTATTCCATATTCTGACTTGCTCGGCATTCTGTTTCCGTATCGGAGTGCCGGCTGCGGTTGACCTTGACGACTCTGGATCATTCCCAACCCAAGGTTCTCTTCAACTCTCAAGGGCCTTGGCGTCCCCCCCCACCCAACCCCCCACCAATTCCACTCCTCCATCCCCTTCGCCTCTCCCATCATCCTCACCCCCCATCTCCGCTAACCCCCTCTTTGCTCCTCCCTGGCCCCTGCCTGGGTCATTAATTATCTAATGGAATCAATACAGCGTTAGATTGGACCAGAGTGACCCCGCCCGCCCCCAGGTATCTCTGCAGTGATGAGGAGGAAGAGGAGGGTTTGGGAAGGGTGTAAAGGAATGATGATGACAGCCTGTGTGAGTGAACAAGCACCGTACGATCACAGAGTGGACCGTCCCTAAACTGGAAGAATACAGAATAAAGAGATCAGCGATAAATAAATGATTAGAGAGGAGGAGAGGGGTGGATGGGGAGCGGATGGGGGATGGAGGGAGCATAAGTTGAGGTGGAGGGAGGTGAATTTGACTGTAAGAGAGAGAGGGGGAGAAATGATGGACGGATGTAGACATACATACATACATGAAAAAAAGAGAGAGAAAGAGATTTGCTAATGTTCACCCATGGTAATCAATATCTTTCTCCTCCTCCTCTTTTATTACAGAGGGTGAGCGCGCTTTGATGTCCACTGCTCATGGGCGTGGAGCTACGCAGAATCCAATCCATGCCTGTCATAATTACCATCTACCTCGGCCTGAGTATACACAAAAGAAATGCTCCACTTCAGCTGCACTGTATTGAACTGGAAGATGAAAGTATCATCGCACAGAATCATATACATTTACAGTGTTTAACAGAAAAATTACCTATTCTCTAAAGCTTACTCTCCTGTGATTTTTCTCAAATAAACTGGCTGCCCTTTCTTGTGCAATACTGAGAGCAGAGACAATCTTACAATGAGATCACACCACTCACGATGCCAAATCACTGTATATGGTGTAACAGAACACAGGACATGAGAGAAGTCAGTTTGGCAAGTGAACTGTACCAGATTTATTCAATATGACTTCCCATTCTCACATGGAAACAGACATCCAAGTAAAGGTTTAATGTGCCTTCTCTTTAAATAACATTTTTCGTTTATTTAGGCGTGATGGTTGTTAAGACATGTTTGCACAAGAAACTGTTAGTATTCGTTGACTTTGCAAGATGTACCATGTTTGTTGCTGTTGGTAGTTGTTTAATAAAGGTTGAATGTTATCTAGGTTGTACTTGATCAGTGTATGGGAATAATTCATTTAAACTGGGGTATAGTGACCTGCGATTTACCACAAATGTCGGCCAGGGGTGTAAAGTGGGTGAGAGTATAGGTCCCTTACCTACTTCCTGCCCCGACTACTTCAAGTGCACTTGCTCAGACCACACCCATCTCTGAACTTGGCCTTAACTACACACCTGTAAAGTTTTGTGACTGCATCTTGCACAGATGTGACACTATCACGCTGACAAAATCTGTCCACAGACAGACAGACAGACATAAACAACTGCCACAGTAGTCAAAACTGCTTCTGTGTTTCCAGGACCACATTTTGCCACAATGACACACACACACAAACAAAGTATGATAACCTAAAAAATGGATGCAAACTTTATCACTTAAATTGACAACAATGTGCCTTCTTTAGAACTAGAGCATCAGGTCCTCAAAATGATCAAAATAAAATAGACAGGTATCTTAATTCTATACAAGTTATATGATTTTACAAAATAGCCAATCTGGACTCCTTTAGCCCTGTATCAGAAGTAGGACGGTACATTCTGGGCTTAGTTTCCCCTGTTAGTAAAACGGCATAAAGAGAAATAGGATTAACAGTGAGAGTGAAACATTAAAATGGTTCACCATAGCAACTAAAATGTATAAATACAATATAAAATACAAAACATCTAAAAGTAGATGCTTTTGAGCATCAAAATAGCAATAAAAAGAAGTGCAATGATTAAAAATGTTCAGTACATCATGAAGTCAATTATCCATGACCCTTGTGCTACCTATGCTTGAAAAAGAAAATCCTGGGTCAATAAAAAAGCACAAGTCAAATAATAGGTGCAATCTGTTCTGGGGTTAAATACCCCGACCTCCATGTAAGGTAAGGCGAAAGGTGAGAAGACTTAAAAGAGAGTCAGTGATAAAAGCCTCTTATTTTGAGCACTTTCACAAAAAGGTCAAATTTAAGGAGAATAGTGATAATATTCATACAGCGTTTATGATTGTCAAATGTTCACCAAACTGCTAAAGTTATTGGTGAACAAACAGAAGAGGTAGAAAGAAGACAGAAACGTCTCCCTCTGTCTGTGGAAGAGTCGGCTAAGTGGATGCAGGTCTCTATAAGGCAGAAGATGGTAAATCCACTCCCGCAGGCAGAGACCACATCAGCACTGACCTCCAAATAACCACAGGCCAAAGAACAGCACACAGGGTCACTCGTTCTCTCCAACACACACTTCAACACACACACACCGCTGTGTGTGTGCATGGACTTGAAAGCACACTCTCATTCTGCACACCAGCACAGAGATGTCCACATGCTAATACAAACACATCAATTAGCATGGTGCAAATGTCAGAGTTCAGAGCAGTGTCAAACTCTTTAGAAGAGTTGCACAAATTGTGTAGGTGTCTTGCAGCACACTGAGGAAACCAGGATACCATATTCCCACACACTGCTTGGAGCTTGACACTTTTGACTATTTCGGGAAATAGTGTTAATTTACATATCTGCTTTATGTCATAGCATAAATTAGAGACAAAGAAAAGAAGAAGAAAGACATGAAAAGTGATTGTGATTTTGCAGACTGCACCTGATCTGACGTACGATGTAGAGGGGAAGTGAGTGTTAAGTGTGGATGCCTATACATTGTGCACACGTCACTAAGCAACTCTGTGTGTGTGTGTGTGTGTGTGTGTGTGTGTGTGTGTGTACAGCCTGGTGGATCCCTTCAGGCCGGTGTGTGAATGACAGCGGGGGTTATGTAAGGAGCCACAGCGGGGCCGGAGTGGACAGTCCGACCGGAGATCAGGTCAGCAGAGTGTGACACTAAACACATCTCCCTGACACTGCGCTGACACCCTCTGTCACAGACCCACACACTGTCTGTCAACGCTCTTCACACACACATACACACACATGCTCGCACGCACGGTGAGATCAAGGCGTGTGCGAGCGGCTGTCTGTCAACACACCAGACACTGACCACCTTAGTGTGTGTGTAAGAGAGCAACAGAGAGAGACAAAAATATCAAGAGAGGAATAGAAAGAGGAAGGGAGGGAGAGGTGAGGTGTCTGTCTACCTGAGTCCATGAGTCACGGAAAGTGACTGCATCTGTCTACCAACCATGGTATATTTATGAATTATTGATATTAACTTTATTTACTCATGTGATCATTATTTTTGCAAAATGAACGCAGAAAGCGTAACCAGATGTGATCGTCACAGCATTATCAGAAACACACACCAGCGCTGATCTTTGACGGGCAGAAAAATAAAAGACTCTCTCTGCTCTTAGAACAACTACCTCCCTTTATTAAATTAATTTCAACGTCTTTTTGTCTGCAGCCTTCAAACAGGACTCTTTGTTGCCAACATTTTCACTTTCACAAAGTAATCCAAGTCGGGGTCTGTCACACAGTTGCCCGTTGGCATGAACTGCTGCTCCTTAAATCTAAAAGCCAAAGATGAAACCGGCGTCTGGGTCTAATAAAAAGGCCTAATAGTGGGTCACGACCAAAGCATTCTGCACATGCGAGAACTGAAACGGATGGAGAGGCTTAGTGGCTCAGTGGGCCGGGGTATAAACTGTACCACGAACATGTGATGACACGATCTGACCTGGTTTCGTGTCAGTGTTGCTACATGCATACGTTGCTGCTGTATATGATCTTTACTTAAGCAGCAGTAAAGTAGAAATATTCTTTACATAAAATCTTAAAAAGCTGGAAAAAGATATGAAAAATATTGCTCTGTGGCAGTAAGTGACTTAAAACTGCACAATTACATATGAGTATGAAGAGTAACTCTTTTTACTGACAGTAACATTTTGACACCTCATCCTGACACCTGAAAGAGGGACTCTGTACTGCAGGTAGTTATTTGGTTTGATTTTATCTGAAGCACCTGCTATCTCAGCAGGTGTGTGCACAAATGATGCTGTTGGCTGTGTACGAAACACAGCAGAGTTTACAGCGAACACACAACACAAATTTCAGTCATGGAGAGGATGTGAAACGCGCACAAACATCCAATACAAATATCAACATATTGACAAATGACAGACACACAAATGTGCAAATGCAACAGGGAATCTTGCAGGACATCATACAAAATACCTTCAAATTTGCACACTCAAGCATGCACACACATTTTTCCTTTGTGAAGTTACTGTTCCACTATTCTGACTTTTACTTCAAGGGACAAGCCTCCAAACACAATAGCTGCAAATTATAAAAAAGGGGGAAAAAAAAGAGAAAAGAAAAGCTGAAAACCTGAAATCAGTCTGTGATGGTTTGACGTTATTTACTTTACAGCAGCAGCGTACACTGTGCGTTTGTCACAGTCATTCTGCCAATTTAGACCACCTGCTGCAAACACCCTGAAGGCACCGAATGTTACTAAGCCAGTAAACTGTGACCAATTCTGCCTCTGCAGGTGGAGACGGACACGCAGCCGCTCACTCTCTGCTTCTTTATCTCAAACTCCAGCACACCCACACATGCACACAAAATTTATCACAAAGTGGTGAGCCATTATGATTATTAATGCAGCCCCGAACATAAACACACCTAATTATCAGGTATTATCTGAATAACAAAGATTGAAATATTTGCAGTGAAAAGGTCAGTTACACTAACTTGATGAAATGCACAACGAACTTTGTGTAAAAGCAATAATGACGCTCTCGAGGGAGAACAAGCATTAACTAATACATACACTAATATCTAAACAAAGGAATCAAATCTACTCTTAATATTTAAACATGCACGTTTATCTATGTTGTTCCTGTAATAAACTGTAAAAAGAGACCACATTAAGTAGGAGAGGTCAATTTCAAAATAAAACTCCTCATTCTTTTACTATCATTTTATAATTTATAACCTTACAAAAAATAGTTTGACTTTCTACTCATTGCTAATTTAGTCAAAGAATGTAATGTACATGTAATAAATGTAATTATTGAATATTTCTTTTCTGTTCTTAATTAGCAAAAAGTTACCATCGCTGCATGCATGATGACATTTTGACTCAGAAGAAGAAAAAAGCTACTTCAGGTGTAAATTTAACAAGTTACAATAAAACATGTCTTTCATATGATTCTTTATCAAGATTTTTTAAAAGATATGACAATAGTCTCACACATCAAAATGTAGCAATTTCAAACAGCAAAAATCAGATAGAAGGCGACAACTTTAAAACTGTGCTATATGTGTGTGTCCAGCGTGCGTGAGAAAATCAAGCGAGAGGGTGAGAAAAGTGTGTGCATGCTCATGCACACCTGTGTGTGTGTGCGTATAGTGTGTGAGTGTGTGTGTGTGTGTGTGTGTTGACCATAAGTTGTTAAATCCATTATCTACTCACCTGACGGGCATTTTCAGCATTCAGTCCTGTGCTGCTGATCTGTTCCACTTTGTCTCTCTCCTCCTCCTCCTCCTCCTCTTCCTCCTCTTCTTCTTCTTCTTCTTCTTCTTCTTCTCCTCTCCGGAGTCCCTGCTCTGCCCTGGCGGTGCCCCCCCCACCACCACCACCACCACCACCACACCACCACCTCCACCAGCACCTCGAGCTTAAACACAGCAAACAAACACTGTGTGTGTGAGCCAAGGGGGCTGGGACGGGGGCAGCCTCAATCCCCTCACTTTCACAAAAGCCGTGGCCGTGCAGCCGGACACATCGTGGACTCCCGTTGCAAAAGTGTGTGTGTGTGTGTGTGGAAGAGAGAGAGCGAGAAAGAGAGGGAGTGAGAGAGTGTGTATGTGTGTGTGTTTGTGTGTGAGTGGATCTAGCTGATGTAGCTCCCCTTGGCTCTCAGACTCACTTCACCAACACTCTGCTCCGCTGCTTCTTGGAGATGGACTCGGATTAGGACACAGCCAGTGTGAGAATCTCTTCCTCGCACTCTCTCTCTCTACATCTCTCTCTCTCTCTCTCTCTCTCTCTCACTACATCTCTCTCTCTCTCTAGCCGGCATGCTCCCTCCCACCCTTCCTCTCTCCCGCTCACTCATTCACTCTCCTCGCTGAGCTTCTTTCTTTTCATTTCCTCTTGGGAAAGCCGTGCACACCAGTTGTCTCTGCCTTCAGCTGCTGCCTCTCTCTCTCTAGCTCTCTCCCCGCTCTCTCTCTCTCTCTCTCTCTCAGTCACTAGTAAATATAAAAGGCATGCTTGTACAGCCCCTTGCCTCAGTCTCTCTCTGGCTCTCCCTCCCTAACTCGCTGTGTCTCATGCTTTCGTTTACCCCCACCTCCCTGCGCCCCCCTCACTTTCTTTCTCAGTGTCAAAGCTGCCTTTCAAATGCTGATTAGCAGCCAGAGTAAAAGAGAGAGAGAGAGAGAGAGAGAGAGAGGGAGAGAGAGAGACTGAGAGAGAAAGGATGACTGAAACAAGTGGGAGATTCCATCACATCCACACATATTGTAAACTGTGACTCCTGTCCCGTGCAAAGACACACATATACTTGTGTTTGTCACTTCAGAGGACATCGGATTGAGTTACATGAATCCCTGGAGACTTACCCTGACTTAACTTTACAGAAAAAATGGTTTCAACCATAAAATTTAATGTTTTACCTTGTGAGTAGAGTGTCTCTGTCCAACAAATCATCCAAACTAAATGAAAAACCCAACATTTGTTCAATGTCTTTCAAAGCGACCCATACAGTAGCAGTATTTTCTGATCTGACCAACCAATCGAAAGTCTGATATCATTTATCAGTCAGCCTTCCAAAACTGTTGCTGTTTTCTGATCAAGGTTCAAGTCATCCATCTGTGAAGATATGGAAACAGTTCAGCCACCAATCAGCTGCTGCTACTTTTAAAGTTAGATCACATTAGACACAAGAGCTGTTTGGTTAAAAAAGGTTAAAGAAGAATCAAAATAACTGCAGAAAAACAATATATGGTGTGGTGGTATATGGTGCCAGCAGGAAACGGGTATATGAAGGTCAGTTGTGTCATAGTCATTTGTTCAGCCATCTATAATCTGTGACAATGTCACGCTATGTCTGCCTTTGCTTTTGGGGCAAAAAAAATGCAATGTGGAAGGCCAAAAGAGAGCTTTGTCAAATAAACGTGAAACATTTTAACAAATGACAAATGTTGTCATTTTTCTCAGGATGACAGCAGCCTGTATTTGTCCATAGATAAATGATGAGTCCTCATAATATGACTGTTTAAACAGATTTTTGTCACCACAGTCCTACACACAGCCTCACATAATACATACAAGTGAGCAGCTGCAAGACAACCAGCCAGAAAAGAACACACACACAGACACACACATACACACACGCCATCTCCTCTCTATCCACACAATAAACACCATGTAAAAATACGTTGCTACAAGTAAAAGTCCAAAATTCAAATTACTTGTATTTAGTACAAAGCATACACCTATTTACAGCAAAAGTGAATACCCATTATACACATAAAGGGCCCCAATGAGTGGTATATAATTATAGATCATAACGCTGAATTACCACTGATGCATTATAATGTAAGCAGCATTTAGTTATCTTAGCTTGCGGAGGTGGAGCTAATTTTAATTACTTTGTATTCTGTGGCAGTCTAGTCCATAAAAACGCATCATTTTGTATAAGTCGATGGCCAATACCGCTGCCATTGGTTGCATATAAAGGACCTTCAACCATTTAGAAAAATTTGTGTTAAAAACAAATTGCTCCAAGGTAAAAACAGGTCCCTCTCCCAACAGCACCTTAAGGTTCCCTACAGGGTTTTTGACCTCTAGTTACGCTATGGGACTGTTTTCCTACGAGTGGGTCCTTCTTTTTTTTTGTCCTGTGCACAAGGACGCACGTGCACGCAGGTGATTAAGTAAACACTCCTGTCAATGGGTTCACACACTTCCACTAATCTACAGGTGGCGGTAACACATCAAGATATTCATCTATGCACCAGCAAAGGCAGAGAAGAAGGAGGATCCAAGCTCATGAACATGGATGTAAACAATGCTGAATTCTAAATACTTAAAAAAAAAAAAACTGCTTTGCAAATGTTTTACGAGGAATGAAATTAAATCAACACATTTGTTAGGGCACAGGTTTATACGCACAGTGTTTTGGTGAGTAACACTGAAAATAAGACAACCCAGAAAACTCCACAGGGCACCTTTAAGGTTAAGATGATATTATCCCCGAATGTAAGTCTATGGGCTGAGATCTTAGTTTTAAGATGCTTTTGGGCACAGATACAGCCATCTGGCTCGCGCAAAGGCTTTCTTCACATCTACAGAGACCACAAAATGACCCACTGCCTGTTGCCAACACATCTGAAACATTTAGTGATCTTCGTATTTTATTACATGAGCTGCGGCCTCTAATAAAGTCTGATTGGTCAAATAAAAGTAATGGTCTAGCATAATTAACATGAGTTCTGTTCATAAAGGTTTGAATGTGTAGTAAGCCAGTCAGGGTGTGCAGCCTTCCCACTCTGAAATAGTCTATAAAGTATAAACAAGTAGCTAAAGTATGTAAATAGTCCAATAAGCTACTTGAGTACATGTACGTAGTTACATTCCTCAAATGACTGTATGTACAACCTACAGTCAACATGTGCTCAGACGCACAACCACACACACATAGGTAAACAACACATCACAGATGCGCGCGCGCACACACACACACACACACACACACACTCACACTCACTCACACACACACACACACTCACTCACACTCACACTCACACTCACACACACAAGCGTATACGTGAACAAATAATCACACTCAGACTCACTCAAGTACTCTCTCTCCCACCAATCTCCCTCCCTCCTTCCCCCTCTCCTCTGTTCGTTCCCCTTGCCCTCAAACACTACTCAGAATATTGATACATCACCCCCTCCTCCGTTCTGTCTCTCTCTCCCTCTCCGTCTCTCTCTCTCCCTCCATCACTCACTTTCTCTACTGAATACTGATAGGCTGTCTACTCCGTGGTCTGAGTTTCAAATCTCTCCCTCCCTCTTGCTCCCTACGTCGCTGCACCCACCACAAAAAAAACAGCAACATAAAGGAGGAAATAGCAGAAGTTAATGCACTGAGGTAGACATAAATTCACTTAAGTACCATTTCAGATTATGTCAAGCTAAAAATGGGCTTAACATTGTGGAAAGGAGGGGAGAGGGGGACAGAGGAGGGGGAAGGAAAAGTGGTGCTTTGGTTGGCTGTCTTGCCAGCGGAAACTGGCCGAGTGTCTCGCAGCACTGTAGTGAACGGGCGGCAGGCAACAAAGGGGAATAGACGTGTGAAAAGTTCAGGCAAATGAAGACGCATTCAGTGTTTTTTGTCCGACTCCCACCCTCCCGCCTCATTGTTGGGCATGTCGGCTATGGCGCAGCCAAGGGGGGAAGAGGGGAGTGAATGAGGTCGTCAAAGAGTCCCAGTGAGCCCCCTTCACTCTCTCTCACACACACACACACACACACACACACACTCAACAGCTTGAAACAGCTGAGAGCAAGAGCGAGCGACAATAAGAGAAACAACATAACAGGACAGAAAATGTCCTGCTTTTCTCACATGGATGGGAAGGTGGAAGGGCCTTTCAGGGTATTTGTGTGTTTAAGTGTGTGCAAGTGTAAGTGTGTGTCTGCGTGGGAGAGAGTTTGTGTGTGCTTAGTCTCTTTGGAGGAGGCTTTCTGTCTGCATTAGAAGTGCAGCGCGTCTCAGACACTGGGAGAGGGAGTGTGTGATTTTGTCCTCCAAGTCTTCCCCAGGCGTCCTTGAAGGAGACTGGCAGGGAATATCTGACTCTGAGTGTGTGTGTCAGTGTGTGTTTGAGCCCTTACAGGCTTAGTTTAGTACCGGAGGCTTGCCTCGCGGAGCAGTATTACAGGTGTTCCCTTCACAAATCAGGTGCTCCTGGAAGTCACAAAAACGACAACCGCGGGCTGGAGAATTAACTTGGCCTGATGAATGAGAAACATAATTGGAACAAGTGGGCATAAGAGTAAAACTCCTTAGTCAGTGTGTGTGTGTGTTTCTGTGTGTGTCTGCACATGCATGTGGAATAGTGTGTGACGACTGTTGCAGTCAGAGAGACAGTCACACCCATGTCTGGCCTTGTTTCTCCGCCTGTCTACACATGCTATCGGCTGTGGTCGGCTCGATGTAGTGACAGAAAACAGTCTTTTTCAGAAACACAGTTCGAGCAGGCCAGTGACAGAAGACATATTAACATCCTTTACTTCAATAAAGTAGCACATGGAAAATACTCAGTTGCTAGTAAGGGTCCTCCATTCAAAACCTTTTTTAAAGCAAAATGTCCTCAAAAGTTAAGGTACTCATTATTCAGAGCACCCCTTTTTCATATTATTATTTATCAATTGTAGTTGGACGAGATAATATTATATACTGTTGGGTAGTTTAATATATATAGTGCATGCATCATATTTTAAAAGATTATCACTTGTAACATATGTTAATTATTAATCTGCAAAGTAACTAGTAACTATAATAATCAAACTACAATATTTCCTTCTGAAATGTGGTGGCGATTAGAAGTATAAAGTAACATAAAATGGATAAACTGAAGTACGTACAAGTATAACTCTAAATTGTACTTAAGTATATCATGTATATTACTAACATACTCCACCTCTGACAGTAGGTGCATGAATGAATGTAAATAGAACATAAAAGACACAATTGTGAGATGTGATTAAAAGCTAGGAAGTTGTCACATCATTCAGTTTTTTCAAATGAATGAAAAGCTTTGTTCCAGCATTCAGCGTTCCTACAGCCGGTAACGAGTATTTACTCAAACGCAAAAAAATCTGAGGACTTCAAGCTACACTTTAAACTGAGGTCAGTTATTCTAAATGACAGGGAGGACAACATGTGGCCGCTTTCTGTTTAAAATTGATCAGATTTATTATGTGAACTACCGGGGACTATTTTCTGTTTCTGTAGGAAGTAAACAAGGTGAAAACTGGCAGACCCTTTACAGCTAAAACACACTGTGTTTGTGCAGTGAATGAAAATGAAGTTCCTCTGCTGAAATACTTCCAAAAATAAACCTGGGCTACATCAGACGTAAACACACTGAAATTTGACTTAAACATACAGTATCTGAATGTTCAGACCACACAAAGTGATCCAACCACCATTTACATGCATCAAAATAATAGATAGTGTTCCTTTTTTGGATAATGTTCCTCAGGACGTCATTCAACAATCAGCAGAGAATGTTGAAGAAATCATCTAACATACGTGATGTTCTCATCACTTAAAGTTAAAGTTGGCCAGTGTTCCCAATCTTTCTTAAAACTCTTGAATAATTAAGAGATTTGTTTCTTCTCGTCAGTGTGATTGAAGTATTTTCAGAGTCGACTTAAAGGGGAAGTCCTCAATGTTATATCAATGTTACACATCAAAATCTGCTTAGCAGGTTTTGGAAGTACTGGTTAGACCAAAAAAACATGGGGACCAGCACCAGGACGTGAAAGTAAGTGCTGAAATTCCCTTAGATCAGAGGGAAACATAACCTCGTTACAAATCTGTTCAAAATAGGGTTTGCTTTTAAAAAAAACTATTGATGGTGTTGATATGATGCAGTCATCTCTGCAACACTGAGAATAATAATATTTTCACCTGACATCCGTCTCTGTCGAGAAATGAAATACTTCTCCAGATTCCGTAGCTGTCAGTGTAGTACTTAAGACTATAAAAATTTAGCATAGCAGAACACAGCATTTTCTTCCCCTTCCTGTCAGCAGCTCACATGGACGATAAGTATAAAAGGGTGTTTAAAGATAACTGCCATAGAGTAGATAATATTCCAAATCTATCAGACAATAATTCTTTGAGGGCATGTGGCCATTAAGGAGCCATTTCGCCTTTTGTTGAGTATGCTCCTCCATATTTCATTGAGATGCATATCTGCCTTTCACAATGTCTCCCTGCTCCGCAATTCTCTATTCAACAGTGACCCATTGCTCCCTGCCATACAATCCTTCACCTTTCTGGGCTTAAAAGTAATTACCACTTTAATTTGCTGTCCGCTTTTGTGCATGTCTGAGTGTATTTGTAGCTGAGTGGAGTGTGTGCTGTCTGTGTGTGTATGTGTGTGCGTGTGTGTGTGTGTGTGTGCCTACAAGAAGCAATGAAGTGTATGTAAGTATATAAATGTGGATACAACTGAAACAATGAGTTGATAATTTTTTAGACAGACAGAAAATGAACAGACAGCAATCTGGTTGCCCATCTAAGATGGGAGGACTTCCTGCATTTATCACTTTGTCAAGTGAATAACTTTGGACTACATCACCTTGACTTCTGGGAAATGTGACTGACAAGATGATTGGCATTTTTTCAGAATTTTATAGGCCAAACAGTTTGATTAATTGGGAATAATTGACAAGTTAATCCAAAATTAAAATAATCAGTAGCTCCCAATGTGAGCGTGTGAAGGTTCTCTATGTATAATTAACATTTCTTTGGGTGTAAATAAATGTTTGTTTATATGTAATATAATATGAGATAAAAAGTAGGTGTGTGCGCATTTGTTGTTCACTTACACAAATAAAATATTGAGTTGTTGTCTTTGTAATATATACCTATATATGTTTTTGTACATGCTTTGAGAATACGTGTGCATATAAATGCGTACATGTGTGTACTTCAAAGTGCATATGAGCGTGTGAGTTTTTGTATTTTTTAATGTGCGTGCGTGTGTGTGTGTGTATGTGTGCACACGTGTTTATGGTTAGCCTCCCATTGGCCCAATTACTCCAGAACCAAACCTCCACTGCTTCCCTGCTTCCCCCTAAAATCCCTCACCCCTCTCACCTCACAGTCCCAATGGTGGACCCCCTAAACATCCCAACCTTCCACCCCCCCCTCCGCCCCACAGCGCTGCACGGCCAGATTGTCCATCACAATACACCCGACCCCTCCTAGGACCTTCATCGCCTCCACTGTACCTTCTGCTCCCTTCATCTCCAGAAGTCCCACTAAATCACTCCTAATTCACCCCCCCAGCAACCCCCATATCTCCCAGACCTCCCTCTTCCATTCTTCCCCCTCTGCCCTCCCCAGTCCCAGGTGAGCTGACGACACAAGGAGAGCAGAAACACTCTGCGAATATTAATGGTTTGATCTGAATATTAATAAACCATGCATCTTAATGATCTTTAAAAAAAAACAAAGAGCCACAGTCAAATGCTATACTGTCGGGAAACACACACACACACACACACGTACAGAGAAAGGCCTATGCAAACACACACACGCACGCACACACACACTCTCACACCGAGCTGAACTATCTGTCCTGCGTTGTGTAGATTAGTTAAAACAGGCCTTATCCTCCAACCTGCTGTTTAAATGCTGAGCATCACGTTCAAGACAAATGTGTTGTCTTTTTTTTCCTCTCAGTAAATGAAGACACCTCTCCTTTCCCACGTCCTTCTCCTCTATCTCCTCCTGTTGCTCTCTTCATTTTCTTTTTATCTCCTTCTACTCGTTTAGCTCAGGCAGCTCCCTCCCCCCCGGTACCTCTCACAGTTGCCCCGTTTCACTCTCCCCCCTCTTGCTCTTTACCTACTCCCTCCCTCTTCTTTTCCTCCACTATCTCACCCTCTCTCACTCTATCACTTTCTCACTAGATTACCCCATCCCTCCCTCTCTCCCTCTCCCAGCCTCACCTACTCGATATTCCAGCCTTGTTCTCCTGCAGTCTCCAGCACAACTTTCTGACCCACTTCCTCTCTCCTCCCTGGCCCCCTGATCAAAGCCTGCAGGACGGCATCGCCTTGGGCAGAGGAGAGGGAGTGCGCGAGATGGGGGGATGAAGGGATCCGAGCTGAGAGAAGAGAGGAAGAGACAGATAGGGAAGGGATAGAGCGGCACGGGAGAGAAGGAACAGAGAGATCACAAGGACAGGAAGAGGAGCCAGGTGCCCTCTCAGCCCAAGGACAAAAGCTCTTCCTGGCTGATCACACATACACACACACACACACACACACACACACACACACACAGTGAGCCCTGTCAGCGCCGTCATTCCTGGTCATGTACGTCATGTGTAAGGACGGCGTTGACATTAATGTGGTGTTATAAAAAAAATATCTTTTTTTTCCGCAGCTCAAACCCCCAAAACATCTCAACTTTACAAGTGATGGCCATTAAAATTCAACAGGATGTTTAATAAATTACACTTTCAGATTACATGTTGTCCCATCTTGTTATTCTGGTTTTGCATTCAGGCGTTGCACAGGTGAACGCACTGACAACATGTATCTGTATCCAGCAGGTGCCAGTCAGGTTGAAAATTCCTTATTATCAAGTATTTTCTGTCTTAAAGACAAGACAAGTATAAAAATCTGCAAGTGGGGTAAGATTTTTAAAGTATTTTCCATAATCAAGTTGCATTTTTCTTGATTGTGGTGCAGAAAGCTGTTTTCTTTTTCCTTGTTTTAAGATAAAGACACTTACTTCTAGAAAATGATTACAAAATCAATTACAAAAGGATTTGTTCTAACAAAATAAGTGCTTCAGGACTCAGTTACACACAGAAATGGCTTGATTTTACAGCCTTCTTCTCTGTCGAGCCGCTATAATTTTAAGAGTCTGCGTCTGGGTTTGGGATGTAAGGTCTTGTCCATCCCAGTGGCCGTGTCGGTTGGGCAGTTGGGGCGGGCGGAAAGGATGGAGAAACACCAGCCCATTTGTACCCAGAGCGAGGTGGCGTGTACTTTAACATTCCCCGCGCATCCCGACAAAGAGCACTAATTATAAATAAATTAGGGACACGACACGGTGTGCCACAGGGGGACCAGCCAGAGCAGTCACAGAATAGAGAGACTGATAGAGAGAGAAGAGGGTGTGTAAAAGAAACAGAGAGAGGTACGAGGGAGGGAGAGGAGAAGACAGAGAAGAACAGACAGGAGAGATTTGGCAATGACATAGAGGAGCAAGTAGGAGAAGAAAGTAGATAAGAAAATAGAGGAATGGAGCACGGGGAGGCCTGGGGATAGAGGGAATGGAGGGAGGGAGTGTAAGCGAGCGGGTATACAAGGTCTGAATTCTCAAAATATAGCTTGAACATACATCTGCTGCCAAAAAACTGACAAGATTCTCTCTAGATGACAGAGGCAGGGCAATATGTTTGAACAGAGATAGAAAAAGGTGGCAGGGAAATTAACAACTAAAATGAAACAGAAGGAGGCAACGTCTTAAAAACAAGAGAATATCAGATACAAGATGAACAGTACAGAAAGAAAATAATCTGTCCTGTATCTGTTAGAAATGGATTCCTGTTATTTTAGAAGGAAATAATACAGATCTGATTAAGTAAATACTATACAATAATCATAAGGTGGCGATATCTGCAAGAGTGTTCTACACACACTAGTAGTCAACACTCCCTACCTGTCACTCAAGCTTATCTGAGATGACTTGTCAACCAAGTAAGTGCATGTCAAGAGACTGCCGTGTGTGTGTGTGTGCCTGTGTGTGTTGAGGGAAGACAGATCTGTTTCTGTTTCTTTGTGTCAGTGTGCACACAGGTTTGTGTGTTCGCGAGCGCACACATGTTTGCCGGTGTTTGTTTGTGGCGTGGTGTGTGTTTGCATGTGTGCGTGCGCGCAGGGAGAGAACCTCGCCGCTATCTAAATGGATCACACTTCAGAGTGTGCCGCCATTTCTCAGAAGCTGCCTTCTCCGTGCAGACAGACAGAAAGACAGACAGACAGACAGACAGACAGACAGACAGACTGGGTGGGTGGGTGGGTGGGTGGGTGAGGCGGGGGAGGCTCAGTCGGCTTGCTCCACTCAAGGTTATGTCCTGCCCGAAGTTGAGAACTGATGACTGTCGCCACAGCAGGAAAATGTGCTGGAGATCAAGAGGAAAAATAACCATCGTCCTGACTTGCAGGCATTTCTCCATGTGATGTGATGTGAATGTCTTAAATGATGGAAGTTAACAACCTGCCTGGGTGATGAAGCCAGGGGACATTTATCGTCCCCGAACAACTGCTTTGTGTCTCTCTTTTGGGTTGGGGGTCAGAGGTCAGCCGACTGCGACACAGACAGAGAAAGGTCAAATGACTGACCTGCGATTGGCCCCTGACATGGCGACCCCCCACTGACACCATGGTAGCCATGGCTACTGAGCTGCAGACAAACATGATGTCAGTATAAGACTTGGGGGGAATGAGGTGCGAGGAGAGAGGTCAAATAATAACTCATCTAAGATTCCCCTCCACGCACTCACACAAAAACACACACGCATTCATACACGACTAATCTCCCATTAAAATCATTATTTTCAGATGAGAAGACGCCTACTGCGCCTCATTTGCAGAACCAACGTGCGCAGACGGATCTGCAAAGTGCAAATGATATAAAAGCGTCGGGGTCTCCATTATCAAAGTCTATGCTTGTGTCTATAGTCTCTAAACTTTCTGCACAGAGGAGAGTTAAAGAAGAAGAAAGGTAAAGAAGGGAGGGAAGACAAGAGAGGAGCAGCTTGTTGCATTAGCATTCCACCAGCAGAGAGGCTGTCTGTTTGCCTCTGGCAGCAGCCGAGAGAGGGGGACACTCTCTGCATCCTCACACAGCTCGTCTATCTCTCCCTCTGTCACTGTCTATCTCTCGCTCTGTCTGTCTCTGCCTGTCTCTCTCTCCCCGAGTCTGTCTGTTACATTTCTCCCTCCACTCTGCCACTGCCTGTCACCGTTTTTCTCCACTCTGGACAATTTTCTCCGCAGTCTTGTTGCATCTCCTTATCACTCTATCTCAGACTGTCATCTTTCTTTTTTATCTTTCTTCTGCACTAATTTCTATTTTGCCCCCTTTCTCTTCACCTTATTTTCATTCAAGACCTCATGTGCCCCCCACAGCCTCCCCTAGGAATACTGTTCCCTACTGAGAAAATCTAACTGCTCCTGCTGTGATGACCGGAAGTGACTCATGACACTGCTGCTGTATCATGATGTAGGTATTTGTACGCACTTGAAACGTACATGATTTCCTTGAGTAACAGAACAGGTTTATCTATAAATAATAATACAATACATGATAAAAATAAATGCATATTCACGTGCTACTCAGCTGCTATTGAACGCACGCTCCCGCAACATGTTTGCACAGACGCTGTTCAAACCTGTTATAATCGCCTCATGAGATCATTCCATTAATATGGTAAACGTAATAAAGACCAATTGTGAGGGCTGAATTTTAATTCAAAATAAAAATTGCATGACCATGTCAATGAGTCACACAAGTGTAAATACCGTCACACAGGTCAGTGTTGCAGGATGCCACTGAAGTGCAACGACAGCCCTTTCTCTTTGTTGCCATGGTGATTTTAATAAACACAAGCCTTGACCACTCTAGGCATGAGGATACATAAAAAGCAATCCATTAAATAGTATCATGTTCATTTTCAATTATTCATTGAATGTATTAAATGTTGCATTTTTCCATTAATTATTAAATGTAATTCCTTCTGTAAATGAATGAATACAAAATAGAAGAGTGCAGCCAAACCAAACTGTGAAATCTCATCTTCTCCTCTCCTGACTGAGGAACAAAAGAAGTTCATTTGCTGCCTTATCTTTATTAGGAGATGACAGCAAGTGGACAAATGTACTGTGTAGTCCATAAGTAGTAGGATAGTGATTATACTGGTTAAGTTCTGTTATCAGAATTGGATTTGAAATGAGGCTCAAGTATTGACCTTCAGCTTTTATCTTTCAAGGGTGTTCGGAGTGTGTACGTCCACATTAGACGTCTAGGAATCGTGAACATTTTTATACTTAAAATACCTGACTTTATCCAACTGGTTCTGTGTTTCATGTGAAAGGATTGTGTCAGCCTTTACAAATCAAACAGATGAAACACACCACACCAAGGATAGAAAGTGGAGACAAACAGGAAGTGAAGCTGGTTACAGTTCACCAGGGATGACTCCAGGGGGGGTGTGCTGAGGTCCCTGGGTTGTTATACACCCCAAAGGCTTGGACGCCAAATATTAATATGGTGATATCATCTATATGTTATAAATATATATGTATATATACACTCCCCTCCAAAAGTATTGGAACAGTGAGGCCAATTCCTTTATTTTTGCTGTAGACTGAAAACATTTGGGTTTGACATCAAAAGATGAATGTGAGACAAGAGATCAACATTTCAGCTTTTATTTCCAGGTATTTACATCTGGATCTGATTCACAACTTAGAAGTTAGCACGTTTTGTTTGAACCCACCCATTTTTCATGTGAGCAAAAGTATTGGAACATGTGACTGACAGGTGTGTTTTGTTGCCCTGGTGTGTCCTGTTACATTGATTATTCAAACAATAAATAGCGCTGAATGTCTACGTTCAGTTTCAGATTTGGGTTTTGCCTGTGCAGACTGCATTTATAGTTAGAGGCGTAACCAACAAGAAAACCAGAGAGCTGTCCGTGGGTGAAAAACAAGCAATTGTGAAGCTGACAGACGATGGAAAATCAATCAGTCATTGCACAAACATTGGCCATAGCCAGTACAACCATTTGGAATGTCCTGAAGAAGAAAGAAACCACTGGTGTACTAAGTAACAGACGTCTAACGGGTAGACCAAGGAAAACAGCAGCAGCTGACAACAGAAACATTGTGAGAGCTGTAAAGAAAGACCCTAAAACAACTGTTGACATCAGCATCAACCTCCAGAGAGCAGGAGAGAAGGTGTCACAGTCTACTGTTCGCAGAAGACTTCATGAACAAAAGTACAGAGGCCACACCAGAAGATGCAAACCACTCATTAGCAAGAAGAATAGGAAGGCCAGGCTGGAATTTGCCAAAAGTCCAGAGACAAGCCTAAAAATTCTGGGACAAAGTTTTATGGACTGATGAGACAAAGATGGACCTTTACCAAAGTGATGGAAAGGCTAAAGTTTGGAGAAAGAGAGGATCTGCTCATGATCCCAAACATACAAGCTCATCTGTGAAACACAGTGGAGGTAATGTCATGGCTTCTTCTGGGATGGGCTCATTCATCTTCATTGATGATGTAACACATGATGGCAGCAGCAAAATGAACTCAAGTCTACAGAGACATTTTGTCTGCCAATTTAAAGAAAGATGCAACCAAACTGATTGGAAGATCCTTCATGGTGCAGCAAGATAATGATTCAAAACACACTGCCAAAACAACACAGGAGTTCATCAGGGGCAAGAAGTGGGAGGTTTTAGACTGGCCAAGTCAATCTCCAGACTTCAACCCTGTAGAGCATGCATTTTACCTGCTAAAGAGCAGACTGAAGGGAGAAACCCCCCAAAACAAACCACAACTGAAAGAGGCTGCAGTGAAAGCCTGGAAAAGCATCACAAAAGCAGAATGCAAAAGTTTGGTGATGTCAATGGGTCACAGGCTTGATGCAGTTATTGCAAGCAAAGGATTTGCAACAAAATATTAAGTCTTTTCACGTTAATGTATTTTAAGTCTATCTGTTCCAATACTTTTGCTCACCTAAAAATTTGGTGTTCCGTTACAAATAATGCTATCTTCTAAGTTGTGTATCAGATCCAGATGTAAATACCTGGAAATAAAAGCTGAAATGTTGATCTCTTGTCTCATATTCATCTTTTGATGTCAAACCCAAATGTTTTCAGTCTACAGCAAAAATAAAGGAACTAGCCTCACTGTTCCAATACTTTTGGAGGGGAGTGTATATATATATATATACACTCCCCATATATACATTTTAAAGAAAAACCATTAGATCCAGTATTTGAAATACAGATTAATTAAGTCTTATTCACAAGTCTTAGGGATCTACCAATGGGTGAGCCTCCATCTACAAAGACATCCTTCAGTATAACTGACAGTGAAATCAGTGTCACTACCAAGAAAAAGAAGTCATCTGCATGCGCAGTCGACCCTGCTCCTACCAAACTCTTTAAATCCATCATCCATCATCAACAAATCTATGCAATTCTGTACTTTTTAAACATGAACCTTTGCTTAACAAGTCAGATCTCGACTGTAGTGACCTTGTTAACTACAGGTGCATCTTTTCTCAGTTAAGTTCTTGAGAAAATTGTATTTGACCAACCACATGATTACCTGAATAGTAATAACTTTTGATGAACAGCCATAGCACTGGAACTGCATTTGTAATTGACCTGAGATTTTTGGCTGATTCAAACAGTATGGCTGTCCTATCTTTGTCAGATTTTGACTTCAGTGCGGAGACTACACTGGTAACACTATGTTAGCGTCACTAGCCACTGCTTACTGCCTCCCCTGAACCATCACCTCCAGCACAGAGACTTCTATATGGTGCTGTGGGAGGAGTGATGCTAAGGATGCTCCAGTGCGTCATCGAGCCACCATTTCAGCCCCACCCAAAAACTTCTGAACTCTAAAGTGGGGAAAACTGTTTAATGGTGTAACTCCTCACTTCAGTACTACATGTTTTTTCTAACATGTATCCTAAGTTTAGGAACAAATCTCTGAATTTGCTTTACACGGACTTTAAGGAAATTACAACTAGTTCAGAGCACTGCAGCCAGGATTCTGACTAATACTAAAAATGTACAAAAAAAAGGGTCACATTTCTCTTCTGCTTGCGTCACTGACCTAGCTACATGTGTCAAAACCCTTTTACTCATCTACAAAGCCTTTTGAAATATGGCATCTTCACATATCAGCTACTACCTTTCATTTCCACGCTCAGATTTCCAACTGCCTCTTATAGAAGTTTCTAAAGTGTGCCACAAGAAATCTGGTGAAACTGATGAACTTTGGATCTTAAAACAGCAAACTCTCCTGCAATTATTAGGAATAAACTAAAGGGCCATCTTTTTCAAATTTGGCTTTTAATTTGCAATAACTTTGCCATAATTATTGTTCATGCTTTATTGTATTGTGATCAAAGTCCTTTTGTTTGTTTGCGTCAGAAGTGGTGAAAATTCTTTTCTTTTTTTTATTGGGCATTGGGTGAGGCGCATGGCAAAATGGGTCGATAGCGCCTCCTAGATCCAAAGGTCATGCAGGTTTGGAAATAGCTTTGTCTGCAGTAATGGCACAATGACAAAGGTACAAGGGCTTACTCTATGCTGCTTGAAACTTCAATGTTTACTTATTGCTATTGTTTATTTTCATCTGATCTTGTTGTGTTAAGAACTTTGGGCTGCATCTTTGCATGAAAGGTGCTATAAAGTTATTATCATTGTTAAATTATTAAAGTTGTAAGCCTTTAAAACAACATGCTGTATTAAGTGGTAACATAGTTAATAGCACAACTTTGTACAACAGACTGGAGAAGCTCCTTTACAACAGATGAAACAGATGAACAGATAAAACTGACATACACGGAACCCACAAACAACATAAGGATGAAAATATAAACAAATAAATAATAAAAACAGCACAGATTCAAAACATGTCACTGTCCTGCTATGTACTGCACCCATTTGACTTGAATTGTCAAGAGAGGAAAAGTGCTTTTCAACTTGTCAATATCCAGTCTGTCTTCCCTGCCATGAAAGAAGCCAAACATTTACAGTATTCAACCTTTGTCAGCGTTTTCCACCTGCATGGTGTCTTGTGAATATCCAGCACACTTTACTGTCAAGCTCTTCCTGAAAACCATGAATATTAGCTTTACTATCAACCACATACCGCCACAAAGTGAATGCAGCTTAAAACGCATTCAGACACAAATGCAAAAAACCCTTAATGAAAACATTCAATCACAATAGAACAAAATTACCATATCAGTACGATGAGTACTCGCCATAATACTCTGATGATTACTCTGCTTTATCAAATTTAATTAGATTATAAAGGCTTAGCCTTCAAATAGCTGTGCGTAAGTAAATCATGTGCCGTTCAGAAGCTGAGCTAAAGCCAAGCCAGCTCAGTACCGTAGCCACTGAGACAAAATGCATTCAAACAAATTAATAGTCCATTAAATAAAAGCAAAACTCTGCCAACTAATAGTGCCTTAAAAGCATATTAGCATTAGAACAGGACAGACACTCATTTGTCTCCAAGAGGGCATTTTAGTAGTGAGAAACTCAGGGATGAGTTAGCAGCCATTTCTTTACATGCATGTGACATCTGGCGGAGGACTTTATCCCTACAGTGCTGTGAGTGATGCTCCGACCTAACCCCGACATGATCAATTCTTTCTTTTCTCTCACTTTCTTTCCTTTTTCTACATTGTCACTGAAACTCATCCTTCTCATTTAAAAGGTACTGTATCTCCCTTGTCTCAATTAATCTCACCCTCTCCCTCTGTTTGCCCTCCGCTTTTCCACTCCCTGCATCCCTGCATCCATCTTGTTCCTGCCCTCCCCCTTCCCCCAGGCCCAGCCACCACTCTGGTATTCCCAAAGTCATCTGCAATCAGACATCTTCAATGGATTAATTACACTGTCCTCACACAGCTTGATTGAGCATCTAACATCTACACCCCACCTCTTCAGACCCTGGTGCTCCCTCCTCACCTCCACCCACTTACACACCTTGAATGCTTTCTTCTCACCCACTTTTTTTTTTATCTCTCTTTCATGCTTCCTCTTTTTCCTCCTTCCTTTCCTTTTTCACCTCCTCCCCTCTAAACCTTTACCTTCAAATCCAGGCCTTGGCCCAACATTCTTTTTTTCTAAAATGGCCACAGCGGTCGTACCCCGCTTCTCTGAGCAAGGGAGCCCTGCTAATTGGACATCGATTGGCAGGGCCGTCTCCATGATCTCCCCTGAATATTGGGATCACACTAATTGAAGAATTAACTTAGGTAAGACTTGAACCTGGAAAAGGGAAGAGGGAGAAAGACAAAGACAGACAAAATGCTTCAGCTTAAAAAATACAATAACACACACATGGGGTGCATCCAGGCGCATGAACAGGCACTCACGTGCAAAATGGGGAGGAGACGTGCCAGGAATCAGAGCTTCTTCAAAGACAAACAGCTATAGACATTTTGCCACATGGCAGCCATCACAAAATGTTGCACTGATCATTATTATCTGATTTAGAATGACTTTAATCACTGGAGCTCCAATTAACTCTCTTAACAAAACATAAAAAAGAGCAAAGGGGAAATTAAACTAACTTCTCAGGAAGGAACAGTTCGACTACCAGCCTATTTTTTACTTACTTTGAGCAGACAGTCTCTTTTTCACTTCTCCTTCCAACACACACATCCACTTCACATCCATCATTGATCCCAGACCATAACCCCAAAAGCAGAGTGCTGCTTTGAGTCATTCTAAAATCATGATGGATGACAACTTCCCAAAGCAATCCCTCTGCGTGCCAGCATCATTTAACTAAAGGCATCAACCTGCCCCAGCCAATACCACTCCTCTGTTTCTCCGGCCTGAGAGCGCTGGACCTGCCGTTCATACCCCTGACATGATTCTGAAAAAAACCCTCCTGAGTTGACATATGAAGGCTGCCACAGAAAAATGAGCTTCACCCAAGCTTGTGATCATGAATCTATATTGTTTTCCCCCAATTTCACAAGCATTAAAGACGGCGAGAGACGAGATTGTGAAGGAGGTTAAGCTGACCTCAGGCTCGCGTTTTGGAGCTCGCTTACCCTCGAGTGTGAGATGACAAAACATTTAGCCCGATCTCACTTGCAGCTCACTGACAGGCTGAAACAAAAGAGCAGCCTCGGAGGAATTTAGAATCATTGAATGAATGTCAATTAATTTCACAGGATGGAGTTGAATTGATTAGAATATAAAACAATCTTTCTTGAAAGCAAAAGGGAATTGATGTCCAAGCCCTTCAAACAGCGAGAGTGGGAAGACAGAAAAACGACAAAATGAAAGAAAGACGGCTGATTTTGTGTGTGTGTGTACGTGCGTTTGACAGTGTATGTGCCCAGGTGGGTGTGTTTGTGTGTGTGAACTCAGCAGTTGTGTTGCACGCTTGGCTGGCAGGGTGTGTGTAAAGTAATTAACATGATAGCCTCCCTCTCAGCCTGATAGCCTGTTCCCTGCAGCGAGGTCGTTCAACAGACACCAACAGACACCTGAGCTGCGTCTCAGACAACCCTGGAACGCATCTCTAATGCAAACACACACACAAACATGTTCAACCCACATATGCCTGGTAGCAACAAACACTAGGAACATACAGCTATCAACAAAAATGACATGGTACATGTATACCTGTCAGCAGCATAATGCGTGACAGTTTATTCAAAATATGCTGACATTTATTAATTCACCTTGACAAGCATGCAGACAAAATGCAAAAGATATATTTAAGAGACAACGTGAAAGCAAGAAATAGAGATAACTAGACTAGAAATATGACCACCAAGGCTGCACAAAACACTCCAAATAATTTATTTCAATACCACAAAACATTGAGCTATCTTTAATGCACATCTGTATCTGAACTAAACATGATATTTTGATACTCGTCTTTTCTTTAAAGCAGCAACAATAAATATTCTATGAACAATATATTGTATATTAGGGCTTTGTCCAGGGTCAGAACCATGACCAGTGAGTTATCGCCAATTAAAAGTATAATTTCCTGTAGTGCTACTTATAGATGATATGCCATCAAAGTTTGCAGGATTGCTTGGAGTTGAAAAGTTCACATTTTATCTAAAAGTGGTTGCAATTGCATGATGCCTTCAAGACTGCTCAGTTAACGATTTGGCCACAATTTGTCAGTACGGTAAATATGACTTCAAAAAGCAAATGAATAACTTTTTTATGAGTAACTTCTTTTTGAAAAGTTACATTGGCTTATAAAGGGCAACATAGTGGAGCTACCTACACCAAAAAACAATCAATTTTTAGACTGTAATCTAACTTTCTACCAATGTTACTCAAATCTGCAAAGTAGATTTTGATCCTGCTTGATAAAAAAACAAACATGCACGAGGGGACGAAACATAACTGCTTTTGTGGATTTAATGAGACATCTCATATGACCATTGGTGGCCGACACAATGCTGACAATATCCTTCCCTTTTCTTCCAATGCAATCTATTGTCTCCCTCGTCTTCATTCCACATAACCCCGGGACCTTCACTCTGGTCCTCTAATCCTAAAACTGTGGCTTGGCGCAGACTCCCAAACATCCCCTTCAGCCCCACACAGCCCTCATTTGCTAAAGGATTAGAGTGAGGGCACCGGGGTCAAAATGAGGCCACCACCAGAGACCCTAAAAACAGAAGAAAAGCACACACACCAGAGACCACAGATCCATGAATAGCCAGGCAAACACATACATACACACACACACACACACACACACACATTAACATTGTGTAAAGTCTGCACACATGACACTGCTGTAAAGCACGCACAGTCTGAGGAGCATAGCAGCATTATGTATTCACACACTGTAGGTGTGTAGGCAGGACCCTCATCCCCAGACACGTACTGGAACAGAGACACATATTTGCATGAGCATGTGCAGAACTAAATAAATTGACCTTACTCTCTAACACACTACACTATAAAAATGCATACTTGCGCCGCTTTAAATAAAGAAAGAAATAAAATAAACAGGGTCAAATAAGAACTTCAGACAGAAGGAGGTTGTTGATAAAATTGTAGCAGTTCTAAGGCAGCATGAAGCACACCTTCGAAAGAAGTCTAAGTGAGACAGAAAGACAGGAGGGAGAGTCAGCAAGAGAAGAAAAGTGATTGTCAGGGAGAGAAGAAACATCACTCTGAAAACTTCTAAAGAGGGCCCTGCTCTGGGTTTTAAATGCTCCCTCTATCACTCCCTCTCTCTTCCCACTTTCCTCTCATCCCTTTCATGAATTAAAAGCACGGCCGGTCTGTGGGGAGAAGCATAGTTAATTCCGATCAGATCTCCTCCTCCCCCCTCCCCGCCTACCCCCACCCTCCTCCTCTCCTCCCTGGGCGACGGTTGCCGTGCAGTCTGACAGACGGAGATGGGATCTGACAGTAAACAGGCGTGTGGATGCCCGGCGCGTGATTGACACGTAGGCAGGTCGGCGGGGGCCCGCCCCCCTCCTAATCCTGCCCTGTCAGCTCTAATTGGGGAGGTGGGGCTCCATGTCACCAAGGTGACTGATTGACAGGACCCCAGCTTTGCATAGATATGAGGGAAAGGTGGGGAGGTTCACGCATGGCATAACACTGTTAACACTACTATACTGCTAATAGAGATACGTGCGAGTGCGAGTGTGTTTGTGTGTGTGTGTGTGTGTGTGTGTGTGTTTGCTGTGCACACGTGCACATTCACAGACACTCAGACACAAGTGAACACACTCAAGAACATGGCTGAGTACACAAATAAACCCTCAACAATAACCATGAACAAAATCGACATGCACACAGGATGTCTCAACGCAGAGTGCATCTATAAACACACACACACACACACACACACACACACACACACACACACAGTCTCTTGGCATGCTGTGATGAAGAGCAGAGGTTGTAAATGCTACAAGTGCTGGGATACAGGAGCAAATCAGAGGTCTTCAGCATGTCGAGGCCAATAAACGACATGGCAGGGGTTAGACACTTTGCTATAACCTGTGGACACACAAATGTATGTATTTATGTGTTAAATGAAAGACTGTCTGTGCATATTTTTGTGTCTAAATGTGTTGAGGTGATGCCTTTGGATGCATTTGATGCTCTAGATGGCAGTGGTCCCCATCAGTCAGGACCTATCAACTGTATGGCTTTGGAGAAGTTCAGGCCTTCTGTCCTGCCTCCTTATGACCTGCACGTTCTGCCTGAGGGGAGACGCTGAAACAGACAGTGAGCTGGGCGGAGAGGGCCATCTGTGATCTTCACTGCTCGAGAGATGATGTGTTGTGAGTGTAAGGAGCCCAGTGTGGAGAGTTCGCTTATCATCTTTGAAGCTCTGGTGATAATCCTGTCCATTTTCTTTATTGTGTGCTTCGATGTGTCTCTATGTGAGACAGTAATTGACAGTGACAGGATGCTCTGGATTATGGATGTGTAAAATTGGACCAGAGGACCCTGCATGACTGTTTTTGAGGCGCCTCAGGATGTCGGGTCTCTGTTGAGCTTTTTGCATTTGATGGTTGGCACTGAGGTCCCGTTTCAGGTTCTAGCTGATGTGTGTGCCAAGGAACTTGAACAAGTCGGTTGTTATAATTAGTTGGCTGTCGATGAGGATAGGTGCTTTTATTGAGTGTTTAGTTCTGAAATCGATGATCACTTCAGTAGTTTTTTTTCATTTAGGACAAGATCATTCTTCCCATGCCATTTGACTGACTGCTCTACCTCCAGCCTAAAGGTGTCTTCATTGTCTTTTGAGATCGACCCCTGTAACTGTTGTGTTGTCCTCATATTTCAGGATCCTGGGGTCTGATGTTAATCTGAAATCATGGGTGAAGAGGGATAAGAATAACGTCAACAGGCGTTTGACAGCTTGGCTCCTGTCTTTCAAAAAATCCACAGTCCAGAGGAGCCATGAGATGTTAAAGGTCATGTCCCAGAGTTTTCTGAACAGTTTGACAGAGTTGATTGTATTAAACGCTGAATAAAAATCAATGAACAGAATTCTTGCATAGTTATATTTGGACTCCAGATGTTGGAGGGTGAAGTGCAGCGCCAGGTTGACTGCATCATCTGTTGACCCGCTTGGGCGATATGCAAATTGTAGTGGGTCCATCTGAGGGGATGTGATTGATTTAATAGCCGCTGATGTCGAGGCCACAGCCCTGTAGTGATGGAGGCCAGGTATTTTTTTGCTGTTGTGGCAATGCGGATGATGGGAGAGTTTTTGAAGGGAGCTGGGACGTTGTGTTGCCCGAGTGAGGATAGATATCTGTAAAGCCTGGGGAGAGTGGTGGCTCCGTAGGGCTGGGGTTAGATGGTCTGGGCTTGCTGCTTTGTTTTTGTTCAGCTTACGAAACATCCTTCACACTGTATTTGTTTCAGTTCTGAATGATGCCGGTAGGTGAGAGGTTAGGAAAGGCCATGTGCTTATAGTGGGCTTCTCAAACTAGGGCGGGGAAAAAAAGCAATTCGACCTGTCTGGAAGTTTGGGGTTCAGAGATCACGTTTCATCCACGAGGGGAACATGAATGTCTGAACCAAATATAACACCAATCAATCCCATAGTCGTCGAGATATTTCTCTAAGTTAAGACTGACTCAGTCTAATGCACCCACACTATAATACATCCTACTGTCATGAATGTTTTAGTGATGTGTTGATTCAACTTTATGATCATGTGATCATTTTGGAGGCTGTAGCTTGTGGATTCTGGAGAGTTTTATATCTCAGACAGCCTCTAAAAACTATTAAAATGCAAAAATCTGAGAGGGAAAAGTCACACTTGTTAAGGTGCTCACAATCTCGGAGACATACACAAACTATGATGAGGAGACGCATGTTACCACTGCCTGCTTCATTATAAGAGGTTATAAACCAAAAAGGTTGATAACCCCCGCTATAAGAGCTTGTCAAAGTATGTGCTCCAAAGCATCTGAATTTGTATGGCTAATTATAAATTCTTAATTGTAATAGGACGTAGCTCATATCTTTCTGTATGAATTTATTTTAGTGATAGTGTGTGAGTGCATGCGCTCGTGTGCATGTGCGTGTGTGTGTTTTGATTGACAGCTGCCACTGACCTGTGCCAGTCAGAGTGCCATGCTGCGGGGCGGTGGGGTCGATCGCTACGGAGACGACCTTCGCCCTCATCTGCATCCTGCCTTCATTAGCAGAGCCAGGCAAGGAGAATAACAACCCAATAAATTAATAAAGAGAAAGAGGGAGAGAGGAGAGAAGGAGGGGAAAAAGGGAGGGAGCGGACAAGAGGAGAACAGGCAGAGCAAGGGTAAAATGGGAAGAGAGAGTGAGGGAGGGAAGGAAGCAGGCGCGAGGAAAGGGCAGGGAAGGAGAGGTATGAGAGGGAAGAGCGACGCACTGAAGTATAGAGGGCTGGGAGAGAGGAGATGGACGGAAAAATGCAAAAATAGTGTGTGTGTGTGAGTGTGTGTGTGTGTGAGCTCAGGGTGTTTGGTCAGCTCAGGTAGAAAAAAAAGCTAATGAATGAAAAGCATAGAGGAGCTGAAGAAGATGGGCAAAGAGAGTAAAAGGTACTTAAGTACTGAATTAATCCCAAGCAGTAAAATCCAAATGCAGATAAAAGATGTATGTGGAGTACATTGTGATAACGCACCAAACCACAACTCAACCAAATTTGTAAATTTACCCAAGAATGACTGGAAACCATTTTTGCCAAAAATATCTCAGGGGCTGATTTAGAAATGTGGCTCTGAGCCCTGTTTAAACAGAGTATTGATACATTACCATCTGTACTGGCTCTTAAACGCCAGTATAGACAGAGATGCTCTAACTGGTCCACAGAGCAACATTTTGACGGGGCCAACTGTTCCAGATTTTCCTCCTCTCATTCATGACAAACTTAGCATGCCAACCACACAGCAAATGTGTTAATAAAGTATAAGGTTTAATAATCTACTGTTGTAGTGGATACTTAGGTCTTGCTCACAAGCAGACAGAAACAGAGGAAAAAAAAAAAAAACCTCTCGAATACCTCCACACTTGCAGTAAAACACACAGCAGAGTCCTGGGAAGCTTGCCGTGTAAATAAATTATGAACAAGTATGTTACGCAGGATAGACTGTTGGTTGGGAGCTTTCCCAGGAGGACTCTAGTAATGATGCTTTCTCATCTTCCAGCAGAGTTGTATAGCATACACCACCTTCCATTACTCCATCTTCATCAGCATGATGGATGGAAACACAGCCTGTCCTTATGGCAGGAGATCTGCGTTTTAGATTTCTAAGAAAGTAGGTAACAATGAACTGAATATTTCAATGCAACTTATCAACTGTTCTACACAGTAGGGCAGTGATTCAGCTGTTAAACAGGATGCTATTGAACACTATTGGGTAATCGATGTCAGTGATTAGTGATAGTAAACAATAATCAATATTTAGGCCACTTTGGTTAAGTCTGTATATTATTACCGCCTGGAGTGGCGGTAGATGGATGTTTCAACCATATATCCATTGCTTTCAGTTAACTACTTTAACTATTTATCTATTCCTTTTATCTTCACCATTTGTCTCAAACATTTGTTCTGCTGTAGGCGACTAAGTTAGCTATTAGCTACTTATCTACTTATCTTTTAGCCAACTATTTCACCATTTATTGATCACTTCTTGCCAGCTATTTCTGGTGTTACTTTACTTCCTGCTAACTACTTTAACAATTTATCCTTGAGCTAACTAACTTTAGCTAACTCAACCATTTACCCATCACTGTTTAGACTTCTCTGCTCTCTTGCTAAATAGTTCTCACACACCTCTTAATTGCAACTAATGTAATTTCTATTTTTGATACACTGCAATCTTTTTGCTACAGCCCCGTGCCCCCAGGGGTACAAATAACCCTGGTCTGGAACCACTTTTCTAGAGGAATACAATGGCAAAGACATCTAGACGTGTTTTCCGACTTCTGTGTTACAAAAAGACTGCCTAGATAGCTCAGTTTGAAACTTTAAGAGATTTTCATCGAGCCGATCACAGTTAAATCTAACTGCATTTGGAGAGGGAACAACAGCAGTGTTCTCAGGCGCTACGTGCAGCCTGCTATAACCACCTAATAAGACACATCACATCAACAAGATCCGTCTGCTGAGAAGACGCAGGTAATGTGCCTGACCCTATTTTCTCTGTCTCTCTAACTGAGAAGTGCTGGCTGTTCAGGGTCGAGGAGTGTGAGCGCCAGGGAGCGGGGCCTGCTGTGCTGGGGAGGAAATTCTCAGGGCGATCGATGCGGAGGATTAGGGCCGGCTTTGGGGCTCAGAGGCCTGGATCTGAGCAGTATTCTCAGTGGGGCCCCTGGGAGAGCTGAAGAGGGAAGCCAGAGGAGAGAGAAGAGGAGGGCCAGGGGAGAGAGGAGAGAGGGCTAACCTGGAACTGTCAGGAGGCTGAGAGAGGGTTGGCCAGGCTGGGAATAGAAGAGCAGTCATGGTCCCACTTGACATTATGAATGGTGCTGAAACTCTGCCACCCACTCAGATAAACACACACTGGCCACTAGTCTGATTGGAAAAACTGTGGAGCAAAGAGGAGAGAAGATTTAATGTAACGAGAGAAAGGAGATAAACGCAGAAGAAGTTGGTTATTTCGCTCCTTACACTGCATCTTCTCATTTTCTTCGGGCCAAATCGGTAGTTGTCTTCTAACTTGATGAGTGCAGCACAAAACAAAAGGCTGCCTCCGTCTGTGTGTCTGCCTCTGATGCTCATGATTGGTCAGCCCATTCGCCAGCTCGCCGCTCTCCCCCGGGTACAGACGGTTGGATCCATGATTCATTTTGCAATGAGGAAAAAAAAAAAAAAAAGGAGAGAGCGCATGTGAGAGAAGAAACAGCCAAGACCACTGGGAAATTATACGGTGGAGCGGCGTGGTGGATCTGGAATTAAACGGCATAATTAATCAAGCAAAAAAACAAGCACGTTGCTCATACATTTATTATTTGCATGTTTTCCACTTCAGGAGATGTAATCAGCAGATATACATTGGGGCTCCTGATCCATGTCACGAGGACCCGGAGGCCGAGCGCCCATTTTGACCACTGACCCTAAAAGCATAAAGTGGGATCAGTTCTACTCGGTGCTTTTTTTTTTTCTTCCCTTTCTGACTATCTTCTCCACACAATGCCCTCTGCCTCCGAAGTAATCCCCACAACAAGCAGAACAAGTCCCACAGAATCATGTTGTTGTCTCCTTGTCCTTTAAATTAGGGTGTCTGCAAAATTGGGTTCACAACTCTGGGCTCTCTGTGGAGTTGTTCTGCATTATGCAGTGTGTGCACTTGACCTGATGAAAAAGTACCAGCCACTTTTAGAAAGATGGCTTAGAAATATCACAGCAACATGATCATATAGCAGCGAGGAGCTGACAAAAACAAAACATGTAAACACTTTACCAAAAAAAAAAAAAACACCATTTCAAACCCAGCTCCAAAGATCAGATTAGGTTGCGTACCTGTCGGCAGTATTTGTTAAACCCCTGTACGCTGCTGTATGTCCATCATACTTCATCATTATGGTAGCCTGGGTTTGTTTTTCTGCTTTTGGATTACGTAGTTGTGATTTAAAAACTGTACAATAATTATTTTGCGGTTGAGACACCTGCAAGTTGGGAGATCTTAATGTTGATTTAAAAGCCCTTTCCATGAAGTGTGATTCTGCCTGCCTTTTTTTGCTTTGACATTATCTTCTACTATGTCAACTACAACAACTAGAAACCCAAAGGTCTGGACTCCTGAGGATAGTAAACCTGTAGCAAAAAAAAAAAAAACCTTAAAATTTAAGAAAAGTTAGTAAAAAATAAACAATTTGTGTGTTTTCCCCTACCTTATCGATCGCCTCCAAACCCCTCATATTTATCGGACACCTCGGGGCGTTGAGTCTTTTTACATGAGGCATTAAGATTAATAAAATCCTGCAGAAACTTTGCACATACAGTATACCGCACTACCTATAGCTTTCTAAGTACTGCAAGTTATTAGTAGATGACTTCTCTACTAATCTCTTTCCCATTAGACCTACCTCACTGATCTGTTTTAGTGCTGCTGTAATACTTATCTACCCTCCTAGTGATCAATAAAGTTTGATCACATCTTATTGTATAATAAGGGGCGGTTAAAATGCCATAAAGTACAATAATGTCACCATCTCCCTGCTGCAGCCCCAGTTAGAATTAAAAGTTAACACAAACACCGTGGTGGCATTGAGAGTATAACAGGTTGTTGTTGTTATTGTAGGGATGTTGTGATTATTTCCACCCAGATCCTCTGTGCCCCCAACACACGCAGCCCATCTAACCCTCATTATGCCCATTATGCATAAATACATCCGCCAAACAGTTTGAAACGTATCACTTTCCAGCTGGTCAATAAGGCTTGTTCCTGCAGCGCCGTCATCAATCGAGGTATCAATATGGAAATACCAGTGTGACCCAGACATTAATCAATGGGCTCCTCGGGGAGGAGAGGGAGGGCAGGGGCACCTAAAATCATCAATGAGACGGATCGGGCCGCAGTCAGGCTCGGACAGTCCGTATTGATAAGAGCATTTCCACCTGTAGCGGCCGGAGCGGAGAGACAGGCCGCATCTGAATTCAATACCCGCCGCCGCAGCTGTGAGCTCGAAGCCCAGAAAGACACGGTTGAGCGGAGATACGTGCCTCGACTCATCATAAGACCAGTCTCTTTTTCTCCATATATGTCCCCTTCCTCCTCCTCCTCCTCCTCCTCCTCCTCGTCTACCCCAGAACTTCTTTCGGTGATGCCGCCCGTGCTAAAGAAGCACATCACGCCTCTAACACGGAGCAACAATGACTTTAAATTAAGTTCTTTGTCTTTATTCCGCGGCTTACTTTTCCGCGGAATAACCCCCCCACCACCCCCTTCACACACACACACACACACACACACACACACCCCTCTCAACTCAGTCTCTGGAGTTTAGTCAAACCTATTTCCTCCTCCAACTTCAAACTGTGAGAGGGGAAGAGCAGCTCGACATCAATGAGAAAAGCCTTCAGATGCTCGTCTCACGCATTCACCTCGCTGCGAGCGCGGGATTAAAACGTCGTCTCACTGCCGACAGCCAAACCTTGACCCAATCAATTAGGTCCATGCTCTGCGTTTGCCTCCTTTACCCGGATACAGCAATGGTTGATGGGTACTGTGGGACAAGTCAGCCTCCTAGTGGCGCCTTCGTGTACGCACAAGGACGAGCAGCAAATATTCCTGTGGAGAATTATTAAAGACAGAAGGGAATATTAGATCAGTGTGATTTAGTAATATGGCTCAATGAGCACAATGCGGCTTTAATAGCTGTATTAATTTCATTTTGTAAACTGTGCAAATTCCCCTCGTGTTTGTGAATAATCCTGGCACGCCTGATAACCCTGAGCGGTTTCCTCCCCACATTGGCCAGTCGAGCAATGTTGACAATCCCAGTATTTGACTTCCAATCAAATCCCACACCGCTCTCTCCCTCATGACGCTTCTTAAAGGTTAGAGTTCAAGGGTCGTGCGTCCTGTGTGCACACGGGCCTGCCCTTTTCATTCCCAATCAGCCGCTTCTTCCTGTGCCAGAACGGAGAGAAGCACCACAAAGGTCATGGACATGGATTTCCTTTGGTTTGACTCAATGAAAAGGTCAGATGGGGGCACCATGAAATGGCAGTGAGGCCTTCACATCGCCCTCACAGGGACCAGAGTCCTTACATCACCCTGAAATGGCACAGGCCGAGCCCTGCTGGGGCCACTCTCACAAGAACCGGGGCGGTCCCGTGGGCTCCTGTGACCTCGCCTGCTCACCCTGTGGCTTTAGTGTCCCCACAGCAGTGTGCAGAGAGAGCAGATTAACAAACTGTGGTGCAAAGATTATCACGTTGTGTGAAGCAAAACTTTTTAGGATAAGTTAATGCACACACGTTTTCCTATGATTGGAAATGCTTTTTTTCCTATTAAATACGCATAACTTAAGTGTTTCACATGCTGCAGAAGTTCCAGCTTCAGTGGTGAATATGTTAGAGTAGGACACCACACAAAAGACTACTCACTTTTCTTGTACATAATGTGTTAAAAATAGATCTGGGTGGCTGTATCTACTTTAGTAGAGCAGACTGGCCGTTCATCGTGAGGTTTGTAAGAATCCTGGTTTCCTCCCGTCTACGTGTCAAAGTGTCCCTCAGCATAGAGCACAGAGCCCCATCCGCAAGTTGGGCATCTGTAAGTTACCGTTTCCCATGTTTGCTAGGCGCAGGAACAGATTTCTAAGTTAGTCAAGCTAATTTGCTTGACAAACTCGAGATCTAAAAATCCACTGCGTGTATGTAATGTTGAGCTTTTCAGCTTACCATCTTCACTTGCGTAGACCAGTGGACCCAATGTAGGATGATTAGCGTAATATGAATAAGGAATAAACATAAATATGCTGCATGTTTTTCAGATTTTCCTCTAATATTTATTTAATTTCTATTTATTTCTGATTGCTGGATAATTTAACCTCTTCAAGCCTCTAAAAAATTAAGCAAAATGAGGAGAAAACTCTCACTTTGGTAAAAAAAAAACAGTGACAATCTGTAGTCATATGTGACTGGTGATGAGGGTTTATAAGTAGACATCTTTCTATTTTATGGTGTCACAAGCCAAACTCCACTTTTATTTTTAGATTTAGATATTGTAAATCAGTGATCAGTGGTACCTGCGGGCTGTGTCCCAGGACATCCATCTTTCTCATCGAACTTGATCAGGATCATCTGTTCCATGTGTCACTAATTACTCTTGTGTAACAAAGAGACAAGAAGCAGAAGTTTTACAAGATTTGATTTATTAACTATGATACAGATCACATAAGGCCTTGCTGTATACACCATTCCCATTGAGACAAATTACCATACTCAGCAAATAATGACAGTTTTTTGTTTGATGTTATCTTTTCACTTTACAGTACTTCATTTATTTTTTTTAATTATTTTCTTTTCCCCCCATTATTTCTTAATATCTTTTTTTTTTTATCATCTCTTAAATAGTGAGAGTGGTGGAGCCCTCTTCCTTGGTTGGGAAGAAATCATGCACTATACTGGGCTGGTCTCTCAATCGTTCACAAAGAAATTGTTAAAAAATGCTTTGTATTTTTTAATTATTAAAATAAAACATAAAAAGAAACTTTTTTTTTCTATCACCACTGACTAAAGGGCAAAGTGTTAGACCCCCTAACATACCAATAAACAACCATTTGAATATAGTTTTGCTTGTTTCTCATTTTAACTTAACAGACATCTGTCACCATTGTTGCAAAAGAAAGGAAAAAAAAAGAAAAGAAAAAGCAATGCAGCCACATATTATCGCTGAACCAAAGTCACATTTTTAATTCAATTGTTCTTCTAAACTGCCACTTTGCTTCCTCTCTCTCCCTCGACCCTTTTTTCCACAGTCTTTGGCTGCCTCACAGTCAGTTCAGTATTAACACATTGATATACACAGGGAACGCCACTGGCCGACGTTCACACACAAGTACCAGTGGTCACCCCTCCTTCCTCCCTCCGACTCCCAAATAATGATCCCATTCACCCGTTCTCTGTCCGTCTTCCCTCCCTCTCGCTCTACCAAATCTCTCCCCCATCTCGCTCCCACTTTCTCTGAGGATCAGTGTGTGTAATCTGGACGAGCTAACAGGGTTACACAGCGGGGTAATGACCGCAAGGAGAGCCGCATTCCTCTCCTTCACGTTTGTTTGGATCACGCTGGTGTCTGGCCGTCTGCCAAGCGCAGCTTGCTAGCATGTTAGCTCAAAAACCACCCACCCACCCACACACACACTCTTAAATCCTCTAACACACACACACACACACACAAGGTAAATAGGTAGTGTAGACTGATGAAATCTCCTTAAAGAGTTCAGTGATTGGTTAAAAAGGATTTTCTTTTTTTTCTTTTTGGGCACAGAGGACAGTCTGGGAAGACATGCAGAGATGCAATTCAGTGTCAAACAGAATAAGTGACCTTGGTGAGCATCTGCTTAACATTAACACGCATAAGTTCACATGCGCACACCCTTTCTCAAGCTCACACAAACACAGAGACACATCTGCGTGCACGTACACACTTCACAAAAGCCGCTTCGACCGGGGCTCGGCAGATCTCCTCGAGCCCCATCTCGCTGGTTTCTACGGTAACAGCAGGCTGGGCCGAGGAATTCTGTGATGCTCCATTCCAGTCATGCAGACGGATGAATGGACTGTCTGTTCGGTCTGCTGTCTCTCCCAGACCCAACTGTCTCTCTTGGACAGGGAATGACTAGGGGACGTGGTGGCATGACAGTGACACAGTCTGGTGTAGTGGTTACACTCTTCCAAATTAGATTTTGAGTCCACCGAGAGCAGATTTGAGTCTCTTTTGCAGAAGCATAATGCTGTGTCATACGAAGACTGCGTGTCGGGGCCTGGAGTAGTGGTTATCAATTAATTTCAACGATAAAAAGCCTCCCACCTGTCAAAGCTTGAGAATTGCTTCCAGCACTTACTTTCAGGCCTGTAATGCTACATTATATCCCAGTCTCCTAAATTTCCATTTCTTTCCACTCAAATATAGTGTCTGGAAAGTGGCACACACACCTTTACAAAAAGCTGAGTGCTTTGGTGAAATGGAAACTAGCAACAAAAGAAAGACAGGCGATTTTATTCACTGCATGTATAATCAACTGCAATGTAGCCACATGCTTTGTGCCTACAACTGATTTGTACCAGATTTAAATTGCTGTTATCTTATTTACACCCTTACACTTCATGAGCTCCAAACTTTATTTTACCTGACATACAATGATGACAAATCTTTAAAAAAAAATTGCACCTAATAGAATCTGATGCTACAAAACCCACAGTAGGAAAATGGTGCTACGCCCATGCAGTAGTGGGGGTGAGGTTATGGCTGAAATACCCATTTCTTCCTCTAGATGTCAGTGGTGTGCTCCCAGAGAGAGAGAGAGAGAAAGAGAGAGAGATAGAGTGTAGGGTGGACTGACAATAAAGTGAACGATGGCTGTCATGTCATGGCAGCTCCAATTTAAAATGTGCCTTCAAAGTGCTCAGAAAAGTGCTTTTTGAACAAGGTCCTTACTGTGAAAACTGCAGCATTGGCTCGCTCGTAAAACCACCACAGTGTGGAAGAAGCAACATGACAGGTGAAGGTCCAACCCTGGAATGATTCCCACTATCTGCCTAATACAGCGAAATTCAGGTTAAACAAAAAAGCATGGATACATGCTCACGGAGACAGATAGACAGTCACACAGACACTTACACACAAGGCCACTCACTGAGTGATAGGCCCGGGTTTTTTCTGCATTTCCCAAGATTTTGTCAAATGAAGAATAACAGAACAGAATAAAAATCTTACTGGACAGTGGGAATGTAGGATCAGGACTCAGACCAAATAAAATATCCACTTTTCAAGCTCATTTCTTCACATGTTTACAAAAGCCATGAGGTTGAAGCAAACAAGAAACAAGTAGGAGCCTTTCCAGAATGTCACGGGTGTGAGAGCCCCCATAATCCTTTGCTCCAATTTACTGCCTAGCAGATCCGGTTGGTTGAGAGTTTTTTTTTTTTTCTTCTGTGATTGGCATACTGCCTCCACTGAAACTCAATTTGTCTGCATGTGTGTGGCTGTGCTGAGGGGTCGATAGATAGGAATGCGGAGGACCGAGCATCCTGTCGGGTGAGTAGTGGCACACGTTTCTTCCTTAAGTCGTCTGTACAGTGGGCGAAATAAACAAACATATGTTCAGGACTCGCTCTCTGCTCCACTTTGTCCCAGCCAGGGCCTCCAAGTAGGTACAGCAGGTGGGTCAGTCTGCAAAAACTTGTGCCAGCCACCAAATTCCCAGCACAGCTACAGGGCGTGGGATTGAGGGGAATGGTTGTCGGAGGCACACTGGCCACACTGGGAGTTTGAGTCAAGTGTGTGTCTGTTTGCATGTGTGATGTAACAATCCCAGCATAACACATTAGTTCACATTCCCTCTGCACTTTACTTCTGAGTCCCTCCCTGAGTCCCTTTAACTGTTACTGGCACCATCTCACTCTTCATTAGTGTGTTTGTGTGTAGTTTCTCTATAAGGCAAGGTGGGCAGGTCTAGATGAACTGAGACTGAGAGACAAAGGGATAAAGTGGCGAGGAAGGAGTAAGATCATACTGCCAGTTCAGAGGCTCTTCAGTGTTCCCCTTTTGTGCCTTGTGTGTGTCCATTTTTCTGAAAGCAACAGAGGTCCAAACGCCCCCTTCTTCTCCCAAACGTGTAGGTTTCTCCCTGTACATACTGCATCTCACTCAATCTCTCCCAACTTCTCTTCCTACCTCCTGTTCTCGTTTCAATTATTTATCTTCTTCAGTTCCTTCCCAAACTTCAAAATCTCTTTTTTGAACCCTTAAATCTCTCTCCGAATCTCGCTATCCGTCTTCGTTTTTTTTTTTTCTTCTTTCCCTTGATCCCTGGTTCACAGCGTGTGTTGTTCCGTAGGAGGGTGGTGGGGGTGCAGGGAGGGCGGCAGCAGGGCTGGGAGCGGGGATTGGGGTGTAGGAGGTGGGGAGTGGGGTGGGGACTGATGCTGATGGTGGTGATGGTGGTGGTGGTGGTGGATAGGAGGGCCGTAGTGTGGAATGACAGGAGGGGTGGCGGGGAGGACGTAGGGAGTCGGGGACGGAGTTGGCGAGGATGAGTAGCCTCCAGCCATGCAGGAGTACGCCGAGGTACCTCCCCCAGAGGAGAGTGTGGAGGTGGGGGAGCCGGGGAGGCCGTCGACCAGAGGCTGATTGTAGAAGAAGTATGCACACTGGTGGATGAAGCTCTCGATGATTGTCTGGTAGGTGCGGGTGGCAGTCAGTGCATCCATGGTGGTGAAGTCTGGTCTCATCAGTGTGGGCCAGAAACAGATGGACAGGTTCTCACTGGTCATCAGGTTCAACTTGTTGTTCTGGCTCACCCTGGGAAACAAAAAAACAAAAAAGGAGCTCAGAAAATTACAACAACAGGATGCGTCACATGATCTGCTGCTGATCAAAACCTAAATCTGCTGTGATTAGCTGTGATATGGCAATATGCTATAAAATATCAAAACAGCAGGGGTGTCCTTTTTCTGAGATAGTTAGAGAGAAGAATCCCAGGTGTAAACTGTAGGTTCACACTTTTGTTATAAAAACTACACTAATTAATTACGAACTACATAAAGCTCAGGAATCAGGCCTGTGGGGGGGTGTGTCCTGAGTTCACTCACATTGTCATTTCCAGCTTGTGTGAGGAAACAGTCTATGTTTTTCCCATATTATCATATAAATATATGTACATAATAAACATATATCTCTGATACAAAGTATACTACAGTTGGTTTGTGCCCCGATCAGGATTTGTGGGACTGATCACAGATCACTGGAAGCATATATCAGCTGATACCAACCACCAACCATGTGGACCATTTGGAGCCTTCTATTTATTGTGTACCATTATTTATTCATCAAACTATTCTTGACATTGTATATTAAGTATCTAAATCAAGAATAATTGATTAGCATATTTATTGGGATGTGCAACATATTCGACTCTCTCTCCTAGTATTTCTCTCCAAACTTAAACCATCGCACTTTGTGATTGGGAGAGGCTCACAACTTAACAAATAAAAATGAAAAAAATAAAATGAAATCAAAATTAAAAGCTAAATGTGCACATAGCTAGAACAATAAATTATACATGGTGAGGCAACAAAAATCAATTCCAAGTGTATGGATGCTTTGCTGTGTAAGATTTGTTTGTGTGTATTAATATTTGAGATTTTCTCCATCACCAACTGAGTGCATGCAGGTTGCTGTGATGACATGTCGCATACAGTTTGCACTACTGTGACTGCACGGCTTCGTTCAGTGGCATCACTAACGTACAGCTCAACAGGTCTGCCTATATAACAAATCCTCTTAGCTCAGAATCTACTTCACTCATAAAGAACATCATCAGGGAAAAGAGGGCGGCACTTTTTATAGCCGATTTAAGCCGAAATTCTGTACATAACCTGGTTCAGACTAGGTTAAATTTGCAGCATAAGTCACTGTGGTGATCTAGTCAGATTAAAAAAGAGCCACATTTGTGACATTTACAACTCTGGCTTTAGGCTCAATATACCTCCCTAACCCACTAATCTTTGTGATCTAGACCCACTGGACTTTGTAGTCAGCCCCCTCTGGGAAAGCGTCTGTTCAGTAGTCCGAGCCAGTAACAACGGAGGATTTTACCAGATAAAACCCCACACTTATACAGCCCCCCCCCCCCCAAGAACCTCCATCTCTCTGGTTTGCCTGCTTGTTTGTTTAAGTCAGTGCGTTTGCGTTTTAGAGGCTAAAAGCAAACATCAGCTCATCATGCCTCTACTCACCTCTCCATAGCCGAATATCAGTCGATAACAATTGGTGGGCGATTGATCGGACCACCCTAATTTATAACAGTGGTTGCCAACCTTTTGGGCTTGGGACTCCTTCAAATGAGGCAACATCTACTTGTGACCCTTCATTTTGAAGGAAGTCAAAGTATCTTTTATTTGACAATAAAAAATTAACAGTCTTTGTGCCAGACATCCATTTTTTTTCTCTGATTCCTTTAATCATCTTGTGACCCATCAGATTTCTCTTAGGACCTCCTGGGGGTCCTGACCCACAGGTTGGGAACCACTGTTCTACATAATACCATAGTTTGAATTTAGACTGCAACGTTTTCCTGTCTTTTTGGAGCACAGTAGTTACTTTGTCATACCTATGCTGACACAGCCATTAATACATAAATACAGTTAACTGCAACATCCATTACCACCCACATATATACGGAGATTAAATGGCCATTGCATTAACACAGGTCATGACTCAACCTCTATTCTGTCAGTGTGTTAGTTTCAATGATGTCACCACCAAGTCACTTGACTGGGTGACCGGCGGTGTAGTCAGCAGGGCTGTCAGAGGTCATCTCTGACTCCGTCACTCACTCACTTGTTCAAGTGGCTGATGACATATTTGAAGACCTCGTAATTCTCCTTGGGGAAGCGGCGCAGAATGTCCTTCATCGTCTGGAAGCGCTGCTCTCTATCATTGATCTCTGGATGGTGGCAGACAGAGAAGAGAGGTTAGAGAAAGGAGGAAAGTGGCCGAAAGAAAAGATTAGGGGAATCTGAGGGAGAAAAAAATGGCACAGGAGTGAGAGTACAGAATAATGAGGAGGAAGTACAATGGAGCAGTGGAGAGTTTGAAGAGCGTAGTGAAGGCAATTGGATTCAGCTCTCAAAAAAAATCTGTGCAAGACACAGTGATTTCATCCTACAGCAGTACGAGTTTCACACATCCCAGTGATGAATACGCACACGCACACACAATTCAAAAGGACTCCAACCAACAATTCTCAAAAAAGAAAAAAAAATCATCAGACAAAGATCACACACACTGCAGAGGAGAGACATACCACACATACACCCATCACACAAACACACACATACGCTGGGTGTGTTGAGCCTGACGGCAGTGAGGAGTGAGTCAGAAAAGCTGACGTCACCTGCTAACACAGTCCATCCTGTGTGAATGTGAGCGAGGCAGAGAGCAGCAGTGGGAACAGCAGATGTTCTCTTCCACATCACAAACATGATTTACAATCAGAGAATCTGAGTTTGTATTCCCACAATGAGGTCAGCGTGGATCAAAAACAGATTTGAGGCGCGGTGACTTCACACAGCCTCAGTTCCTCCTGCTGTACATCCATCATCAATCATCAAAACTTAACCAAGCTCTTATGGCTTATTTAAAGTAACGTCACCATCACAGTATCCACTAAAATCCACCTACCCAGCTTTTTCCACAGTTGTCTTTTTATCCACCTCTTAAAAAAAGCTCAAATTCTCAAAATGCCAAACACAATTTGCCAATTTCAACTGAATGGAGGCTTTCTTCACCAACTCCACCTCACTTTTCTTTTTCACTCCCTCTTTTTTGCCTCTATTGTGGCACAGACTGCAGGAGCTTTATCAGGTCTCTGTCACGGCTGAGGGGTCTCGCTGGGGCCGTTAAAACACACAAACACACACACACACACACACAGAGGCAGAGCTCAGTGAGTGACAGCAGCCTTGCGGCCTGGGGGTAAATCTCTCTAGTGCGATGCAAGACTAAGCTACGCCTTAAATCTCCATTCCGACAGATTACAGGACACAAAGAGAGAAAGAGAGGCCTTGGAGAGTGCAGGAGCACCCTCGTTTATCTAACATATGACTGTTTTCTCATGACTTCATTCAGACCCCGTTATCCTCAGTGCTCCTGCATCTCTCCGTCATGTGCAATCATCCCCACATCCTCCTTCCCGAAGCCTTAAATATTCTCTCCTCCATCCCTTTTTCCTCCGTTCTCCAGCTCCTCGCCGAGCAGCAAATCCAATTCTCCCCATGGATGGATTTAGATTGCAAGAGTTTTGCTTGTTAGGTTAAAGAAACATTACAATGAAGGGAAAAAGGATTTAAGGCAAAATCCAATACACCTCGGAACTCTCCCCACAGCCTTTTGCCCCATGTCCCCACACACCGGAGCCCCAGGACTTACTGAAGGCCTCCACCAGCTCTCCCTGCATGCTGTAGGGCACCAGAGGCTCAGGCAGCTCAGAGAAGAAGGCCTTCATGGCTCCGGCTACTGTGTTGATGGTGAAGTCTTTCTCCACCAGATCCAGGTTGTGGTCTGGCAAGGAAATTACAACAGAAAGAAGACATTTACAAAAAATACAAAACACACATACACAATATATACATCACTATTTTGCATCCATACAGTAAATAAGACAGGTGGCCAAAACAAACCCTTTCTAAATACGTCAGAAACAACAGCCCTACATAATGCTACTGTGGGGAAGCTTGCTTTGGAAACGTTCACTCAACCACAGACTGGGCTATAACATCTAGGAATGTTACATAAGGGTAGTTGTCTGAAACAATGCCATGAAAAATGTACAAACATAAATAAAAGCAAACAAAACACAAAACTCACCTGTTCTACCTGCCTTAGACTTTCTATTTTCTGCTCTTTTCTGTGTTGCAAATGAACTTTGAGTACAATGAAAAGCTGGTATTATTATTATTAGCATTCCACATAGGCTAACTGAACCAAAACTGCATATATTCAACAAGACAAAATGGTTGCTTGACAAATCAATGAACAAGAAAGTTTTTTGAAAGTAATGGACTTTTATATGAGTGTTGCATTAATACGATAAAGTACTTTGATTCGTCACGTATCACATTTCTTGGATCAAAAGCGGACATTTCTGTCTGGTTATTGATTTTTCAGAAAATGTACTGCAGCATAATATAAAGATATTACAATGTACAATGACACATTGTTAGATGGTTTTATCCATTTATAATTATGGTGTGCCCTAGACATTATCATTATTATTATTCAATTAATATTATTAATTAATACTGATAAATAACAAATAGCATACCAGGTGATGTACACTCTGATCATTTTGGTAAATAAACTTACTTAAGTAAAAGTACAATGAACTGTAGACAATTTTAAAGTAGATTAGAAGAGAGAGAGAGAGACAAGCCAGAGAGCAAATCCACTAGAGTGGTGCACTAGAGAGACTATGTGTGTGTGAGGAGGGGACTTAATTAAAAAAGTCATTTTCTGATAACTACTTTACAAAGGTAGTATGTGTAGAAAGAAGAGAGGCAAGAAAAAAAAAAAAATGATACAGTTAGCAAGTTCTTCAACAGTGTGAGGAGAGCTCCCATTTTGAGGGTTTCCAAAGTACAATGTCTCTGATGCTGCTTTCTCCTGGAATGACTTATCTGAATCTTCAGGGAGCTGAAGAAGTACCATCTTCAGTATGGATAGGAGACACCTACGCTGTAGTTTCTCCTGTAATTGTCTTGTCCCATTGGCCCGAGGCTCAGAATGATTCAATGCGGGGCTTCAACTCTTATTAACTGAGTTGGATTTAACGTCAACCAGGCGTAGATGCGCGCGTACACACACGCGTATACAGACCATCTTGCTCTGCCATCCATCTCGGCAGCGACATGCTTCATTAACCAAACCAATCTGGAGGTAATTAACTGCCCACACCAGATAGACACACGCATGGAGACACACATTGGGAGCACTTGTGTGTGTGTGTGTGTGTGTGTGTGTGTGAACACCTATGCACACACAGAAGCAGGTAAAATATTGAGGAGGAACCTCTACAGTCTAAAAGGACACGGAGGCCAATTCCATCTGTGGAATTAATGCTCCCTGGTTAATTAAGGGGAGCCAGGCTTGTTACAGAGAGAAGCAGACATGCACACACATCTTCATGGCCTTTTCTTCACACCCAGCCTGTAAGTGTGCAGCTGAAGCAAGAATGAACAACTGTACTTGTGTACGTGAGAGTACTGTGACCGGAATGTAACGTACCTTGATCAAATTGCCGCTGCATGCTTTCCATCTCTGCCTTGTTGCCGCTGACCCTGTAGATGCCCTCTGTGTTCAACCCTGGTGGAGGGAGAGAAAAAGGGGGAGAGAGAAAGAGGTATGTTATTAACTTACTTTTAATTTCATGAGTTACATTTTTAATTGGATAAGTATCGAGTATGGTATTTATAGGAGCTAGTCAATCACCTCCAAGAGACCTTTGATATATCATAATGTGGAGTACAGAGGCAGTCTGAAGGGCTGAAAGTAGAGCTACTGTACGCTGCTCTAATGGCCTCTCCCCATGTCCCATTCCATCTAAACATACTATTAGCACTATTTATTAAACCCATAAAGCACTCCTGCAGGCCTGCTAAGAGCCCACTGGTGCACTGTGACAAGCTGAGGCCACCTTAGTGCCACACACTTTAAAATGACTTGAGGAATTGCAGAAACCATGTGCTTTTCCTCTCACATCCAACTTTATTCCCAGGAGGATATTTAACAAAGATTTGCAGCCTTTCTTTAGACACTCAACAGCCAAATTGTGTCCATATTTACAAAAGGTTTTGTGGCGGAAAACGGAGGGGAAGCAGCACCGCTTTTTGCTCGTTTGAGCAGCAAGTGACCAATGCAGCAGAAGAGACTGGGTCTGAAACTGAGAAGGTTATAGACAACTTCGGTCCATTTAATAGTTCAGACGACATTAATACTGTAGCAAATTCAAAGATGCATGCAAGGAAACTTTACAAGAGCTCTCCATTCGTCACTACAACACATAAGAGCAGGAATGCAACAGTCTGCTATTTTTCACACAAATCTGCCTTCTGTCCCTCCTACTTTCTATTTGAACATGTATTTCTCCAGACTTTTAATGGCTCGCAGCAGGTGCTGTTTGATTGAAGCAGCAAATTAAATACTTATTAGGGAGGCTTGTTGGACTTTATTAGCTGTTCACAGCAATAACCCATTCTACAATAATCTAATATAGTTGACAGTTTCAGAGTGTTAAGAGCTGCTAAAAATCTCCCACATTGATTTTTCATAACTCCGGGAGACCCTTTTAATTCAATCCCTGATCTTTTTGTCGAGCTGACAACTACTGAGTGACTAAGCTAATATCTCCTCACATGATGTTCAACTTTTGTCTTGCTGTAAGAAAAAGCACAACTGCGGTTTCGATATTGTCTGGCTTTAAAAATATTTCAAGTTTAGTGGCAGAAAACACTTTTTTGAACTTAACAGGCAGAAAACATGCTTTCGACAGCCCAGTTTTTATTTAGCATATTATATCAGTTATCTATATAATCTCAGTTAATGTACTAAATTGAAAGAACAGAACTGTGGTGATGCAGTAAATAACGCCTTCAGTGTGGTATTTTAGCAACATATCCACTTACGCACACAGTGAAAACACCGAGTCAAAGCGGGACAGTGACAGAAAGGAAAGGCACATCGATAGCTGGTGTGAGTCACTTCATTTTCATTCATTTATATAAGATAAGGTTCCACTCTCTCTGCGTTCACACTTTGGTGGCGATTCAGGGAGACAAAGAGCAATCCAGAGGGAGTGAGGGAGACAGGGAGTGGCAGAAAAAGAGGGCGAGATAGAGAGAGGCATGGAGGAAATGAGAGAGCTCTCAGTCAAGGCATACAGCATCGATCTCCCCCTTCTACCAATCAATTATCCACAAAAGCTTTTCTAGCCAGACACTAGGAAAACAGGGATGGGTGGAGAGATAGGGAGAGGGGAGTAGTGTAGCTGCGGTGGGGAGAGAGAGTGAGATATAGGGGCAAAATAGGACAAGCACCCAAGTATGAGAAAGATAGTGGGGGAGTGTGAGGACACATAGCAGTGAGGGTCAGGCTGATGAAACAGAGAATGGGGAAAAATAAAGGGATTAAGATGAAGAGGTATATATAAAGGGATAGGGACTGTGTTTGAAACAGCAAAACACAGAAAAGATGGAGGTTAGAGGAGCAGTGGGAGGGGAAGAAAAGTTAGTGGATAAAGATGGTGAAAAAGGAGCTTTGGTAAGGTGAGCTCTCCAAAACAGCAGAAAACAGCATCCTCTTCCTCTGGGGTCAAACAAAGCATTAGCACTTCCTGGGGTCAACGTAAATATCAGCACTTCCTGCTGCAAACAAATGTTTAATCTACATCCTCTTCTTAAGCGTGGTCAGAAAATTCAACTTTATCTTATAACTTCTTTTAAGCTATAATCAACAACTGGAAGTGCAAACCTGAAACTACAACCATCAAGGTGACTTCACAGCTTCCAACATCATTTAAGTGACCAAAAACACACCTGTGTACCTGCTTTCACACAACGTTGGAGCCTGATAAATGCTCCTGCAGTTAGCGGCTGCAGCCTCTTACTGTCCGACAACGCTCCAGCTGATCCCACATCAGCACAGACCCCAGCGTCTGTCTGAGTGCAGCAGCCCAGAGGCTGATTTCATAGTTCACAATGAAAACAGGCAGTCGTTGGGTGCTGCCCTTTACGTCGCTATGGAGGCTCCCACGGCCAGCAGATATGCCTGCACACGCTAACACACATTCATCACCTCGGCACCCATGAGCCGAGCACACTGCGGCTACCGCTCTGAGAGAGAGCCAGAGCGGAGGAGAGATAACAGCAGTCACTACGGATTGATTTTGTAGAGTTGCTTTTCTACAAAAATGCATAAAAATAACACAAAAGACCACATTCAGTCCCATTATTCTCAAGGACAAAGGGAGTGAGCTATGAAGCACAATTAAGAGAAGCAACAAAGAAACACGATTTTTGAATAGAAAATATGAAAACAGAAAATAAGAGTTTTTCTTCCAGTGAATCATGTTGTCAAAATATGCCTCCACAATACATAAAATAAGAAAAAACTGGTTGTTGTATCCATAGAACAAAGTTTCTAACTGGTAAATCAAAGAGTTGGCTTTGTCTGTCTACAACAAATTATTTTTCATCACAGAGACCATTCAGCATTTTTTTTTTTTTCAGACGTAACATGAACACAAGTCTAAAAGAGGATTATAAATGGCATTTAGACAGATAGGAAGAGAGGCACGAACAATAGGTTTTGGTTTGAGTTTGCTGTGAGTATTTGTTTTTGAGAAAGAGGGAAAAGGGAAGGATGTAGGTCAAAGCTGCAGCTCCAGGGTCAGCCTCACAACGTCACTCATTATCAGTTCACACTATGGTGACAAACATAGTGTCAGCGCTGTGTGGTAATTTCCTGTGAGTACAATTATACCCACTGATTGTAGACGCAGATATGGGATAAGTAAAGTCGGACTAAGAGCAACCACAAGCGAAACTAAGTAGCACATTGTCACTAATTTCCCCTTCCAGTTGCAGTAATTTTTTGCGTGGGTGTGCCATTCTGTACCGTGTTCGTATGTAAAAAAAAATATTTCTGTCCACATATTCTTATTGGTTCTGATGTGAGGGGCTACACTTCTCTCTCTCTCTCTCTCACACACACACACACACACACACACACACACACACACACAAATAACACAGATGCAAGCTAAACACACACGGAAAAGAGCTGAGCCCAAACATTCTCACAATTTCCTACCTTGTGATATTGATCGGACAGAGGAAGCGATGGGGCAGAACATTACCTGGCAACCCCTTGGCTAAAACACACTCTGGCACACACACACAGCATGCTGACGGCAGGAAGGAGAGCAACGCAGGGGGGAAAGGAGATGGAGGGGATAGCACGAGAGAGAAAAATGCGGTGAATTGAGAGAGGTGACGATAGGACGGGAAGAGGTAGAAATATGGGTTAGGAGGAAGATGAAAGAAAGTAAATCTGACAAGTGAAGGTACTCGGAGGGGCAGAGGGAAAAGAATGACTGGATCAGGAGAAAGAAGTAAGCGAAACAAGGACGCAGGAGAAGAGGAAGAAACAGAGAATAAGGCAAAATAGGAAAGAGGGAGGGATGGTAGGAGGTGGAAAACACCTCTAGAGGAGCTGTGCATTCATCCTCATGTATGCACACACCGGTGTGTATGTATATAAACGCATAATTCAACCAGTTTCCTCCTTCATCCAGAACTAAGTGCTGTGACTGCTCCAGTGAACATCTGAACAGGATGAGGTGAAATCTAACATGATGCCTTGTCATCCAGAGCTTTGCCCCTACACTCCTGCACAGAGGAAGCAGTGGATGCTTTTTTAAGGCTGCAGTAATCCACAAATACAGAGTCCTTAATCAGGACAGAGATTACAGTGAAATGATTTGGCATGTCAGTAAGCAACAGCAATGTTTTGACAAACTTGCTTTCTCAAACGCAACTCACAAGTTGCTACTATTGATGTCATGTCCCCTCTAGCTTTTTGTGGACATTTGGGAGATTAAGTATCCTTGGAGAAGGTTACAACTGACAGTTCAAAACTAGTGCTTTTTGTTTGGCTGATTCCAATATTTTAGATCCAATACTTTTGAAATAAATAAATAATCAATTCAGTAATATGCCACCAAATTTTTTTCTTTGAAACAACATCTAGACCTTTAAAAAATAAAACTGGTCTGCTTTATTCTACAGGTCCATGAGGGGACATATTATACAAACACACTTCACACTATGTCTTCTCAACATAAATATCTGAGTCCACGGCATGTCTACAAAACTCTCAAACTGTGAGAAAAGACCATCCTCTCTCTCTTTCTACTGTTCCATCTTTCAGTAAATGTGTGTAAAAATGCTCTGTTTAGTTTTGGCCCAACTTGCGATGTCACATGCAGGGATCTTTTGATCATCATCAACATTTCTCAGCTAATGTGTTTATAAAAAGATGTTGTCTCAATAAATGTTGAGATGTTTGGTGGTGGAGGTGCGGGAAAGTGACTCAGTACTTCAGTATAACTTCAGTGTCTAAAATCCTGGTTAGGGCCCAGCCAAGAATAGAGAGATGAGTACAAATATCTATACATACACATCGACTCTGCACTAAGTCTCATCTGGTTTAGTGTAACAGCTGGTGGCAGACTGAGAGGCAAGCTGGGGCAGTGGGGCACCAGAGCAGCCTAGCAGGGGGTTTGGCATCTGTGCAACAGGGTAGTGTGGTTAGAAGAGACTATCCGACCACATCTGTGCTCCCAGTACTCCCAGAGAGGAGAGGAGAGGAGAGGAGAGGAGAGGAGAGGAGAGGAGCTTTTCTCCTCATCACATTGAACATTGAATAAGGCTTTGATGACTAATTTTAAAGTTAGGACAAAACACTGTGACTATAACCACAGCAAACAGAAGCCACACAAACCCTCAGTAGCGAATAGCGTTAATTAAGTAATATGCATAAACAAATATGGAACCTGTGTCACCTATGGATTTCATCACAACACCCCAACTTGGTTCATGTCCCTGGAGGAGGCCGTCTATAAAGCCTAAAACTCAGCCAAGCGTTACCATTTATCAAACCTGAACAAAGAATAATGGAGACTCAAAAGAAAGCACGGGGGCGCGTGTGCATAGACACAAAGGCTGCGTGTGATTTAAGGAGGATGACAGAATCACAACCTTAGCGGTGAAGACCCCAGTACACAACAATCCCACCAGGCAGGATTAAGATAAGGACAAAATGCTGAAAAAAAGCAAGATCAAAGGGGGCAGGTATAACATACGCAGAGGGAGAATGGATCCTTTGAAATAATTTTAAAACATCTAGTACTTATAAGAGTGAAAACAACAGCTTGTGTTGCACCAAATTGTATGCCTTTGAGCATCAGCACTCCTTATTGTGTAAAGCAAATCAGATTCTCACCTGTTGTTTCAATGAAACGGATGCACTTCTCAATGAAGATTGGGATGGGTCTCTCAGGAGTGACCACAGTGGGCAGTGGCATACCAAAGTAGTTGCTTTCGATGGGTTTTGAGATGGAATGCCTGGGTTTGGGTCGTGGTTTCTGGAAAAAAAAAACATTGAGAAAAGAGACCAGATTGGTGGGAGCACTCTGGGAAATAAAGTCAACATTATGTGAGGCTGACTGGCATTAACACTGGAGAACATGTCCAAAATGACACCAAGCCTAGAGGCAATGTTTGTGAAATTACTTGATTTAGGTCGAATAGACCATGACCTTATTTATAAGTGAAAAACACCTGAGCAAAAGGATGAACCCATGCACACACCAATCTTGCACATTCCCCAAATCTTAAACTGATAAGCGATCATACATTCCTCCGTCTTTAAGCCTGTTCTGTGCAACATGAGATACACATCAGGTCCTTCATGGCTCTGGTCTCTTCACCCTTCACCCCCCTCCTTGCTTTGGCATTCAATGTTTCTCTTCTTCTCCCTCTACTGCACTGCAGCTCTCAGATAATCCAACTCTCTTATCAGTTGTTTAATTACTTTCTAACTCCTGTTATTCTCCTGTTTAGAGACCTCTCCTGCAACATTCTCTGCCTGCCTCCGTATGGCTGAGGCATCAGAGGTAATTGAACGGCGTTTTAATGGTGTTCAGTGGGAATGTTTTGAAGGCCCCTGAGGCCTGGATCTCTAGTAAGTCTGTCAGCCCCCTGAGGCTCTGCCCTGGCCGGAAGGGTGGTGAGGCAGGGATGCATGGTTGGCTGGGCACATGGACTGTGGGAGCAGTGCAGGCCTGACAGACAGACACAGAGAAGCAGCAGAGGAGTGCTCATTAGAGAGAAGGAGCCCGGCGAGCCCTGTGCTCTAGATACTGGCCTCACTGCACTCCACCAAGCATTTTCCATACCACACATATACACACTCACTCACAGTGGTAGTGAAACACTAATTAAGACTGAGCAGATCATCAAAGGCTCACCTGGACTTTTTCTGCACTGCCTATTGTTTCAACATTTTGGTGAATTTATTCTGTTGTTATACATTATCTATTGTTATTACAGATAAATCATTAGTATGTTGGGAGCTGCACAAGAGATGGAAAAGTAATCAGCAGCAAATACATGTTTTATTGGCAGTATTCCCATGCATATTTTATTTTGAATTTCTCTTAACTTAAATTTATTATGTTTTTTTCCTTTTCTTTCTTAGTTAAAATTCAAAATAACTTATAATTTAATGTTTGCTGTAACAACAGTACTGTTTAAATCAGATTTAATAATAAATCACATTGTTCTGCTGCAAAAGATCTTTACTCAGACATTCAGAAACATGTTTGTAAAAGTATGTAAAAAAAATGTATGTAAAAGCAAAAGAGCATATTGGTCAATGTGATGTTATATTGTTCTGTGTCAGTGTTTATATCGGCACTGGCCTTAAAGATCCAGTATCATTCAGGCTCTTTCAGTGTTTTTCTGTATTAAACTGCAGAAAAATAGCACTGTCGCTGCATCACCAGTCAACTGGGTGCTCAAGTGTCAGTAAAACAAAATGCCAAACATAACTTAATAACTCTGACTGGCTTACTGAAAGAGTCTGCTCTTCATTCAGCAAGACCCCTGAGATGCTGATTGAGGCTCTGTGCTGAAGCACATCTTGGTTAAACAAGTGAAGACTTTCCCAGCAAGTCAGCAACTGTTGCCCAGTTATCTTCCTATTATTGGCTCTACACGAGCTGACTCCTGACTGGAATGCCTTTACTTATCACTCCCAACAACCTCCCCTGGTGCTCTGCCCGATCCCTCTGTGACACTTCCTTTCCCAGCATACAACCGCATCTGTATCTGTGCATGTACATGCGAAATTTGTATTCATGTGTTCATGTGGCTTTGATTGAATTAAAAGGGGTAGTAAAAATAGACGTGATGCTACAAGACAACAGCCTCTGTGGTAGCAGAGAGCTGTACTGTCATAACTCACTGCCAGCTTGGTTTTCTAGCTCCAAGTAGCAGCTCATAATTTATTTGTGTCCCATCACACTGACTGTGTTGTATATCTGTGCCCTATCTCAGTTTAGCAGACTGTTTCTATACACTCCCCCTCCTCTCCTCCACCCACTTTCTCTTCTCCCCCTGCAGTTTTGCCTTCTGGCCACTCCTTTTACTTGCTGACTGAGACAGGATATGTTGCCAACGCTGAGAAGACAAAACAGACCTCTACCACAAAAGACAAACAAAACACATCCTTAATAATAAGATACAGACACCATAGTGAGCGTTTACATACACAACATGCAGAAACACAAAGCCGCAAAAAACCCAAAAAAAAAAAAAAAAAAAGCCCTATCAGTTATATCATGCCTCTTAATCCTCTCCGGCTCCATTTCATTTTCTCTCTGTGGCTATGTTTTCTCCTTTTCTTTGATTGTCCCCCCTCCCACTTATTTCTTATACGAGGACACTAGACTGGAACTAGGTGACTGAGGAATTTGAAGCATTCCTCTTGCTGGCTGAGGAGGTTTGAAAAAAGCTGCAGGAGAGAGAGAGGAAACGTTTCCGGCCTCTTGCAGAGGGAGGGCGGGCGGGACACAGACACAGTTGGTCATTGCCTGAGGTAAAAAGGGGTTTTAAATTGGGCTCGGAGTCTAGTTTAAATTATTTTTTTCCTACCCGTCATGACTCAGAGTGGTAGACAGTACCCTAAGGCTCTGACCAGGAGATTGTTTACACTGCATGAACCCAAACCTTCACCCTAAAACCAACTGAAAGTCTAACTTTGTGTTAACCCTGACAAGCCACTAACAGGAACGACCAGTTTTATACCAACCCAGAGCTGCTAGCACACATCTCCCTGAGATCACCAAATAAGTCAGTGATATGTCAGTTAACCTGAGGGGATATCAGACTACCGCAGTTTGAGAATGAACTCTCATCTTTGAGACATTTGCTTAGAAAACAGGTGATGGAATTTAGTTCTTTGTTGCAATCACAATTGAGCCATAATGGTCTGTAATGTGAATATCCAGATCCCAGACCTGCTGTAGGCCACAAATCAGAGGCACTACTTTGAGCAATGATTACGACATTGATTTAAATTTGGCTGGCTTCAATTCCTGGGGGGATTTGTTTTGAAACATGAGAGTTTATAATGCGTTATAGGATACTTTATCGATCCCTTTCCCCACATGCACCCTCACAGGGGTCCCACAGGGTCAAAGAGCAGGGTTGGGTAAAAGTCGCAGCCACTAGAGGGTTAGTTACTTGCTAACATGGGGCTGAACTGGGATGTCTACTTCATTGGTAGTCGTTCCTTTTTCAGAACGACAAATGGCACTGCACATATCAAGTCAGTTAGTGCATGAAGGAATGATGTAGTTTCAGCAGTTAGGAGTTAGTTATGTGAGAAGACAGCCTTTACGCAGGTACTTGGACATCACAGCTGAGGGTGTGAAAACATTAATCATCCCCCTCCTGTTCCACCCTACTGACAGCCATGGTAATTATCACAGACAGCACAACATAAGCAGCTGTAACTCCTATTCAGCTGGCACTTCTGTACCATGCCATGAGGGTGAATGAATAGCATACCAGGCTGATAAGCCTAGCAGTGTAGGTCAAAAGTATTGTCACAAAACCCGTGAGAGACAAGCACAGAAATGAACAAGAGGGGGATAGACAGAGATTAAAGAAACAAGTGAAGGGGAGATTCTTGATTATGCCAAAAAAAAACTGCAGAAAAACAGAAAGAGAGATGTGATGAGTACATGATGGGGAGAGAAAGAGAGCAAAGGTTAGCAGAGGTTACAGGAATGTGAGAGGCAAGAAAAGTATGAATCAGCAAGAAGGGAAGACAAACACTGAGAATGTGAGAGAATGAAAGGAAGGAAGCAAAGAAAGCCAAGCTGACATTAGAGTCTAAGGAACAAGTTGACCAGTCGTAATATTGCAGAACAGTAACAGTGAACAGTAAACAGCACTGCCTTAACTAGATGAAGCTCATGTCAATCACTAGATCACTATAGGCACATGCACTGCACTCTTTGACAACTTGGTTTCAATCAATGTGCCGTTGTTTAACAAGTGAGGCTGAAAGCAAGCTGATAGCAGAATCAGGCTCTGTAAATTATAAGTGAAAGTAAAGGGTTTATATCTGGACAAAAGACTCCAGTGCTGAGATTCTCATGTATTTTTTGCTCATTAGCGCTCTTCCTTCCTGAACAGCAGGGATGTTTACAGCTAATTTGCTGAGCTATAACATTAGTTTTAATTTCTCCTCATGTATCGCTGTACAGGGAATTCTGCGATGGATGTTGATGCTTTCGAAATCTTGCTGAAATAAATGTCAAACCATCTCTCATATAACGAGAAGCCTGATGCAACCAACCAGGCACACAAATGTGCTGTGCACAAACAGATAACATAGCACAGTGTATGCTGTGACTCTGTCCCTATTCATTAAGAGTTTCTGCCTTCTGGTATTGAAGTTTACTGACTGGAGTTTGTGTCTTTCTCCTCTGATGATCTGGCTAGTTTAGAGAGCTCTCACAGTGCGGTCAGGAAAAAATATGGCTGTTTCAGACAACCTCCTACAGTATGTCATGTCCCTGACTGCAGACTGTAGAGAGATTATACTGAACTCGTTAGTTATTCCTCAACTTTAGTGGTAAACAGTTATCCACCAAAGCAAACACGTGTTGAATCACAGCCTAGATCTATTTATTATACTAGGGATTATGGATGTTTTATCCATTGCGTCCATAATAAACACATGTGAGTATGTAGTGTATGAAACTTTTCAATTTTGAGTTCATTTTAAGGTTTGTTTGAGAAATCGCTCAATATTCTAAAATTACTAAGTGATCGATTTAGGTAATGGATGCATTCAAAAATGATTTTGGAATAACACTTGCTAAGAGCTGTGTTTGTTTAAAATGTTCACAATTTAAGATGTAACCCTTTTTTTGGTCACATAATAGAGTTGAGACATATTTGCTCATTTTAACCCATATGTCACACATAAACTAAAACAAATGGCATAAACACTAACCTTTGTATTTCTACGCAGGCTCTTAAGAATATTTCTCCTTTTGGGGTCCTCACTCTCCTCAATGGAGTTGTCTTTTTGGGCTCCTCCCTCATCCTGGCTCGGCTTGGGTGGACCTCCCATCTCATCATCACTGCCTATAGAGAAGCTTGTCCTAAAACTGCTGAACTTGCCAAGTCGTTTGGATCTGTCTCTGTAAAGCTTAGGCTTTACCCCAATGGCGGACAGCTTTCTCCTGCGCTCCAGTGAGCTGCTATCTGCCTCGCTGTCTGACCCGTTCCCCCCAGCACTCCCGTTGGCGTGACCTTTGTTGGCGTTGCGGATGGTGATAATCTTGCCCTGTGTGCTGTCATGAGGGACAGAGTAGATATTCTCCTCTTCTGTAGGTCGAGGTTTGCTCACAGCATCCATAGGCTCCGCATAGTCTGAGGGGTCATAGCCACCGTCGCTACCTGGAGCCCAGGTGACAGCTTGGGGCAACGAGCGGCGGTTGGTTCCACCCTGCTGGTCCATGTAGGGGCCGAGGTTAACCTTACGGACAGGCTTGGGCTTCACTTGTGGAGGAACCTTGTTGTTCAGCTTGCTCTCAAAGGTGCTAAGCTCGGAAATGACAGAGAAGGTATCACTTGAATCCAGATCTGGCAGCTTGAAGCTTCCGAGGTGGGAACTGAGACTACCATCCTCCCTCAGGGTAGGGTAAGGTGGTGACGGGTCGATATCGTCCTCTGAGTCCATAAGAATGTTAACTGGACTAGGAGAGCCGCAGCGAGGGCTGATGCTCTCGTTGGTACATGCCTCAGCCACATTATCATACATATGGGTGGCCTCAACAATAGTGCGCTTCTCTACCACCTCTTTGAGGAAGGATTGGAAAAGGTCGATCTTATGAAGCCCCCCTACTACCCCACCATGTCCACATATTACTGTGTTAAACCTGGCATCTATTTCATGGGCCAGTTCCTCTCCCTGACTGACCTGCTCTTTAGCAGACTCTGAGTCTGACAGCTCCATCTGGCTCTCCCCTACTGCTAGCAACTGGACTGGGATGATGTCTTGGACCTCACATAAGAAAGCACATAATGTTTCCATAGAGGCCTTGCGGCGGGCAGAGTAAACTGCAATGTAGCCATGGACCAGTCTTGTCTTGCGGAGAGAGAATGAGGAATGGAAGGAGAGCAGTGACAGCTCAATATTCTGCCTCTGACTGCCTACACTGACATCCAGCAAAACAGAGGTGCCACTGCTGAGGCTGGATGCAGGACGACAATGCTGGGGCAACAGGAAAGGCGCAAGGAGCTGGTCTAGGTCATACGTGTCTCCACACATGAGGCACATGACTATCCTCAGGTCTGCTTCTAGCACTGGCTGGGACTGAGAGTCTCTGAAGCCAGAGGATGAAGGCGGCAAGGGAGGTGAGCTGCTCCCTATGCTTCTCCGTGATTCTAAGAGGCCCTTCAGCATCTGGTTGATCTGCTTCTCATTGACATTGCGCCCGTAGCCCATGCCTGGAGAGGCAGGGTCTAGGTAAGCACATTGTAGCTTTCCAGCGACCTGCTGCCCTTGCTGGATAAGAGTCTGAGCTGTCTCCCCCCCAATATCCCCTATAGACCCCACCCCCCTCTTGGTGACCAGAAGGAGGGACAGTGGGAGTTGCGCTAAGCTGTTTTCCCTTTCCCTTCTGCTTAAAGTTGACTCTCTAAGCTTCTCTATACTCTCAACAACATATGAGAGGGATTCCTTTGAGTTATACAAACATAAGCAACCATGGGGTGCAAAAGTTGGAGTGTGGAATGAATTGACTGGCAGACGCACATTGCCCTCAATGGGACGTAGGGCTAACTCATACATCTTGCCATCTAACACGTACCGATCATCACTCGTGCACAAGGCCCTTATCTCATTTGCCATCTCTCTGGCTAGCCCATCTTTCCCTAGGATGACAAGATTTATCCTTTCAGCCCTCCCCACATCCAGTCTAGAACTGTCTGATGATGGGTAGCGAGTAGGGAATCTACTGGCCAGTATCTGCTCTATCTTACTGTCAACACAGTGGGGGCTGTTGGGACAGGTGTCTTTTGTGGGGTGGTAGACAAAGTGGATATGTTTCAATACCAGAGCATCCCTTTCTGCCTGCAGCTTCTGCAGGGCTTTAAACCTTTGCTCCTCTCCCAACACCTCCTGAATGGCTCCCATTTTCTCTTTACTTGGCTTTGCATCAACTTCCAGCTCATAAAAGAGCTCAGAGTACTCAAGAAGCAGTTCCTGAAAGTCCTCTTTGGCTCTGTCAATGATTTCTTTCTGGTGTTTGTTGTAGATATCTAGATATTCAGCCTCGTCCAGCCATTGGTAGAAGTCTTCATTCATGATGAAGCTTCGGGCCTCTTCCCAGGGTTTCCCTGGTGTGATGAAAGGAGAGACACTTAGCTTCTCCTTGAACTCCCACCTCATCTCAGCCCGTTTGCGCTCATTCCTTAGCTGCTCCAGGTGGGTTTCATAGATAGCTTCAGCTGCAGGGGTCTCCAGGAGGTCCTGGGGGATTCGATCATCCTCCATGTTATCAATGTGCGGTGTGGTCTCCCAAGGGGTGTCATCTAGCACTACAAACCACTGGGAGAAATCTCTCTTTGTCTCCAGGACTTTCTGAACTCCAGACCAACTCAGGTGGTCTATCTCGTCCAACTCTGGTAACAGTACAGACAGGGCTTGTGGTAGTGTAGTTAGATAGGCTTTTCTACGTTTCTCTATATGCTCTTGTTTAAGTCTATGGACATGCTGCTGGAATAGCTTCTTGGCTTTAGCTGTTCCCTCAAGGAAAACATAGTCCTTGTACTCAGGCGCAGATTGCATGCGACGACTGACAGCAGGCCATGTCTCATTGTGGTTCTTCACAATTCGGTTGACCAGCCACTCGTAGCGGTCTTTAGCTGAGGCAATCTGTTGACTCTGTTGTTTCAGTGCCTCAAAGTAAGGGATAATTTTGGGCTTTCCCCTACTCTTGTCTATTAGCTGAACCAGTGTAAGAAAGGCTAAGTCAACATTGACATTAGAGCGCGCTGATGTTTCTACCACCTGCAGATTCTTCTTGGCTAGGGCAAAGGTGTGAGAGTCTTTAATGTAGCGCTCAACTCCTTCATCACATTTGGTGAGAACCAGTACCACGGGTTTCTTGGTTTTGGCTAACTGGTTGTACAGGTTGGTGACAAACTTCATCTGGTCCTCAAAGCTCCGGTTCATACCTCTGCTGACATCCACACAGAGTAGGAAGCCATCCACCATAAGCTTGCCTTCAGGCATCTGTTTCTGCTCAAAGTCCTGCTCCAGCCCCAGCTGATCTGTGCAAAAGTACATCAGCTTCTCAGCCGAAGCCAGCTTGGTGGAGGCTGCCCTTTTGATGTAAGGCTGGAGGGCCGTGCTTCGGTGTGGCTGGAACGTCTGATCATCAATAAACTCCGTCTGTTCCACCACATTCATGCGGCTTTCTGGCCCCTCCTCCATCGTCCGCCCAGCCTCTCCCCAGAACAGGAAGTGGTCATTGTTCACTACACGGCCTCCAAAGTCACTGGTGCTGAGAACAGAGGTGTGATCCAGGTAGAAGTCATCTGCACTTGGCCGGACAAAGCGGTTACACAGGCAGGACTTGCCAACACCACATTGGCCTTTCTCCTTCTCCGTGCCGGACAGCCCAACCACGACCAGGTTGTAGGTGGGCACCCGGACATCTTGCTTTTTGGCCATCATCATCGCTGGCAGAGGCTCATCCTGCCATGCTGGCCGCTAGCTCTAGGGAGAGGAGAAGGCTGCCAAGGAAGGAGGGTTTCCATGCAAGAGGAGCTCACTGGGCTGGGGTCTGGCCCTGCATGATAGAGGGAAAGAGAATCGGGAGATATAATTAATCCAGAGAAATACAGGAAAAAAACATTCCAATGACGGGCTTTATTATTAGAAAGCTATTACGCCTCTCATCTAAATTCATACTGTGTGCCTATGTGCTGTTAATAATGTTTAATCTGTGATCCTATTTCTCCTCTGAATGTTTCCTGAAAAGATTGAGGTCAGTGGCAAAGCTGCTGGGATGCTGCACATTACTTAACCCAGCTGTAGCTCAGTAAAAGGCATTTTTCTCGATTCAACTCATTTAATGTTTATACTGTCAGGACTGAACTGCTAACAGCGGTGCCTTCCACATTTCATTCCTATGTTCATTGAGATTCGATATGTGTTTTGGCTTATTATCTGACATCTAACAGTATGGTTGGTCGTCTCACTGCCAGCAGCAGCAGAATAAAGTTATGTGGGATTTTCGCTAGTGCAGAAAACAGACACATGAATGTGCACACAAACACATTCTCCACACGCTCCACCACACACTTGTGAGAACAGGCCCACTAAGCTCCCTGCACCCCAAATGAAATACACACACAAGAAGATGAAAGCAGATAAGTGTTCCAGAGCTAAAGTTACTAATTGGCCAACTAGGGAAAGCCATCTGCATTTTAAAAGGCTGCACTGCCTGTTGGCTGACTCGTCTCCATCAGCACCATGTTTTCCTATGTTTCTAACCAAACAGCACTCAGAGTTGGCTGATGCACCATCACTAATGTTTTCACATATTTACCTGCAGTAGAAGCAACAAATTGGAGACGTGCTGTCAAGAAACAGCACATGAACGGAACATACATAGAGGCTTAGTTGACTGGCCAATGTCAGAATAATTTATTCCATTAGTAGATCCGAGGTAAAAATAACAAGAGAGGGGACGAGGGATGGGAAATGCTCTTTATGGAATAGCCAGCTTTGACAGCACAATTTGTAAGAAACAAAAATCTTCCAAGACAGCGAGCACACATACTTGTAGTATAAGACCACCCCCTCCATGTCATAACTGAGGCGTTAATGTATTAAAACAGACATTAAAACCACTATTAATCATGAATAGCTCTTTTGACAGAGAGCACAAAAGCAGACAAAGCCCTCAATGCTACTGAATTGAGTTTGTCAGACAACAGAGAACTGCGAATGTGCAAAGCTGAACTTCAAAGTCCAACACTGCTACACCAGAGGGGTAGACAATGAAAAGGAAATGGGAGGAGGAGTGAGAAACTCACTACAGTGGAACATGCTATAGTAAGGCAGACTACAGCATATTGTATCTTTGTTTTGTTTTTTGTTTGCTGAGTGGCACTAATCGAAGTTCAAAGCTGACAGTTATGGCAAATCCTTGAAACCCTGAGTTTCACTACAGCAAATTGAAATCAGACTGTGAATTAACATTACAGAGACAAGACCTCCCCGGCGCTTCACCAGGTTTATAACCAAGTTCCAGCAGAAAAAGGAATCAATATCAAAAAGAATGTCTGGTGTTTTGATATTTGTAGAGGTATGCATGAAAAATGTATCAAGGCATCCAGAGATATATACCCAGTCTATGCAATAATAAGGTGTGGTGTGTTGTACTCAGCCAGACTTGCTGGATGATACATTAGTATAGGTATATGGACTTGGGAATTATTGTTAATTCATGGACTTCTCTTTCCAAAGTCTCTTGTAAATATGTCTACTGTGTGTATTTGCTTATCTGCATGTGCACACATAACTTTATATAGGATTTCTACTGTGTACACCCGCATTTGTGTGAAGTCTGTGAACACATCCAGTTGGAAAACAGTGCAGCCTACACAGCCTTGACTAGATGAGAAGAACTGCAGATGTGGTATCTATACAGCTAGAGTCAGCAGGTTAACAGCGTACCTGTGGCCTGACCTAATCATGTTCACACTGCAGAGCAGACAGCCTCAACTCCAATCAGCCACAAAAAACATAACCTGCTGCCCCTGGATATGCTCCGCTGGTTAAGCAGACCGTGCATCTAGCCCGCTAATCATCCTTTTTTCTATACTGTATCTACATGATCCCATCCTGAGCTCCTCACTGATCAGGCTCACAGACATAAAAATGGAAGGTAACATGGGAAATCGTTTTGAGATGAACTCCACCAATAAATAGCTCTGTATAGAATAGTCAATTTAGCAGCAATTTTTTTGGTAATTGTTATCATTTTAATCTAGTCCTATTCCATTTATGTGGGGCAGATGTCATTTACTGTATTCTAAAAAGGATATACATTTCCTTTTGGAAGTCAACCAAAAGGGATTTCATGTAGGTTTATTAGCTCCGCTATTGCAAAGGTTGCTGTGAACTGCATCTTTGCACAGAGTAAACTGTTGTAACATGCTTGAAGTAGCTGCCTACTGAGCTGACAGGGGTGTTACATACAGATAAGTCTGGAAGCCTGTGTGCAGGCCCGCATTGGCAAAAATGACCTATATGTGCTTACACATGCATGTGCACACAGACTACATTTTTATCCCATGTAACATCCTGGTGATCATCATGTCATGTGTGAAATGGGTCGTGTTTCTGACCAGTTGTGAGAGTATCTGGATTAAATGAAGTCAAGCACTCCTAAAGTCCCTATGGACATGGAGTTTAGTCAGGCTGAACACTCTCACAGATGCTTAGCTAACATCTGCTTCATTGACCCAACCTATCTTTTTCCAAGAATGTTCCTATGTGTGCATTGTGCACTGCAGTCAAATGCAGGTTAGCTGTGTGCAGGTGATAACCGCAAAAGAATGGCAAACAAAAGAGACATAATGCCGTTTTCTTTTTTCTGCGTCATCCTAGTAACATGTCAGCGCAAGATGCAAACAGACAGCTCACAATTCAGTCTTAAGTGATGTGAGGGTGTGATGATTCAGAGCATAGCAGCAGCTTATAATAGAATAAAATGCTTCATGAGACTGACTGCCGTGCCCAGGCCAAACTGACAGAAACATAGACTACATATGACAATACAACTGCACAATTCAGGCTGATTGAACAGCCTGTCTACTGGCAGTCAAAGTGCAGCATTTCATAGACAAGAGATCTAGTCATTCAGGGAATACATTTCCTCTTTCTGCAAATTTACAAAGCCACCACTGCCTGAGTGGTGGTAGCTTTAGTGCAGTCCAGTTGCAGAGCAGTCAGTCAGCCAGTCTTCCAGTTCACCCTGAGGCCTGGAGTCTGGTGCGCATGTCCAGCCACATACCACTGTCTCGAGGCCTAGGGCTGTTTAGGGTTGAGGCAGAGATAGGTTAGGGCCTGCGTTGCATCTGCCTCTGACCCTGAAACATGAGGGTAAGCAGAAAAGGAGAGGGAGTGAGTAGGAGGAGGTGGAGGAGATGCAGGAAGGAGTGGAAGGCACTGGGGGAGGAGACAGGGTGGGAAGTTAGTGAACATGGAGAGGATGAGGGTGTAGAGAAGAATGGGTATGAGGGGAAGGGGGGAGAGGTCAGTGGCCTGGGTCATGTGAGCTGCACACTGGAATCCCCTCAGGGAAGACGGGCAGGGCATGGTGAGGCCTGGATGAGTTAAGGGTCAGAGTCTGACCCATCACATCACCCCCCCCTTCCTAATCACCAACAGCATTACAAGCGGGACATACCCAAATACCACATCTCCATTTCCCTGTTGCCTTTTCTTCTTCCTTTCTCTTACAAGCATTGACAAATCTAATCATTAAAGCAAAAACACACATTAGACAGCAATCTCGCCCTGACTGAACCGGCGCTTTCTAGGTCACAGACTGTCTCAAGGACAAGAGAAGCCAAGGAAGATAGGATGCTTCTGTAGGGTATTGGAGTACAGCCTGAAGCTAATGCTAGGGCGCCAGGGCGTGAAGTTCATCACAACATGTGCCACAAAGGGCAGCAGGGAAGAGGCTGAGTTCACTGCCCAGGAGGAGAAACCATGTAGGCTTCACGGGGTGGCTGCATTCCTTTCTTTACAGAGCAAGGAGGAAGACTAAGCCAGGGAGTATCTCCCAGGAGTTTGAAATAATTGTGAGTCAGGCCTGTTTTGATACACCAAAAAAAAAAAAAAACATCCTTATCACCTTGACTTGTTAGTCTGAGTGCAGAGTGCATGTGGACTGAATGAGATAACCATGCATGTCAGCTGGATATGAGGAAAGTTCGCGAGGGATCTCATGTAAGTAAGTATTTTGTGGACAATAGAAATAACAGGAAGTACATATTTTCATAATTTAATACAAATGAGGGGGTAATGTAATTCTAATATATGTGGGGGTGCATAACCAGTGATCTTCAAGTTATTTCCTAACACAACAATAAAACTATTAGATATTTCTTACTGAATGCAGCCCAGTTTATACTGAAAATTGCAAAACGAGAATAAACAGGGAAACCTGCTTGGTTTCCCAGCAAGCCCTTTGGTTGTACAGTATTATACACTCAGGAAGTCTGGGAGTAGACAGAAACAAAGGTCATGAAATAGTCATGAAGCAGTGTGATGCCAATGATGATGACAGAGAGGCAGCAGGGAAAAACTCTCTCTCCCCTTTATTCTCTACGATACAAGGCTGGCTGGGCCTCCCTTTGCTACAGTCCAAAACATGTTTTTCCTCTCGTTTTCACTCCTTCTGCATGATGCAAGTCTGCAACCAGTGGTACTTCCGTTCTCCTATCCCATCTTTTTTTGTCTCTCGTGCTTTCACCCACAACATTATCCTCGTCATATAGATTTCCCATCTCCATCTGTCAACATTTCTTTCATTCTGTCTCCATCTCTCTCTCCCACACTCTTCTTCTACCCCTCTCTGGGGACTTGTTGTCCATTAGTAAGAAACTAGGTTTGTGGGCAGGGGATTGGGCTGTGGGTGGGTGGGGGCAGTCCTTACACTAAGGCTGTGCTCTCTCATTACACAGGGGTATAAACACACAGATGAAAGTGCAGAATAAATGGGGGGTGATGAATATAATATGTACGCTGATGAAGAAAGAACATAATGCAAATATATAGCACATTACTACTGATGCAAACACAGACGTGAGTGTTAAACAATTACAAGAATATATAGAAATATGTAAAATTCTGTTTCCAAACTCTACACATTGAAGGCACTTAACATGAAGCGATCTGTGGTGCAGCAAAACTAATTTGTTTCTTCTGCAAATGTGACACATCCATCTATCACTCACCAAACAGGAAATACAAATTTCCTCCTTCTTCCCCATCTACTGTATGTTGTGCACGCATCAACAGAAAACATAAACACTGAAATTGCACCATTGCTAATGCACTTCACAAGTGGCCAGGCACACAAAATACACCAAACCAAAGGTAAGAAATGATTGCATATGAAGAAAGCACTTAATACGACCCACAAAAGCTCAGCACAGCCTGAATCAGTCGAACTATGTCACTCAACATACATGTCTGCACAGGGCGCTCAAACAGAAACATTAATGCAGCACCCAAACAGCTATCACATATCCAGGTCCTGATCCAAGAGGGCTGGTCAGTTGTGACTGGGATTATGGAGACTGTGGATTAGCTACGGCTATTTGCATCTTTCCATTTGCAGCATCACAAGTGCCGCTGTCTGTGCATTAGCAAGATCCGATGGCATGGTGATATAACCACATGAAAAAAAGACCAGAGATGTAGATAACAAATCCTACTGCTCTATCACACGGCACATTTGCATACCGACACTGAGACACACATATGTGCTTGATATAGACTGAATTATACAGTATGAGCAGAGCGTTCCCCACCCGTCTGTTATGTCCTTGGTTATCTCTGTATTATAGTCTTTAGTAACCTATAATGCAACTGCCATGCAGCAGGTTTCTCAGCTGTAAGTTCACTTCCTCTTCCTCCCTCCGCCTGGCACTGCAGAGATAGAGGGCCAGTTACTGATAGACCCCCTGAGGAGATAGGTGGTCAGACAGACAGAGGGAGGAAGGATGCAGGATAAGACCAGAAAAAAAAAAAAAAGGTTTAGAGGGACAAAGACCGTAAACAAACTCAGTCAACAATTGGGAATGTAGGATATCAGGAATAAGACAGACAGAAGAGGGCAGAGAAGACCATATTCACAGCCTCATCTGAAATTCAAGACTATAACTGAACAGTTCAAGGAGCAGAGACAGAAGAAAGAGCAAGGTTTAAGTCAGATAAAGACAGAGTCTTGAAAGAGTGGATAGCCTATTTAGAGAGTGGAGGGAGAGAGCGAGAGGGGCAGAGGAGTGTGTCACTGTGGTTTAACCTCTTCAGCTGCGCCAGAAGGCCTTACTGATAGTACAGCTAAATATAACGTGCTGGAAACATAGGCAATGACAGCTATAAATCTGAACTACCATCATATAAAAACACCCTTACCAACTCACACGTACATGCACAAGTACTCACAGCGCGATGCCTTCTTCAGCGATAAGGTAATTTCTCTCCAAGCTGACAGCGAAGAAGTAAAACTGAGAGGCTACAGTGTTTCTGCAGCCGTAACGTAGAGAACACCAGTTCCTATGGTGGGTCATAACACGTTACATTTATATATTCTTACTTCTAAGAGTAGTTGTTTTTCTGAATACTTTTCACCCTTACTAAAGTACATTTGCCATAAAGTCATAAAGTATATGTACCTCTACTCCATTCCACTGGGCTACACACTTCTCACTACTTTCATTGCTACATGGCGTCAGTTGTGCGCGGCAACTGAGTGGTAGGGAGAGGGAAAGAGAGCAAGCAGCAGAGGAAGTGACAATGAATTAACAGTAAATGTAAATTTTCTTAAAAACGGAATAAAGGCTGCAGCTTCCCAAGAAAATGGTAAAGCTACCGTGTGTTATTTTGCTGGCAACTGCTGGAAATCTGAAGGGAGTTAGCCCTGAAATAGGAATCGACTTCGGCCCTGGAGGAAAACAAACATCTCCCCTGTGCTTCCCGACAACAGTCACTGAATGCGTGTACACACATACACACACAGACACACACAAGCACAGACAGACACACAATGCAGACGGCATCCAAGCCTCTCCTTTGAGGATTCAGTCAGTAGCAGTAAATATGATTTTTTTACTCTTACCCAAGTAGAGTTGAGTACTTTTGCTTCTACCTTACATATCATCATAACAATCATTACAATCATAAAGTAACAATACTATTAGAATCATTTGTGTTTATTCTATCCACCACTGACCAGTACTCTGACCTTCACAGGAGTTTGCTACGATCTTTAGTGACTTTATTCTACAATGAATTTCTTCAGTTGTTCAGAGTCATTGACAAATCAAGGTTGGCAAGATGAGCAATCAACTAATCTTTTAAAAACGTGTTTTAAAAGCAGGCATCATGTTTGTTAAAGTGTGTATTTTGTATTTAAGATGGTTTCATGTAATGCCATAATAAAATAAATTTAGAGATATGCCCAATATAATCTAACAACACCACCTAAGAACACCTCTTGTTTTCTAATTAATCTTTGACAAATTATTTAAATTTTTTTATAAACCATGTTATAGTACTATAGTTCTCCAACTGACACAAATCGGTTACACCATCTGACTGTGTTGCTTCTACAGTCAAACACTGTTGTTTGATGAAGAAATTGACACTGAAAATCAAACATGACAGTCAACAACATCAACTGAACTTGATTTTGTTTGAGTGTAGAAATAACATCTGACAACAAGAATCAAGTCATGTCCTCTATTGCAGTGGCTAGCGTCCTAAGAGCAAACAAGTGTCTGACAGTCACATATACCAGCTGATCAGACTGGAGATGTAAGAACTCTGGTAAAAGATGGCGAGTACTGACTCTCTTCCCACATTTGTACTTTCTAAACTGAAAACATGTGTTTTATATTGTGATATTTAGACGTTTACTGGAAATGAGCTGATCCAGGGCACAGCAGCAGGTTGTTATTATGGATATCAGCTCTCTGTGACCTCCCTGCAGCCAGACGCTCAACTTATTTGATTTTTGTAGTGAAATGAGGAGCTGTCATACTGATAACT